>NC_064427.1:24632342-24962699 GCF_023375975.1 Astyanax mexicanus | reverse complement strand
TGACACACATTTTATCATTAAAGATTGTGTGTCAGCATTAGGGGTGTGCCATATCGTATCGTATCGCGAAAGTACCATGAAATATCGTGATATTGTTTAAGGGCCATATCACCCACCCACAAATTTGCCTTAAAGGCATGGAAAAGCAATGGAAAAATCATGGAAAACTCATGGAAATGTATTGGTTAAAAAGTGTATGAGCCCCAAGAATACATTACAGCACTGAGAAATATCATTACTGAGCTCAAGGTTAGCACATTCACCTCCCAGCGCTGAGGTCCTGGGTTCAAGTCCCTGTCTGGGTGGGGTTTCCATGTTCCACTGTATGCCCGAATATGAATTGTCACTCTGTGCTGGGTCAACTCCTCAGTGCCTGATCCTTGTGTGTCTTGAGTGACAGAAAGATGCTATATAAGTGTAATTGCAAGTAAGAGTATACTATTTACATAACTACTTGAATGATCGGATAACTGTAGAAATCTTAAATATCTTAATGAAAACATGCTCACTGTCACTGTTTTTTTTTTTGAGGCATCAACCTGTTACTTCTCTGTGTCTCTGTTTGCTCGGACCCCCACTCATATTTTTGTTTTGTTTTGTCATCACAAATATGGATCAAATCCACCCCCCCTCTCCCTCTACCTTACAGCCTATTGAGAATCAATAACTCAGAAGAGCTGCATCCTCCTCCTCCTCCTCCTCCTCCTTCTGCTGCCGGACTGAAAGTCAAACCTGAAAGTTTAACAGGCTGCAGAGTGTTTAAGTGTCCCGGGCCACCCTCCACAAAGCAGCTTTCTCTAATGCCTGCCCTGCAGATCGGGTTGCCAAGTATTTGGTTGCAGGCTTTTAAGATAGGAATGATTATAGTAGAGTCTGGGCGAGAGGTGGAGTAGGGTTACTCTTTGTTTTGAGGAGGGGGATGACTTTCCTTTGCTCCCCTAAACGGCGCGCTGGTGCAGCGGGGTACTTTATCGGCACCTCGGGGATCATTTGGACATGCTTAAATACTCTTTATCTCACGGTTACAGTCTGACACTTCTGTTTCTGAATACACAGCCGGCTCACGTTTCTGCTCTTCACATGCAGGCCGACGCTGCTTTTTGTGCGCGGAGACACAGGATAGGACCCGGTTGAGGCGAAAAGAATGGTAATTAAAGGCTGCTGAGAACAGGCAGTGCACGATTTTACCCTTAGGAGTCAACACAAGCCTTGTTTCTGTGGTTAAATTTGAATGGAATTGTTTAATTTCATATTGAATTAGAGTATATTGAATGAATACTATTTATTTTTTCATTTTATAATGGATATTCTGTGTGGATTAACAAAAGAAAAAAAAACATTTTCTCTTTGTTTTCCTATAAATAATTGACAACAGTATGGCTAAACAAGAGTTTACACACAAAATAAAGTTAACAAAGTTCTAATGGAATCTTTTTTGGTGCTTTGTAGAGTCATTTTAAAGAGCTCTGCAAGCTTCCCACAAATGCTTTAACCTGTCATTGTTCAACTTGTAAAGCCATTGCCTTTGCTAAAAAAAAAATAATTAATGTACATTTTTTGAAGTGATGTACTCCCTAGAGGGGTTTCCAGTTAATGTTCTGATACTCACTATACTGGGCTGAGTGATGTACTCTTGAGAGGGGTATCCGGTTAATTTTCTGATACTCACTGTACTGAGGTGAGTGATGTACTCTGAAGAGGGGTATGCGGTAATGTTCTGATACTCTGTACTGTACTGGGTTATGTGATATATTCTCAAGAGGGTTATCTGGTTAATGTTCTAATACTTACTGTACTGAGCTCAGTGATGTTATTTCAAGAGAAATATCAAGTTTATGCTCTGATACTCACAGTTTTCTGATCTATACTGTGCTGTGTGATGTACTCGCAAGAGGGTTATCCGGTTGGTTTTGTTAAAAGTATGCTCTCAAGAGGGGAATCCGGTTAATGGCGCTTCCTTCACATTCTAAAACAAACAAAATACAGACTAACAGAACAGGGCCAGCATACAGAACAACAGTTGTCAAAGACTGATCTGGGTTGTGGGTACTTTTTTAAGTGATATACTCTCGAGAGGGGTATACAGTTAATGTTCTTTTACTTTCTGTACTGAGCTCAGTGATGTAATCTCAGTAATCAGTGTTCTGATGCTGTGTTAGTTTTGTTAAAAGTATGCTCTCGAGAGGGGTATCCGGTTAATTGCGCTTTTTTACACACATTCTAATACAAACAAAATACAGACTAACAGAACAGGGCCAGCACACAGAACAAAGTTAAACAAAGACTACAATATGAGAGGTTCACATTAACTGAGTAGTCTGCATTGTGGGTACTTTCATAAAAGCTAATAGGACTGACTGCTTACATGAAATGTTTTAATATTTAGTCGTAAAAAAAAAAAAACTTGCATTGCTCTGCTGTGCTGTAACTCCAGGCTGAGTGAAAGTAGGAGTCAGACAGAGGCTGATTTAATTATCCAGTGGTCAAACGTACATATAAAACAATTTCATGCTTGTTAAGGCGGGCAGTGCTGAGACTGTAATGAGAAGTTTGTGAATTAGGAGAGATGATTACCAGCTGCTGTGTTCTTTTAGACGTGCTAAATGGAGTGTGTAAACAGTAAACTGTGTCATCCCCCAAAGCCGCTTTCAAAGCCGGTTTCATCTCTCATCAAACAGCTGAGATAAAAGCCAAAGTGTCAAAGCTTCCCATCCGATTGTGTTTCCTGCTGGAGTTCGGAACATCTCACATTCCGCCTGTTTGCTTTTCCTGAGATAACGGGAATGGAATACGTGTCTGTGTGTTGACCATCAGCAATCAGCTATATTTGACACCATCACACCATAAGTCCGTCTTTAATTAGAAACAGCTAATTGGGTCGCCTTTAGAATTTCAGCGCAAATACTGACGTATGACACTCTCTGCAATTACGCTGGATTGCATCACACTTTTCATTACATTCTGAGTAGAGTATTTTCTTCTGTTTCAGAACAGAGGATGAACTGAAGGTTTTTTTTTTTCTCCCGCTGTCTTTCAGCTCCGTCTCCGATCACTGTGGTGAAGAAAGGGAAGACGGCGAAGAACAGCATCGCTGTGTCCTGGCAGGAACCGGACCGGCCCAACGGCATCATCCTGGAGTACGAGATCAAGTACTTTGAAAAGGTGATCACAGAAGCACGTACCTGAGACTGTACAAAAAAATGCATATCTAACCTGTAGTAGGGAGAGAAGAAGGAGAGAGCCAGAAGGTAGCATAGACACAATCTCACCCTGAAACACTGACATCGCGTAATAGGGGTGGATGATATGGCCCTAAAATAATATCACGATATTTCATGGTATTTTTGCGATAACGATACTTTTGGCGATATGACAAAACACTGAATTAAAAAAAAATATTTCAAGACTACACAATTTAATTTTATATTCCTGCATATAATATGTTATGGTATACCTTTAACTGAGATATAAAAAAATACAAGAATTTTATCAGATTTGTAAGAGAAGTCAATGTTCCAGAATGTCATGATATTAATAATGAACTCCAAATATCTCTATATATCCAGGACAGATATATCTAAAGTAAAATAAATGAAATACTGGACAGATATAATCTGTCTGTAGTAGATATATAATGGGAAATGAGAATAGTGTGAATTTTTATATTGCTAAAAACAGCAAAAAAGTAGAACTCTGATGTGATAATTAGGGGCGGTTGATACGTCACAATATGTCAGGGTATGACATCGTTCACGATATTAAAAAAATATTGGCGATATTATTGCGCACGATACGATATGGCACATCCCTACCCAGTAGTGACATTCCAAAAAAATGTCAGTGCACCTTATTTATGTATTTTACTAGTCAGGTTGTAAGGAGCAGTAAAGCCCCTCTGCTGAAGTACAGCGTTATACAGGAGTTTCAGTGAAGTTTCTCCAGCACCAAGACAGGAGCAGTATTAGGATTAGCCACTAACCGTGCTAAGTGCTAGGTCTTTTGCCGATCAGAGGCAAATATATTGGACTGTAGCCTACTGCTAACCCTGGCTAGCACTGCTGGAGCAGAAATAGCAGTAGCCACTAACCAAGGTAAGCGCTAACTAAGTATTATTGACCTATAGCCTGTAGTTTTACCGTGTTAAAACAAGCTATGTGGGATGAACCGCTAGCGGATATCACCCTGGCTTACCAGAACACTCAGTGTCCCTCAGTGTAGGGCTGTAAGGCGGCATTTACCAGCGCTAATGCTAATGCTGCTGCACCCAGTCTTAGTGGAAATCTGGGAATCGAAGCCTACTATAAATAAAACAAAAACAGAAGTGCTTTACTCACCTACCTAAACAGTTTTCAGGAGAGAAATATGTGTAGATTAATATCCAGCTCTTGTTTAACTTTAAAATATTTATTTTTATTTATTTTTCTAACAATTACCTTTGTTTATGTAAGGGCTGGTGCCCGATCGAGGCGTCCTCCAGGGCATCGGAGGGCGCGCCAGGCCAGCGCCGAGGGTTAATTGGCTAATTATCAACACCTGCTTTCAACAGCTTATAAGCAACGCCAACTAGCCACTCGGCGCTGGATCTTTGAAGCTCGTGAGAGCGAATCTATGCCCGTTTTTCGAGCGAGCCTCGGCTCTTTTCTCTTACTATCTACGGCAAGTGCCGCGACCAACCTTTCTGTGAGCGAGGCGAGCAGCACCGCTGTTTCCTCGTCTCCTCTTTAATTTTCATTTTCTCTCTTTCGAGTCTGGTGAGGCTAGAGCAGTGTGCTCCCCTCCCCTCAAGCCTGTGTGTGTCTGTCTGTGTGTGTGTGTGTGTAGCAGCGGCAGCGCGCTGACTCTCTTTGTTTGGCTCCCCGCGGTTCCCCCTTCCTCCCCCCCGGCGAAACCGCAGTTCACCCACAAGCACCAAGAGTCCTACCTTTTGTTTTAGTTGGGAAGTTGTTCCTTTTCCTCCCCGAAAATAAGGGGCAGCCTCGCTTCCCAGGCGATCCTCTGTTTCTCCCTCACTCGCGCTCGGCGCCATTTTGTGTTTGTCCGCCCGTTTTCCGGTTTGTTTTGTTTTCCGCACGTTTTATTCTCCGCCCGTTTCGGTTGCTCCGCCCCTTTCGGAGGCTGTTCTAAAGGGTAATTAAAGCGGCCGCGTCCCAATCCGCTCGCTGGTGCAGCGGTTAGAGCGTTGGGCCGTGACCGCGACAGCCCGGGTTCGATCCCCACGTGGGGTGGGGTTGAATAATAAGAATTATATATTTATATATAGATATATATATATATATATATATATTTATTAAATATCCTATTAATATATATATATATACACATATGTATATATAGAATTAAATATCCTATTAATATATATATATCAATCATTTATTATTGCTATTTTTCCTTTTTTCTTGGGTTTACCTGCTTTGAGATCTGCTGCTCTGCACTTGGGTCCTTCTACCTTCTGGGCTGGAGAGCTACTGCTCTCCCCCCATTACAGTTTACTTAGCTTAACTTAACTGGGCCATGCTGTATGCAGCTCTATAATTTAAAAAAATCATAGACATCAGTGTTAATGCCCACTTAATACAGTTCATGGACTGTTTTTGATCATATTTTAAGGTATCAGTAATCACTATGAAATAAAAGAGGCTGGAACAGCTCTTATTAATATAATTTTCATCAGCTTTCAGCACATTAAGAGAGATAGCTGACCTCACCGTGTTAATGGAAGTGTTTAGTGCAGAATGGCTCCGGCGGCCGGTGGAGACGCGTCTCCTCTTCAGCCACAAAAGCTCACAAAAAGGCTGAAACCGAAGCTGCTGATGGTGGTCTCGGGTTGCTCCTCACGCCGCTGCACTGTTGGGGCTATTTAAAGGCAGAATCACACAGAAAGTGGCTTTTGAATGACCTCAGAGCCGTGGTCTGGCCTGGGAACACTGATATGAGGCTCTTTTAAAAAAGAAAAGTGCCCTTCTCTTCTAATGCATGTCTGTACCACACACACACACAGGCACTGATCTGTAGCGCACTTGCACCAGAGCTATACCATACCACACATACAGAACCTCCAGCACTGCACTCAATGGTACCATACTGTACCCTATCATACTATACAGTACCACACCGTATTGTACCATTCCATAGTGTATTATACCGTACCATACCAAACCATACCATAATGAACTTTATAGTACCATACTGTACCGTAACATTTCATACAATTTAGTACCATACTATTCAGTACCATACCGTATCGTACAATTCCATACTGTACCATACACCATACCGTACCGTACCATACTATACTGTATTATATAGTACCATACTGTACCATACCGTACCAGACCATTCCATACCATACAGTACCTTACCGTATCATACCATTACATAGTGTAACATACTGTACCATACCATACTGTACCATACAGTACCGTACCATTGCATACCATACAGTACCATACCGCACCGTACCATTACATAGTGTACCATACTGTACCGTACCATACCATACTGTACTATATAGTACCATTCCATACCATACAGTACCATATCGTATCGTACCATTACATAGTGTACCATACTGTACCGTACCATACCATACTGTACTATATAGTACCATGCTGTACCATACAGTACCGTACCATTCCATACCATACAGTACCATACGGTATCGTACCATTAAATAGTGTACCAGACTATACCGTACCATACCATACTGTACTATATAGTACCACCATACTGTATCAGACCGTACCATACCATACCATACTGTACTATATAGTCCCATATTGTACCATATTGTACCATACCATACTTTACCATATCGTACTGTACCATATTGTACCGTACCATACCATACTGTACCGTACCACGTCGTATTAGCTTGTATCGTACCTTACCGTATCATGCTATACATCTAATATACACATATCGTATTTAACAATACCAGACATATACATGACTTTCTTCTAATTTATTAGCTTTTTTCTTTCTTTATTTGCTCATATTTTTTCTTCTTTTTTGACCTCTGTTCTTTAATCTCTTTTGATCTTGTTGCCTTTCAATCTATCTTTTTCCTTTTCCTGTCCTTCTTTCTCTCTTTCTTTCTTTCTTTTTTTCTTAGTCTTTCCTTTTTTAAAATTTCTCTCTTTCTTTTGCCCACCCCCCCTATTTTTATTTGCCTTTAGACACTTCTTTCTGTCTGTATGTCTGTCTTTTTTGTTTACTTTCTTTTTCTCTCTCTGTGTCTGTCTGGGCTAATAGTTTGTCTGTGTATTTTTGTGTTGCTCTGCAGGATCAGGAGACGAGTTACACCATCATTAAGTCGAAGGAGACGGAGGTGGTGGCGGATGGGCTGAAGCCGTCCTCGGCGTACATCTTCCAGATCAGAGCCAGAACCTCTGCTGGATACGGGGGATTCAGCCGACGCTTCGAGTTTGAAACCAGTCCTTACTGTAAGCACAGTATACAGAATACCAGACTGTGAATGTTGAGCTCTCGTGTTTTATCCTGTACGTTTCTGCGTGTTCTGCTGGTATTGAGATCCAGCTGGCGTTCACTGTCAGTCTGCACATTCTGCACGATGCTGGATCAGTTGCGGATAAGAGCTTCTTCCAGATGTAAATGTGTTGAGAAGAGCTTGTGTGAGGGGAGCTAAGCTGTGCTGAGGAGTGTGTGGCGGGGGGTGTGTGTGCTCCTCCTGATGTCTCTGCTGTCTCTGCAGTGTCTGCCTCCAGAGATCAGGGCCAGGTGCCTGTCATCGCCGTGGCGGTTACTGTGGGGATCATCCTGCTGGCGCTGGTCACCGGCTTCCTGCTCAGCGGCAGGTGAGAGCACAGCTGCTTCTTCTCCTTCAGCGCCCAGGTCTGCTGCAGGGGCGCATGCACACATCCCACACACACACACACACACACACACACACACAGACACACACATTTGGGGTTGTTCCTGAGAAATCCACTGTTCTGTTCCAGTTCAGTTTGTAAGTACAACACTACACTAGACCTTAGAACAGGAGTGTTAAACTCAAATATATATATAAAGGACCACATTAGAAAAAAAATCTCCAAGCTGAGGGGCCATGTCGTTATGTTTTTTTATCTAATTTTCAAATAACATTTTGTTATATACATTAAACTGTTCAGTGTTTATTCCAAATATGAAAATATGATCTTTGCTATGAGTTCACTCATTCTTGGGATCCATTTCTGAGCTGTTAAGACCCTCTGAAAGAGTGTTTTGGGCAGTTTGAATGATTCTCTCCTGTGAAACGTAGCTGTAGATTTAAACAAAAAGTCACTACACATGTTGCTAATCGTGGTGACAAGATCACTGTCATTAAATCCTGATCCTGCAGGGCAACACAAAAATACACAGACAGACTTTTAGCCCTGGCAGAGAGAGAGAGAGAGAGTAAAAAATGAAAGATACACAGATAGTAAGAAGTGTCGAAAGGCAAAGAAACATAAGGGGGGAAATGAAAGAGATAAAGAGACATTTTCAAAAAAGAAAGAAGAAAATAATAAAAAGGGAAAAATAGACTGAATGAAAGAAAAAAGAGAGCAAAGAGAAAAAGAAAGGAAACAAAAGAACAGAAGTCAAAGAAGAATGAAAAATATAAGCAAACAAAGAAAGAAAAAAAGGGTTTAAAGTACACTTTACATTGCAGTGCATGCTGGGGATTGTAGTAGAGCAGATAATATCAAAACAATACCAAACTAACTTTGGTATATTATTTAGTATATTATTAAGTATAGTATAATATCAGAATGTTTGTGTTGTGGCGAGGTAGAGTTGGTATACAGTGAATAGCCCTATTTGAGTAATGTTCTAATCTATATTATAACAAGAACTGCTCAACTAAATAAAGCAACAAATCATTTAAGAAATAAAGGTCAGTCAATCTGAAACATTTCAAGAACTGTAAAAGTATCCTTATGTAAATCCTTCTACACTTATGTAAAATTAAGTGTAGTTGCGAAGACAATCAGAAACGTTATGATGAAATTGCCCCAGGAAAGGAAAAGCAAGAGTTCCCTCTGTTGCACAGGATAAGTTAATTTGTTACCAGGATCAGAAACCGCAAGTTAACAGCACAACCCCAGATAATAGCATCCAAATCTTTTATATATCATATTTTGGTTTGTTTAACACTTTTAGTTACTACAGTACTAAGTAGTACTTAAGTTACTACATGATTCCTTATGTGTTCCTTCATAGTCTGGATCACTTCAGTATTCATTTACATTAGAATTTTTATTTTCTTCTCTAATATATATTTTTTTAACGTTTTTTTTGCATAATTACACTATAATTATATAGCAGAACACTATAATTTATATCTACGCTCTATTCTGCTTGTCTGTCACATTCCTGTTGTGCTGCAGATCACCATCATATAAATACATTGTTTATCCGTGAACAGGCATGCACTGCAATATTACCCCACTGTAAGTAATGTGGTGGTAGAGGTAATGTTATTATGTTTTTATGTGGATTATAAATTCCATTAGTTTTTCATTTTCATTGCCGAGATGGACTTTGATTAGATTAGCTGTTGTAATTAGCGTGCGAGGCGCTGCTTATTTAAGGTCGCCACATATATCTAAATCAGCTAATATCATCTGTGGCATCGAATTTATACACAACCAAATCAATTTGGCTGCTGTGAATTAGCTGGCAGAGGGGCTGACAGTGGGAGTTATTGGCATGTCCGTGTCCCGGCGTCTATTCATTAGATCCAGCTCAGTGGTGGGAGATGAGTGGGTCCCCGCTCCTCACCGCCCCCCATAACACCACCATAACACCCTGTAATAACGGCAGAGCAGGAAGAGAGACCTGGAACAATATCCTGTTCCTCACATCCTGTCTCTCTTTGCATAACAGACACAATACGTTCAGAGGAGATGCTCGACCACAAGAGTGCTGATGATGAGGAGCGATATGCTAATCACAAATTACAGTGAAATATTCAATCAAAGCAATGTATTACACAAGGTCATTTTATATTACTGTAAAGCAACAAACTAAATCTATTTTCTGGTCTATTTTCATACATGAAGAACACCGGATTATAAGAGAGATTTTTTATAGGAGATCGTTTCTGGTATTTGCTTATTTAGCAGTATTTTATCCTCTTTAGTAACACAGATGTCAAGAAGTATCATGGAGAACTGTGTTAGGATTGTTGAGTATTGCAAAATCACAATATTGTTATAGCATTGTTATCAAAGGCAGCATATCATGAAAATATAGTATAATGAAATTGGTCAGTCAGCGTCCACATTTAGCTTCTTTAGATGTTTCCTCATGCTGGATAGCTACACTGCATTTAGCCTTAAGATGGCTTGGTCTAGTGAAATGGATATATAGTATATAGTATACAGACCAGGGGTCACTAATAGGCGGACCGCAGTCCGGGTCCGGACCCAGACGTTGTCCAATGCAGACCCAAACCGATAAACTACTGAGAAGAATTGAATTCTGACAGTGTTCATTAAAACCAATCACTTGTGGTGTAAGATCACCAACAGCTCTCCTTAGCCAATTAAATCTGTGCAGACCGCTGCCCCCATATTTGGGAATTGGGACGCCGCCAGAAAAAACATCTTTTTCAAAGAAATAGAGAGCCCGAGAACTGGCGGAAAAACGAGAACGGGAGGAAACTAAAGATACACCGAGCGACAGAGAGAGAGACAGGGAAGGAATGTACACAAAATCTGTCCAGAGAGGCATTTTATTATGATTATATATATTTTTTCATCATAGTTCAAACAACCTCACGTCAGGTGTTTTATATATATATATATATATATATATATAGTACACAGGTTATAGCACTAAATAATATCACAAGTTAAAAATGGCGACGGTCCGGACTAACTGCACCGTACTGAATTATAATTAAATACCCCTGATATAGACACTGGGAGTGTAAATAGAACAAGGCAAGACTGTTATGTCACAGTTTTGAAGTCTGATTGTTTTACAGCTCTGTTGTACTTTCATATGTTTTGCTTTTAGATAGATAGATTGATAGAGAGATACTTTATTGATCCTGAGGGGAAATTCTAGAAATTTTGAAGGGCCCAAAAGTGTTTGAGGTTTACAGTTTGTCACCTTCTTTCACACCAAGAAAAATACCACTCTTCTTTCCATCTAGGGCACTTTACGAAACATATTTAAATCTGATCGCTATCTCCAGCTGAAGCACTTCAGGCGGTGGTGTTAGACACAGTTTAGACAGATGTTATGCCACATTATGTGTCAATGCATCTGTCTCTACAAGCGACAGTCAAAACTCCTGCCAATCCTGTGGGAAGGGAAGTGTTACATATATATATGTTGTGAATGAGTTGATGAGATTTGCATATTGCATGTACGGAGCAGACTATTCAGAGACCCGCTGGAATAAGTACAGAGTAAATGCATGTGATTGAAATGTTATCAGGTGACAAACCTGATTTTTTTATATATATATTGTTGATTTTATCCAGATTCTCTTAAATTTAGATTTACATTTAAATTCACTTGCTCCCAACACTAAGAAAGATATTGATACTAAGCCAACATAATCTTACCTTGCCATCTCCCTAAAAAACACAAGAAAAAGCATGGCCAATTGTGTTCTCTCAGACTTCGGCTGCTGATGGCAAAGCAGCATGACTCGGGATGCAAACTTGTGATCCTCAGGCCATAATTTTGAGACTTTTAGACTAATTGAATCACTTGTTGAATTGAATGATCATTTTTTAAAGTCTTTAGTGGTCAAGATTTTAGGTGCCAAAATAGCAGGTGCCAAAAGTGCCGGGAACCTCGCTCCGGACTAAAATTTGGTACATCAGAATTTCGGACCAATTTGCCCATTCAGCAAAAGAAGAAGAAAAGAACCAGTGCTGTTCTGAAATATGTGTCAAGCAGAACGTACAACATATTAGGCAACAGATTAGGCTGGTGATTGCTGTATCTACTGTAACTGTAGATTAACCCATATTTATAAACAGAAATTAAAGGAATCCAAAGGTATGTTTCAAATGTATTCTGCTGCATGATGGACTCACGCATTCTTGTGATTTAGTGTCAAAATATGGCTCATGTTCTGTTGTGCTTTCTTTTAAGTCTTGGTTCTTATTAGGGATTCTTTATTAAATTGCTTTCCATTTTTTTTCTCTATTGTGGATTTTTCCCTTTTTCCCTTGAATTTTGGTATTTTCTCATATTTTCTTTAGGGAATCCTGGTTCTTTTCAAGGTTCCTTCTTTGTGTGTGTGTGTTTTTTTTTTTTTTTTGCTGTGTTTTGCTTTGAGTTTTGTTTGCTCTAATATTTCTTCTTCGTGCTTTTAGTTTCCTTTTTCACGCTTGGTTCTTCTAAAGTGCTTTTAAACAGAAATTAATGGAATCTGAAAGTATATTTCACACTCATTCTGCTTAGTGATGGACTCGTGTATGCTCGTGATATAGTGTCAAAATATGGCTCATTTGTTTTTCCTCATGCTTTGTTGTGCTTTCTATTGAGTATAGGGAGCAATAGTTGCTTTCTATGTTTTTTTATTCATGCTTTTGTAGACTTTTCTCTTGACTTTTTGGTATTTTCTAGTATTTCCTCCTTGCACTCTAAGTAAGTGTTTATTTTTGGGAGTCCTGGTTCTTCTCGAGGTTCCTTCTTTGTGTAATTTGGGCATGTTTTGCTTTGTGTTTCAGTTGCGCTAAATGTTTCTTCTTCATGCTTTCAGTTTCTTTTTTGACTGTTGGTTCTTCTAAAGTGCTTTTAAACTTCTAAAGTATGCTCATGATTTAATGTCAAAATATGGCTTTTTTCCCTCATTTTGTTGAGTCTTGGTTCTTCTCAGAGATTCTTTATGCTATTAGGGAGCGTTGGTTGCTTTCCATGTTTTTTCTTCATGCTATTGTAGATTTTTCTCTTGATTTTTTTATGTTTTCTAGTATTTCCTTATTGCACTCTAAGGAAGTGTTTATTTTGGGGAGTTCTGGTTCTTGGCAACATTCCTTCTTTGTGTATTTATAGCATGTTTCGCTTTGAGTTGTTCAGGCCTTTAGCATCCTGGTTCTTCTAAAGTGCTTTTAGACAGTTTTCTCAAAGTCTTGTTGTTTTTTCTCTGTTTTTTTTTTTAAGTCTTTTCTTTTAAGACTTAAGGTTACTTCATCACTCTCTTAGGAAGCTTCCTTGGTTCATTATTAGGGATGGACAGGCCTATGCATGCAACACATGTATGTGAAGGGGAGGCAGTATCTGGCAGGGATTCAGAATTCGGCACAACACATGAACCTTGTTTCGATATTTCAGGTTTAAAAAAGGCCCTTAAAGAATTGCTGTCTTCAGTAGGCAGACAAAGGGGATTCAGAGCTATCGAATATTCGTTCTCTGGAATGTCCGTGTCAACAGGACGCTGTTCCAGTTCATTTTTCATCTGAAGGACTCATCCAATGCTGTCCATCTTCAATGACTTGGAAATTGAGATCAGTTCGGAAGGCCGCCTCCTCTCTCCGTGGCTCCCTGTGGCGGCACGGTCCTTATTTCCTCGACCCCCAACCCTGAGGCACACCACAGTCCTTAATTTGACACTGTCAAGCCCAGGATGAGATTTACGTCCAGCTGTGGGGGAGGATCCATGAAAACACTGTCGGGAAAAAGGGCGGAACATTTCTAACGGCTGCGGGAGAGGCAGGGGCAATTGTTTAAGCAGGTGCAATCGTAGCACCTCAAGGACAGGGTGCTTTCAAGCAATTACTCCCAAAGCTGTATCAGTGTATCGCTGTGGCCTCAGCCTTGACACTCCGGCGACCTTTAATGTCCCGGGGATGGCTGGGGAACCCGGGCCGGCGGGGGGAAAGCTATCAGAGTTGTTAATAGCCTTTTTGCCCTCATGAATGAACTACAAGGCTGCAATTGTGAGGCTGTTATGGCAGCCTGTCCCGAGCGCCGGCTCCAGACAGGGCAGCGGCTGTTAAAGAGCCTGTCAGAGGCCGGTGGCTTACGCTGCTGCGGCTGCTGAAGGAGAAGACATGTTCACCTCGCTGCTCCTGGAATACTGATACACCTTTTTGTCATTAGCAGTGTCATTAGCACCGGCACTGAGTCTGTTGTAGCAGTATATTTAGCCCAGTCTGATAGTGACAGTCTTATAATTGATAGTCTTGTGTAGGCGTGTAAGTCTTATTGACCTAGCCATGCCCTTCCCATTACATCTATTTATAGCAATAGAACATTTGGACAATCTCAAAGATTATTCGCAATATAAAATCCAATAACCAAATCCAAAATGGTAGCAGTTTGCTCGTCTTGGTTCTGTTATTTATGCCCTTAAGGTTTTGTTTCTTTTGACTTTTATTTCATATCATGTTCATATCAGGGTTCTTCTTTATGCTCTTTGTCCTTGTTGTCTTTTGAGTCTTGATTCTTCTCAAGAATTGTCTTTATTTGGGCGTGTTGTCTTAGGTTTTGGTTCTTTTCAGGAATTGTCTTTATTTAGGCGTGTTGTCTTGAGTTATAGTTCTTTTCAGAATTTTATATTCATTTGGGCATTTTGTCTTTTGAGTATTGGCTCTTGCCAGCGTTTCATCATCATGCTGTTGCATATCTGTTGAGTCTTGGAAACTCTCAGTACTTTCTCATTTTTTTTTTAGGTAATATTGGTTCTCTTAGGGAGTCTTGGTTCTTCTTAAAGTTTCTTTTTTAACTTCAGAATTGTAGAAATGAGGTTAGAGCAGCTGCAGAATGTTGAATTTCCTATAGGGTTTTTTTCTCTATGGTATTTGGTAGAGTTTTCTTCTAGTTTTGTTTTTTTCCACATGCTCATTGGAAGCTTTTTTGGGGGTCTTGGTATCTCTCAGTATCTCCTCTTTCTGCTTTATGCTCTTAGTGAATGTTTCCTTTTAAGTCTTTCAAGATTTATTTTTCAATTTCTTAGTAAGGGTATTCTTGAGTCTTGAGAAGAGTCTTGGGTTTTTTTAATGGTTATTTTTTGTGCTCTTTGGGTGTATTTTCTTTGGGTTTTCCTTTCCATTTTTTGTTGTGCTCTTGGCTCTTCTTAGGAATCTTTATGCATTTGGGGGGTGTTTTTTTCTTGAGTCTTGGTTGCTTTCCATCTTTTTTTCTTCATGCTCTTGGAGATTTTTCTCTTGAAACATGGTATCTTTTAGTATGTCCTCCTTGGATTCTATGGAATTGTTTCTTTTAGTGTTGGTTCTTCTCAAAGTTCCTTGTTTGCATTTTTTGGTCATGTTTTGATGTTTCTTCTACATTCTCTTTGTGAGTGTTTCCTTTTATGCCTTGGTCCTTCTTACGGTTTCTTCTTTATGCTTATTAAGAGATTCCTTGTTTTTCTAAAGTTCTTTTAGAAAGTAGTTAAAGTTCTTGGTTTCCTCAGTATTTTCTTTTCATGTTCTTAGAGAGTGTTCATTCAGGAGAGTTTATACTTCTCAGCGTTTCTTTCTCGGGAGTGTTTCCTTCTGAGACTTGGTTCCTCTCAGGATTTTTTCATTATTCTCTTAGGAAGGTTTCTTGGTTTGTCATTAGGAATGGAAGACTGCTTTGTGCTTTGTTTAAATGAAAAACACCACATGTTGTGAAAGACGTAATATCGTAAGTAAAACTGAATTGAATTGAACTAAATCCCCAAACTCTTTCTCTCTATCTCTCTCTCTCTCTTGCTCCTTCTGTCGCTTTTGTTTTCTCGTCCTCCTCCTCTTCTTGCTCTCTGTCTCCCTCTCTCTCTCTCTCTCTCTCTCTCTCTCTCTCCGGATTTGGGAGTAGCTCTGTTTACATTAGCACTATTTTCCACGGCTATCCACTCGCCCGGCGCTGGAGCATGAAGCATTGTTCAGCGAAGCGGAATCTCCAGATGTATTAGTGCCGATCAAACTGTGACGTTCTGTCACAGCCCTGACACTGCGCCGGTATTAGCGGGGCGGGGTGTCGCGCCAAATTCCGCTAACAGCATGGCCAGAGCGTGTGTGAAGTCACAGGTTCTGTGAAGGGGTAGGGGTCCAATTAGGAAGTGGAAGCGGAACGCAGGCGCGCCAAATGCAGCGTAAGCTAGTCTCTGACTCACCAACACCAGCCACAGTCAACTCAATGCAGCGTGTCCTCTCCCCGGAGCCGAGCGGCTAAATCCTGCTGGATTACACACACACATACACACAAACACACACACACACACTCATAAACACCCTCCTCAATGCATGCCCAAAATACCCACCAGAGAACAATCAAGCAGCTACATTCTGTTCTCCCCAGACGAAAACAAAGGTGGGGAAGGCCCCTGTGGCAGTGCAGTAAGAAACGGCTTGTTATGAAGGAAATATCTGTGTTGATGACTCTGATACACTGAAAACATATGTAGATAAATGTATTGCTGAGCTGTATTGATAACATTCAGTATCTACATTTTGTGGATTTATTATACAGTACAATCACAGATAATAAGTTAATAATAAAGCATTAATAGAGCTATTGAGCCCAAGCTTCCTGAGTACTGATAAGCTGAAATAATGGCTTACACACCTGATGTAAGAACCGACCAAGGTAGTTTGGATTAAAATTCAAATTCAGGCAGGTTTATTAATTCAAAACACAAGGCGAGATTAAGGTAAAAAAAAATCGAGTTCAAAAAACGTTTACATTTAAGGCATTTGACCAGAGTGTCTTACAACAGTGGTAATTATCTGGCTAATATATCAGGTTAAACTGCACCTGAACAGCAGTGTAGCTCATATAATAGAAGTATATTTGATAACTGGGTCAAATTGAGACCGGACCGGACCATGTTCTCACCACAAGCTAACCTCTTCAACGTTCATTTGGAACCGAACTGAGACCACCTCCTCTACTGGGTCTCGGTGCAGTTGTTTTTGGCTGTACCCGAGTACAGTTTAATATATTAAGGTCCTCTGTTTTACTACAATATAATAAACTAAATCAATTCAGACATGTCAGCTAATATTGAGATTTTGATTTCTTTGCCAGGCGCTGCGGCTACAGTAAAGCCAAGCAAGATCCTGAGGAGGAGAAGATGCACTTCCACAATGGGCACAGTAAGTCACCACACACACACACACACACACACACACAGACACACACTGAACAGGGCTGGCACATTTGAGTTCATGCGGAGTTCAGCAGGAGCGCTCAGTCCTCTGGTTTGGCCGCAGCAGTCAGCAGGCCACAGTGACGTAATGACGGCTCTCCTTGAACCCTGTTGTGTTTTGACAGGAAATCTCCCTCACTCTGACTGTGTGTCTCAGCCTGGACGAGATTAGGAATGAGGATTCCACTTTAGCAGCTCTGATAATAATCCAAAGTGAAGATGAGCTAAATCTTAAATTTAACAAATTAAGAGACCACTTCAGTTTCTGAATCAGTTTCTCTGATTATGCTATTTATAGGTATATGTTTAAATAAAATGTGCATTGTTGTTTTATTCTACAAACTACAGACAACATTTCTCTCAAATTCCAAATCAAATTATTTATTTATTACATTTATTTGCAGAAAATGATAAATGGCTGAAATATCAAAACAGACACGTTTCTATTTATGATGTTTTAAGAGTTCAGAAATCAATATTTGGTGGAATAGCCTGTTTTTAATCACAGTTTTCATGCATCTTGGCACATTCTCCTCCACCAGCCTTACACACTGCTTTTGGATCATTTTAAGTCACTCCTGATGCAAACATCCAAGCAGTTCAGTTTGGTTTAATGGCTTGTGATCATCCATTTTCCTCTTGATCATACTCCAGAGGTTTTCAATTTGGTAAAATCAAAGAAACTTATCATTTTAAGGGGTCTCTTGTTTTTTTTTTTTTTTTTTTCAGAGCTGTAGGTAAATGAACAGTCCAAGCTGCTTGAGGTCTAGTGTGAAGTTTCTACAATGTTGATCCACTGTGGTGTTGGTCCTGGTGTTGATCCACTGTGTTTTATTATCAAGTCTGAAGTCAGTGCAGTTTTGTTTTCCCAGAAAATCTTACAGCACTTCATGCTTCCCTTTGCTGACAACTTTTATGGAGATGCAGATTTCATTTTCCAGCAGGACTTGGCACACTGCCCACCCTGCCAAAAGTAACAATTGGTCTTAATTTGATATTCTAATTTTCTGAGACAGTGATTTTTGAGTTTTCATTGGCTGTAAGACATCAACAATAAGAAAAAAACTTATAATAGGTACACTATTATAGAACACTTATAAATAGATCACTCTGTGTGTAATACATCTATATAATATATGAATTACCGAAATAGTAACTTTTCCCATTTTTTTGAGATGCACTAGTCTACAGAACCCTATATACTGTATCGGGAGAACACCTCTCCTCAGAGAGCAGAGCAGCATCAGGCAGCATCCTCCCCTCCCCCCTTCCTGCACCTTCACTGCTGTCTTACATAACTCCCCCCTTCAGGAAGCTGCAAAGTGACAAGACTGAACCGCTCCTCTTTTCTTTTCTCTCTTTTCTCCGTCTTTCCTCACAGTTAAATTCCCAGGAGTGCGAACCTACATTGATCCTCACACCTACGAAGATCCCAACCAGGCCGTCCACGAGTTTGCTAAAGAGATTGATGTCTCCTGCATCACAATAGAGCGTGTGATCGGAGCCGGTGAGTGAGCGAGCTCCCCGCAAAACAAAAAAGGAAAGAGAAACAAGAGGAAACCTCGGGAAGAATTTCAATTAGGCTTTAGATGCAATGTTATGCTAGCTATGCATCTATAGTGCTCAGGAAATGAAAGGTTGTTTTGACATCTCCCATCATATTTTGCATTCAGTTAACATTTATATACAGTACCAGTCTAAGGTTTGGACACACCTTCTTATTTTTGTCTGTATTTTTCTACATTGTAGATTATTTTAAAGACATTTAAAAACAATTAAGGGACACATATAGAATTACAGAGTAAACAGTAAAACATGTGTTTGTTCTCCACCAGACTCAATCCTCTGATCTAAACCTGATCAACTAAGATGGTGATTTGAGGTGATTTAATTGGGATGAGCTGGAGCGTCACAGCATGTAGGAAAAACAGCAACTATTGTTCAGCACCTCCAGGAACTCGTTCTTTCAAGACACTGAGAAAACAATTCCCTCATGAAGACACTGAGACTAAAATATATCAAGAGTCACCATTTGTCCTCCGAAATAAATCTAAAGTATAAAACATATTCTGGTTTGTTTAACACTTTTTGTTTACAGAATAGTTCTGAATGTGTTTCTGTAAAGCTTTAATATAGTCATTAATATGAAATATACAATGTAAAAAATCATAAAAAGAAAGAAAACATATTAGATAAGAAGAAGTGTGTCAAAACCTGCTCACAGGTTTTTCCAGCAGTGATACTGTGATGTTTAAGAACACAAGCAGCACTTCTGTGTCTGATCCACTCATTACCACCACGCAAATAATACCTGCTCTATGGTGGCTCTTTGTCAGAGCTAAGTCAGATCTGAGAAGCTACATTCTGTCCTCTCTCTCTCTCTATCTCCGCCTCTCTCTCTCTCTCTCTCTCTCTCTCTCTCTCTCTCTCTCTCTCTCTCTCTCTCTCTGTGTATCTGAGTGATTGACTGCTGCTCTATCTGTTTTTTGGCAGGTGAGTTTGGGGAGGTGTGCAGTGGGCCGCTAAGACTGCCGGGAAAGAGAGAGATCATGGTGGCCATCAAGACCCTGAAGGCAGGCTACACCGAGAAACAGAGGCGGGACTTCCTGGGGGAGGCCAGCATCATGGGCCAGTTCGATCACCCCAACATCATCCACCTGGAGGGTGTGGTCACTAAGAGTGAGTAACAAGAGCCACACTTTTAGGACCATATTTTTATTGTAATGGATCCATGTTTGTAATGTGACCAAATTATTGTGGACACCTCAGCTACTGTATTTTTCACACTATAAGGTGCACTTAAAATCCTTAAATTTATTATTATTTTTATTTATTTATTTTTGTTCAAAAAATTGACAGTGCACCTTATAATCCAGTGTGCCTTATTTAAAAAAAATTGTACCAGTCAGGTTGTAAGGAGCAGTAAAGTCACTCTGCTGAAATATAGCGTTATACAAAAGTTTTAGTAAAGTTTCTCCAACACCGAGGCTGGAGCAGTATTAGCATAAGCATTAGCTAGCTTTTTAGCCTTTCAGAGGTGAGTATATCGGACTGTAGTCAGCATGTTTACCGTGTTTAAACAAGCTACATGGGACGCTAGCTTATTGCGCCCTGGGTTACCAGAACACTCAGGGTTCCTCAGTGTAGGGCTGTCAAGCAGCATTTACTAGCGCTAAGCGCTTCTGCTAAACACACTAAAATATTGGAAATCTAAGCTTACTGTAGATTTCTCTCCTGAAAACTGTTTATTTGGGTGAGTAAAGTGCTTTCGTTTATTTACAGTAAGCTTAGATCATAGACTGTATATAGCTGGACAGAGCATCGTCTCTTAAAAGTGAAGCCACCACAGGTCGGGCGTCCCCTGCTGTTCGGTTTCAGAAAGCTGTGTAACCCCACCCATCCCCATAGGTTTCAATGGCAAAACAGACAACTTTCAATTACGTTTTTTTTCTAATATACTTTAATTCTACCTCCATTATTTAAATGCAGCAGCTAGTGTAACTTCTGCTTATATTGTAAATTTTTTATATACCCACAGAATTAGTTTAAAACATTATTCAGCTCTACTCAAAAAAGGTGTGGCTATTGTAAAAGGGCTGGTTATGGGTGGGACCAATAACAGACCGTCAGCTCCGCTCCGCTCTGCAGTCTGTGACCACGAGGCAGCCCTCAGGGGCGGGGTTATTTAAATGAGTGGGCTGTCTCTCCACAGTCTTTCTCCCTCCTCTGGTCTCTACTGCGCAGAATCGGGTATCAGGATCGCCAACATGGCGGAAGATTTTGGCCTTATTTTCATTGAATGAAAGCAGTGCTAACCGGGCTTAGGAGCAGTCTACAGGCCGATAATACTCACCTCAGAACGGGGAAATAGCGAGCACAGTTAGCGGGTAATGCTAATGCTACTCCAGCAGTGCTAACCAGGGTTAGGAGCAGGATACAGGCCGATAATACTCACCTCAGAACGGGGAAATAGCGAGCACAGTTAGCGGGTAATGCTAATGCTACTCCAGCAGTGCTAACCGGGGTTAGGAGCAGTCTACAGGCCTATAATACTCACCTCTAAATGGGGAAATATCGGTTAGCAGCTAATGCTAATGCTACTCCAGCCCTTATGCTGGAGAAACAAACTGAAACTCCTGTATAATGCTGTATTTCAGCAGAGTGGCTTTACTGCTTCTTAATACCTGACTGGTAAAATTCATACATAAAATGCACTGGATTATAAGGCTCACTGATAATTTTTGGGAAAATGAAAGGATTTTAAGTGTGGCTTATAGTGCGGAAAATACGGTAATCCCTGTCTGAGAAATGGACCACAAGTGTTTACTTACTTGGTAAACCACTAAAATTGAATTAGAATACTAATAAAGTTAGATTTCTAATTAGTTTTAAGTTATATCAATAGATGCATTAATAAGCAGGCGTCCCAATACTTTTGTCCATATACCGTAGTTCATTATAAACCCAAAAGTGTTTTCTCTCTGGCATCGCTGCACATTATGTAAATACATCAGCACTGCTAATGATTATTAATGGGCTCTCTGCATCAGAAATGAAGGAGTAATATTAGTTTATGAGTCCGGGGAGGGAGGTGTCCCATATTTATGCCAGCGGAGCACTTTATACTGTTTATAGCAGCTTTGATGAACTGAGCCTCTTAGCCTTTACGCTTTATACACTCTCTCATAAAGTCCAACACTCAAAGTAATGCTCCTGCTTTACTGTCCTTTCATCTTCCAGGCAAACCGGTGATGATCATAACAGAGTACATGGAGAACGGATCTCTCGACACCTTTTTAAAGGTGTGTTCTCTCTTTTCATTTCCTCTTCGTAATAAATAGGCTGTGAAATGGTGCTGTACTCCTCTGTGATTCTTTTGTCTGTAACTGCTTAAAAAAAAAGAAATACAATGTGTGTAACTTATGCTTAACAGAAAACTGTACAAAAGTTCAAAGCTTTGTCATAATCATACATTAATCATATTAATGTCATCTATTATATAGTAAAATTTGTATTCCTCTCAGATGATTCCTTGTGTGTGCACCTATTTTTTGACAATCTCTCTAAACATTCGTTCAATGTACACTGATATACAGTACCAGTCAAAAGTTTGGACACGCCTTAAATTCAGTGTTTCATTAATTTAAAATGTGCGGTATTTTAGATTAATACTAAATTTACTTAAATACTTAAAACCAAGCTGTGAAGAAAATCATATGGAATTATTTAGTAAAGAAAAATGTGTTAAACAAACCATAATATGTTTTATATTTAATATTCTTCAAAGTAGCACCTCTTGCTTAACAGCTTTGCACATCTTGGCAGCTTTAGTAGATAGTCAGCTGGTATAAAAACATTAAGAGACCACTTCAGTTTCTGAATCAGTTTCTCTGATTTTGCTATTTATAGATATATGTTTAAGTAAAATGAACATTGTTGTTTTATTCTATAAACTACGGACAACATAAAATCTCATAAAATTCATGAAAAAAAGTTGTTACATTTAGAACATTTATTTGCAGAAAATGAGAAATGTCAGAAATAACAAAAAAAGGTGCAGAGCTTTCAGACCTCAAATAATGCAAAAATAATAATAATTATTTGGTGGAATAACCCTGGTTTTAAATTACAGTTTTTAAAATGCATCTTGGCATGTTCTCCTCCACCAGTCTTACACACTGCTTTTGGATAAATTTATGCCTGCACCCGTGGTGCAAAAGTTCAAACAGTTCAGTTTGGTTTGATGGCTTGTGATCATCCATCTTCCTCTTGATTATATTCCAGAGATTTTTGATTTGGTAAAATCAAAGAAACTCAAAGAAATTTTTAGGTGGCCTCTTATTTTTGTCCAGAGCTGTAAGTCAAGAAAAAATACTTTAAGAAATTAAGAAATGTATGAAATTGGCCCCTTAATGCTTCATATTTTTAGTATTTTGGTTTGTTTAACACTTTTAAGTTACTACATGATTCCTTATGTGTTCCTTCATAGTCTGTATGACTTCAGTGTTGATTTACAGTGTAGGAACAAAATTAAATAAATAAAAACACTGACTATGAAGATGTGGCCCAACTTTTGACTGGTACTCTATATGAATGGGAGCTGTATCAGTTTAATTAATCGATATCTGTTTATGACTCCTCCTGCAGAAGAACGACGGTCAGTTCACGGTGATCCAGCTGGTTGGTATGCTGCGTGGCATCGCCTCGGGAATGCGCTACCTCTCCGACATGGGCTACGTGCACCGCGACCTGGCCGCCCGCAACATCCTGGTCAACAGCAACCTGGTGTGTAAGGTGTCGGACTTCGGCCTGTCTCGAGTGCTGGAGGACGACCCGGAGGCGGCCTACACCACCCGGGTACGTGCTGAGTCATGCTAGCCGGCTAACGCTTTCACCCCCTGCGCTATTAGCCAGTACTCTTGATCCATCTGTGTCACAAATTAGTTGAAAGCCTCTCAGGTCTCGGTCTCTGGCGACCCGGCTTTCAATATCACTGCCTTTATTTCTCTCTCTCTGTCTTTCTCTCTCTCTTTTTTATTGCTTTCCTTTCTCTCTTTCACTTTAATTCATTGATAAGAAGAATTTATTATACTTTAAACTGCCATTTCTTTGTGTGCATTACAATAAATGAATAAATGCACAAAATCCTTTGTTGAAACACAACTTTTAATCTCTTTATCTCTTTAATCTAATTCTGAATGCAATCAAATCCTCACAGCAATGATGCTCCAAACTCTATCAGCTTAATCAAGCTTTCTCTGGACAGTATAGAGACAGTTACTCCAACAAAAAAGCTAGATATTCTTTTGATTTTAGAAGAACCAATAAATAATCAATCATTGCAATACTTTAAAACATATACAGACACATATTTAGACACATATTTAAGGAATCTTCATGAATTCAAAATTGCATATCTGAGTAAATAAGTGCTAATTTACGTATTTACTCAGTTAAACAATAATATTAATAAATACGTACAAATAAATACTAATAGCAAAATATTAGTCCTTAGGTTAGTAATTAGGAACTCTTGATATCAGAGCGCTGCCAAATGACTAAACTGGTGCAGCTATCCTGCCTGGAGAAACATAAGAACAGCACTTTATCTGAGGAGCTCCTGCTGCTGTTCCTTACTGTGTGAGAATTTTTATTCAAATAAAATAAAAAAACAACTGCAAACAGAGATTTATTCACTCAGAAAGAGACGAAAGTTATTACGCAATCAATGCACAGCTCAGAAAAAAAGTTCCTCTCATCCCCTACATAACATTATCTACATGGCATTATCTCTCTCTCTCTCTATCTATCTATCTATCTATCTATCTATCTATATATATATATATATATAGATATTTTTTTTTTCTTACACTGCTTCTCTTTTTCTCTCACTCTCTCACTTTAATTCATTGACGAGGAGCTTGTATTGAACTTGAAACCGCTGTTTCTTTGAGTGCATTACAACAAATGGCTGATAGTGATAGAAGTGAATAGTGCTACTGTAGGTGAATATGCTCATTTGTCGTGGTTCGTCTGAGTGAAGCGCGTGTCTGCGGCGGGGCATCGGGCTCCGGGCTGAATTAGCTATTAATAAACATGGAGCCGAGTGATGCTGGCTTTGAAAGAGGGATAATTAGTAGCTCAGCATCAGCTGCTGTAATTGGTGCCGGCGTGATTATTTTTTCCCTTTTCATCATTTCCACCTTGGCGTGTCACAGTTCTGTGTGTGTGTGTGTGTGTGTGTGTATTTTGTATGTGTGTGAGAACGAGAGACAGAGAGCTGTCTAAGGAGTAGCAAATTGAGACGTGCTCCACTAATAGCGTACGAGAGGCAATGCCAGAATTGCAGAATGGCAGCTCCAGGACAGCCAATTAGCACCAAGAATGCTAAAACATCCATGAGTGTGCCGCATTCTTCCTGTCACCACATCCACCACCCCCTTCTTCACCCACCTACCCACCAACCCCCCCCCCCCCCCCGGGGCTGTAAAACTGGCAGTGGTAAACGTTGGTAAAGATGTTTTGTCAGGAATCGTTTCTGATTGAGTTTGTTAATGTTTGTCACTCAGGGAGGGAAGATCCCCATCAGGTGGACGGCTCCGGAAGCCATCGCGTACAGGAAGTTCACCTCAGCCAGCGACGTGTGGAGCTACGGCATCGTCATGTGGGAAGTGATGTCTTACGGAGAAAGGCCGTACTGGGAAATGAGCAATCAAGACGTAAGTTACACACTGTTTTCTCACTGATATCGTTTACCATTTACCATATTTTTCGCACTATAAGGCGCACTTAAAATCCTTTAATTTTTCTAAAAATCATCAGTGCACCTTATAATCCGGTGCACCTTATGCATGAATTTTACCAGTCAGGTTGTAAGGAGCTGTAAAGCCACCCTGCTGAAGCACAGCATTATAAAGGAGTTTCAGCAAAGTCTCTCCAGCACCAAGGCTGGAGCAGTATTAGCATTAGTGTTAACCGCAGCGCTAGCTCTTTTACTGTTCAGAGGTGAGTATATCGAACTGTAGTCTGCATGTTTACCGCGTTAAAACGAGCTACGTGGAATCAACCACTAGCTGATAGCGCCCTGTAAGGAAACAAAAGTGCTTTACTCACCCAAATAAACAGTTTTCAAGAGAGAAACATGTGCAGATTAACATCCAGCGCTCGTTTGACTTTGAAAGAATAGGCAAGATCTGCTATATTAGAAGGGAAACATGGGGACACCCTTGTTCCTTACTAGCGTTGCTTAAAATTGACCTTATAAAAATAATAGTAGCACATTATTATTTTTTATGCAAATTAATTACACCACAAAGGAAAAAAAAAAAAAAAAAACGTTTCCTCTATCCAATCTGTCATGCATTCTTTATTCCAGTGCCCACATTGGTTTTATCTCCCCTCAAACATACAAATATATATTAGTATTTATACATTAAAATATCCACTATAAAACTTGCATCTTAGTTTTATTTCTGTATATTTTTTTAAAATGATTCATGTCTTTTGCTGCACTTTTTTTTCTTTTGTTCTTCTCTTTAATTTTGTTCTGTTTCTCTTCCCCTCCCCTTTCTCCTCTATCCCCCTCTCCATTTTGTTATATAATATATCCTCTATATTTTGTTCTATAAATAAATAATAAAAACTATGATCACAAAAAAAACTTGCATCTTAAAAAGAACAAGTGTGATTAATCGCAGTTAATCACAGAATACTGTTTTGATTAATCTTATGAATTTTTTTAAATGATTGACACCACTTATAAAAAAAATGAAACAGGTGTGTGATGATTAGCATTAAATTAATTTATAGAGAATTCTTGAATAATTATAAGTTCAGAGTTAAATCCTGGTGCGTTTGATTAAAGAGCTAAACTGAATCAGGATGGGAACTGAAACCCTTCGCCGTGGTGCAAAAATAAAGTGTGAAATGCAATAAGCAGAAAATAATTATTTTCAGTTCTGCATACACAATATTAAAAATTCTATTTTTTTTCTCATCCACCCTAAACTCACACACTGGCTCTGTTTCTTCTGGAGCTGGAGATATTAAACAGCATTTCAGAGGCTGCTTAATGAGTCTTCTCACACGGAATTGTTCTGCTTATCACGCTGCATTGCTTTAAATATTCATATGCTCAGGATGTAAATTGTAATTGATTTGCTCTAAAATTCATTACAGAACTTATTAAAATTTCACATTGTGTAGCAGCACTTCTGAACACAGCTCCACTTAACTAACACTGAAGGCAAGTTCCATAACATGCTGGAAATTTTCTTTCACAAAATAATGCGAAAATATGAATAACTGAATGTGACCTATTTTTTTTACAGTTTATTACATTGTGTAGCACCCAGTGAATCCTTGTGTTCAGGCACCATGATTCATGATCACCATGACCAAGATCCACAGTTTGTTGTGCCATACGAAGCTAGATCACCTTGGTATTCATTATTGGCACTTTGATAGCTCAGTGTTACGTTAATGAGGTCCTACAACCATGGGATGGATTATCGCATCCATAATTCATAGTATTACCTCATTTAGGAGGGTTTAAGCCTCTTCAGAAACACAGATGCTGTAAAGTATCATATAGATACTGTATATGTAGCTAGTATTCACTTATTCACACTGTAAATACTAATATACAGCTCTGGAAAAGAGACCAAAAAGAGACCACTTCAGTTTCTGAATCAGTTTCTCTGATTTTGCTATTTATAGGTATATGTTTGAGTAAAATGAACATTGTTGTTTTATTCTATAAACTACAGACAACATTTCTCCCAAATTCCAAATAAAAACATTGTAATTTAGAGCCATTTTATTAGCAGAAAATGGGAAATGGCTGAAATAAGAAAAAGAAAAAAAGATGCAGAGCTTTAAAACCTCAAATTATGCAAAGAAAAAAGTTTTAAGAGTCCAGAAATCAATATTTGGTGGAATAATCCTGGTTTTTAATCACAGTTTTCATGCATCTTGGCATGTTCTCCTCCACCAGTCTTACACACTGCTTTTGGATGACTTTATGCTACTCACTCCTGGTGCAAAAATTCAAGCAGTTCAGCTTGGTTTGATGGCTTGTGATCATCCATCTTCCTCTTGATTATATTCCAGAGGTTTTCAATTTGGTAAAATCAAAGGACCTCATTTTTAAGTGGTCTCTTAATATTATTTTTTTCAGCGCTGTGTGTTTGAAACGCGTGCAGTGAGTTCCTGATGTTATTTTTATGAATGAACTGAGTGGTGAGTGAGGGCTCTGGGTGAGATTGAGTCCCAGTTGATCTCTCCTAGTCATGCAGTCTGGCAGTGCTGTAATTGCTCCCTCTGGCCATTTTAAAGCTGTGTGTGAGTAGTATGTGAAATGTGATTTGCCACTGGGGGGCTGGGGGGAGGTGCAGGCCAGAAACGGATGGAGAATGGGGGCAAATCCTGGTCAGAATTGACATTATTGAACATGGGGAGGGGGACTGGGGGTCACATTAAGAGTGGTTTTAGTGGAGTGGAGAACTACTAAGTAGTACATTAAATATCATTGTGCTTTGTTGCAATATAGTTTCAGAATATAATGTAGTAAAAATCACGGGATAGCAGTATTTAAATTAAACTCAGGGGGTGGCTTGGGAATGGCCACACCTGTATAAGTTGTGAGGTGAGAGATTGAATCCTGGCAATTGTGCTTATGGAATTCGATGTGGTCTAAGTTTTATCTTTACTGCTGAAACCGAACTGCTGAGACTTGGTCCAACGTTAAGCTGAGCTAAAGGCTAAAGCTATTGCCATGTGGGTCAGCCAGACCTTTCTTTTAACAGTTTTTTCAAGTTTCTAAGAGCCTTTTGAAAGTATAGGAAACAGTACTCACCGCTCTCTGGCTTCATCTGTGATTTCTCTAAAGAAAATACTAATATTTTTTAATAGATACAGAGTTCTCTGTGTTTCTGTTTCTGTGTTTTCTAGTTATTATGATGATGAAAGTGTGAATGTGCTGTAAATGTGTGTAAATGCTGCAGTAGAGAGTTACAGTAGTAAAACGGTTTTGTAAATGAACATTTTTTAAAAATTAATTTCCAAAGCTCTGTTTATTTATACTTACAATTTATGTTACTTACCAGCTGTAAGCTGTTAACCAATGACTTGTTTGCCAGTTTTCAGGTGTTTTCAGGAGAGAAATGTGTGTAGATTAACATCCAACATTAGTTTTAACAATTATTATTTTTTATTAATTAATTAAGAATTGGAGTTTTGGTAATGTAGGTGCCCCCCAGCGGCAAGACCTGCGGAATTAATAGGGTCCTCTATTATCACCCACCTTATTTTCTTATTAAAATACCCTATATTAACTGAAACATAGGACATCATTCTTTTTAATATGCACAACTGGTGATCATTGTTGTTTTACTGTGTTAACTGCACTTCCTCTGTTACACACACAAACTAAAAATAACTGCACTTTTATATTTTATACATTGTTTTATTATTTCTACTGTATTGTTCACCTGTATCATATATTTGTTTATCTCTTGTGTATTGTGTATCCCTGCTGCTACTGCATAGGAAATTTTGGCAGTGTTAAATCAACACTGTTAGTGTTAAATCAACACTTATTAGTGTTAAACTTTACACTCTCAGTGTTAATTTAACACTAACAGTGTTGATTTAACACTGCCAAATTAACACTGCCAAAAATCAATCAATCAATCAATCAATCTATCTATCTATCTATCTATCTATCTATCTATCTATCTATCTATCTATCTATCTATCTATCTATCTATCTATCTATCTATCTATCTATCTATCTTTTATTTAATGATAATAACTCTTGACATGATATTGGTGGCTGGTAATGTGTGTAATAATGCATATTTTTAAATTCGCTGGGCTTATTTGAGTGGACCAGGAGGTGTACTTAGTAGTGCCGCTTAATGCGTCCTGTAATCTGGTGTGCCTTATGTATAAAAATATACTTGTTCATTGCTGGTATACTTGTAAGTCATTTATTTTATTATTTATCACACTTGATTTTTATACACTGGATGTTGCACCATTTCTGGATTTTTCTACTGGACCTAAAGAGCTTAAATGGCAAAAATAAAGTGTATAAAAATGGGGGTGTTCTAAAACTTTGACCTGTAGTGTATATGTTAAAGTTTCTAGGTTACCTAACTTCGTTAGAATTAATAGCCCCGGCAGCTCTGTTAAAAACATTTTAAACTGAGCATGCTCAGAACATCTGAGCAGCACGTATCGACAGGGAGCAGCACTCGACAGCATCAGACTGAGGCAAAAGCTGGAGTGGAGTGGAGTGAACTTGGTGAACTCTGCTGGAGGAGCTGCAGTGCGAGTCTTTCAGATGTGTAGAAAGCAGAATTTCATTTGGCAGCGAGCGCTGGGTTTTGCAGAGAGCATGACGTATCAGGCTATAGCATTAAACATCAAGGAGATGCGAATATAAAGCTGTTTATGAGCCTCGATTTTTTTTTTTTTTTTTTTTGTAGCCAGTCTTCAGCCAACTTTCATCTGCAGGATTGCTTTTGACATATTATATACGCACCACGTCATTAGCAGCTGATTGGCTGCTGCGCTGTTCTGCGTTGTTGCTGGCAGTTGTGTTTTATCTTTTATGTGGACGCTGGTGTGTGTCGTGTGTCAGTGGCAGCCGCGGAGAGGAGCAGTGGGTGAGAGTTGGGAGTGTTGACTGGAGTGAAGATGGAAAGGAGGACGCCACGCTGAAGTTTTCTCAGTGTGTCCCTGAAGGAGGTGCAATTTCCAGTCATGTTTTTATCAAGCAGCGCTGACCTTTTTCCCCCCTGCTTGCCTGCCAGTGACGGCTTCATCCCGGCCCCAGATCCCCCTCTCCCCTCCATCATTAATCTGTTTCACTCACACTTGGGAAAGAGAAAGTTATTTGATGTTTTATTTAATGCCTTCATGAGGGTTGCCTCAGATCTCGCCCCGCTCGGCTTCAGCAGACTCCCTCTCTCTCTCTCTCTCTCTCTCTCTCTCTCTCTCTCTCTCTGTATCTCTCTCTCTTATTCTCTCTGTCTCTCTCTTTCTCTCTCTCACTCACTCGCTCTCTCGCTCTCCTTTTTTCTCTCTCTGCGAGACTTTGCCGTCGGGGATTGGTTTCTGAGCTGCTCTTGTGTTGGCTCGCTCTTTTTTCAGCGAGTGTGGGAGTGAGGGGGGTTTTGTTAGAGGCTGAGAGAGAGAGAGAGAGAGAGAGAGAAAGCAAGAGAGAGAGAGAAAGCAAGAGAGAGAGAGAAACAGAATGAGAGAGAAAGAGAGAGAGAGAGAGCTGATAGGTCGGCATCTCACCCAGTGCAGCAGTCAGTTCTCACCTCCTGGCAGGCTTCTGAAACCTTAAATAAACACAGAAGATGCCAAAAAACAAGCTCCCAATTTAGCCTGATGCAACAAACACAAGGCCTGATGGGTTGTTTTCTCGGATTATGTGAAGTTTAATGTGATGCAATAGTTGCATTTGCTTTAATCTGCTTAAAAGAACAGTCAACGTATTGCTCCACTTTATTTGCATGAAATGTTACAGGCACAAACTGAAGACACCTGCTCACACCTTCTAATATAATGCAGTTCTAACCATTATAATGCAATTAATAATAATAATAATATAGTGATGGCCGATTATGACTTAAAAAAAATCTTTGAATTTTCACCAAAAATTCGATTTTCGATTACAATCGATTTTTTCCCTCACCTACTAAAAATAAAAATACAGATAACAAAGAAATGGTTAAAAACTAGGTTTACCTGTAAAAAAAAAAAAAACTATTTGTGACTGAAAATTGAGAAATAACGCACTAACGAGTCACAGAAGAAACTTTAAAGAAGAGATTGTTATTGTTTTCTACAATTAATCACGGATTCTCAACAGAGCGCATTAATGCTTAATTTCTATCTAAATACAGTATATGCTTTTCCCACTGGGTGTTCGTGTCGAAAGTGCTGGAACTTTTTTCAGTGTGAGCTCATTCCTCAGACTGTTTAGAAAATATGCACGCATTGGTCAAGGCAAGGTAAGATGCATAAACACTTATATATGGATAAACTCTTCAGAAATTAGTATCATAGTGGATATTTTAGATTAAAAAGATAAAATGTCTGTATGTAAAATTACAATTACTCCATTTTGAAAATCACATTAAAACTGTAATTTGAATTAACCGAATTCATAGTGAAAATCGTCCAGCACTATAATAATAATAATAATGATAATAATAATAATAATAATAATAATAATAATAATAATAATAATAATAATAAGTATAGTTAGGCTCAATGTCACAGTAATTACAATAATCAAATTATCATGCAATATATGTACATGGCTCCAATACTTTTTGTTGACCTCAATATTATTGAGGAAATCACATTACTTACATTATGAGTAAGTTTGTTGACTTTGTTGTATTTATTATATTTATTTTATTTAGTATATATTACGTTCTTTTATAATCCAGTGTCAAAAGAATAATTCCTTATTCATTTCAGTAGCAAACACAGCAAACCAAGCTGAGCTGTAACTTGATAGAAATCTAAATAATATCATGAAATAAAATTCATGAACTTGTTACGCTGTTGTGGGGAGGAGATTTTGTTTTTTATTAATATATTTTTAATTATTTATATATCTATTCATATGTTGTTACTGATATGTCACATGGCATGGCCCAAACAAACTTATTTAGGAAACACATTTAGGAAAGACTAAGATCTTTTTTTTTTTTTACTTTCGTTTGGCTTTCTTTTAAGATCTCTTTTCTTTTCCCTTTTCTCCTTTTCTCTTTTTTTTTCTTTTTTATTTTACCCACTGTTACTGGTCACCCCTCTACAAAGGTGCGACAGTGAACTGAGGTTTAGCTGGGGGTTTTGGCCCAGATCCACCAGCTCTTTCACTGCAGTTTCCTGGCCCTCTACTGGTGGTTGGTGGTATACGCTACTTTCTCACAGAACTGCAACTTCTCATGTTAAAACGTTGTTACACTTATTGCCAAATTGAGCATCCACTGGAACAATCTGCTTCGTATCTGTGTTCACTGTCTTCTACTTTCCAATAGTCTGCGCTATAAACTCAATCAAGGCAGTCTGAGACACTTTGTCTGGGGAAATAGACCAGGACTCTTATTGGTTTAGAATAGTCTGGTAGGAGAATTAAACCCTAATATGTTCCAGGGAGAGAAGTGTTGTTACTCACTATGCTATACCAACTGTTCACAATTTTAGTGTGTTTTTAGGAATGGGAAAAACAGGCCAAAACTCATGACTAAATGTGTGTTTTTTGTGTATATTTGTGTGTGTGTGTGTGTGTGTGTATCAGGTGATAAAGGCTGTAGAGGAGAGTTACAGGCTGCCGGGGCCGATGGACTGTCCCACAGCTCTCTACCACCTCATGATGGACTGCTGGCAGAAGGACAGAAACAGCCGACCCAAGTTTGAGGAGATTGTGAGCTTACTGGACAAGCTTATCCGCAACCCCAGCAGCTTAAAAAGCCTCGTCAACTCCTCCAACAGGTGAGAGAGCATCTCACCATCCTTCCCCATGCAGTGGATATTAGAGCTATTACACCAAACATTGAAGTAAAAGGACAGAATAGTTTAAAATCCTTTCATTTTCCCAAAAAATGACAATGCTCCTTATAATCCAGTGCACCTTATGTATGAATTTTCTACCAGTCAGGTATTAAAGAGCAGTAAAGCCACTCCACTTATGTACAGCGTTATAAGGGTGAGTTTTCAGTAAAGTTAGCAGCTAATGCTGCTGCACCCAGCCTTAGTGCTGGAGAAACTACACTCAAAACTCACCCTTAGACAAAATATTGGAAATCTAAGCTTAGTGTAAATAAACGGAAGCGCTTCACTCACCCAAATAAACAGTTTTCAGGAGAGATATCTTTGTAGATTAACATCCAGTGCTGAAAAATACAGTACATGTGACTTGAGTAGCACTCCTGAAATAAAATAGCACTACTGAAGTAAACTCATGATTAGAGCAGCACCTCTGAGGTAAATGTATTGTTCTTTTTTGGTTTGTCTGCTAAGTTATAAAATGTTAAGCCAGACAAAATTAATTTAGGCTGTTTAATGTATTAATTGTTTAAAAAAAAAAAAGGTGACCTGTGAAAAATGTCTCGTCCCTGTTTTCTGACTTTATTTTATTACCCTCATTCTAGATCCTGTAACATAAATGCAAATATTAGTTATTTATGGCGTTTTACCGTCTCAGGCTGTGAGCATAAAAACTGTGTCATGTCTGCGAAACGCTGATAACCCGGTGTTAACAGCCTTTACTACACGGCTGTCACGCAGAATCAAGATTTAATGACACTTGAAACAAATAAGCTCCGGTATTTTATGATTTAATGTTGAGTTAAGCGGAAGTGACAGCGTACAAATGACTTCCAATTACGGTGATTACATGGTATCAAATATATTTTCTGCATTGTGAGCCGCTCCGTGTTTCCTGCATGCCGGAATCATCTATTATTCACGATTGTTTTATGAAATTATTGTTATATTTAATAAGAAATTGATTTAGAGTGAGGGGATTTGGTTTGTGGGCGCCGCACATTAACGCTGTAATTCTGCTCTGTTGCCTGACGTGGCAATTGCTGGACCTTACCTTGCTAGTTAAAGTGTCTCTGATTATTATATTGATTTTGCATTCATCTTGTAAATAGGGTGTAATTTTGTAATCATAATGAGTCTGTCCTAATGTCACAGCATAATAAATATCAGGAGAAATAGTAAGACTTTAGCGATTTGTCTCAGTTATGGGTGATTATTTAATTAAACAGTTTTTCGAGTAATCATTTTGTTTACAGTTTTTGATTTACAGTATCTCCAAAAGTTTGGGAACAGCCCTTTTAATGAATGCCTTCATTAAAGAAACTTTAAGTTGCACTAATTTCTGATAATACAAATGTGCAAATGCACACATACAGCTTGTCAAGTCCCTGTAGAGAAGTACTGCCAATAGAATAGGACCCTCTGGAGCAGATATACATGATCCAATTGGCCCCATGGCTTAATCCAGGTGTGGCAAATAGAGGGGTATAAGATAATGTTTAAATAGTAAGCTAACTAAGTTAAGTAAAGCTAAGCTGAGTAAACAAAACTGTAATAAAACATAGAATTTCTTCAAACGAGTCAAACGAGTGCAGGATGTTAATTTAGACAGATTTGCCCAACAGAGCTACACTGGGAACTCGTAAGTGCCACAATCCGCTTTACAGCGAAAGAGCTAGTGCTAGTGGGTAATGCTAATGCTGCTCCAGCAGGGCTAGCCGGGGTTAGGAGCAGGCTACAGGCCGAAAATAGTCACCTCTGAATGGGGAAAAATATGAAAATAGTTTGAAAAATACAGTACTTGAGTAGTTTTTGCCATAATATGGATTAGAGCATTACTTAAATAATGCCAAAATAGCAACGTGATTATGTTAAAAACATTTTTACAAAAGAGAAATCATAGTGAATTTGGTGTGAAACTGTTGTATAATATTATGCTGAACATGTTTAATTTAATACATAAGCTCTTATTGTGTTATAAAGCATTTCCAACATAAATGTTCTTTTAACCTATTTTTTTTTAACGTTCCCCTAAATGAAGAATTACTCTTGCATTATTACATTACATTAAACTGCAGTCAAGCCATATTTAAACTGAGTAAAATAAATAAATTAATAAATAAAAAACGTGTAAACCTCCAGCTTAGACATCTGCCTTTTCCAATTCATTTCTGTTTATGTGTTAAATTAAGGAGCACTCCATCAATTTACGGAGTAAAAGATAAACTTCACGCTGTCTTTATCTTTACTGTCTCTATGCAGCTCTCTAATGTGCAATTTATGCATCCATTTGTTCACCGGTCCATTTGTCTTTCCCACAGGGTGTCCAATTTATTAGTGGAGCACGGCAGCGTGGAGCTCTGTGTGTTCAGCTCGGTGGGGGAATGGTTAGATGCCATAAAAATGGGTCGATACACCGAGCTTTTCATGGAAAGTGGATACACTTCGCTGGAAGTAGTCACTCAGATGACCTTGGAGTAAGTCCCCCGCTGTCGCTGGGTGCCGAGGGGGTCGAGGGTATTGTGTGCTGTACATTAGCAGCCAGTGTAACTACATTAAATTGTTGAAAGCAACAATTGTACAATATTGTTGCCATCCTCTCAATTGGGCAGTTGTTCTTCACATTATTTACAAAATTTCATGATGAATTGAGCAAAAGAAAGGCTCTAAAACAAATTGGATTATTTTTTACATTGACTTCCATTGACAAAAAAAAGGTTTATGCTTTCCTTTAAAACGTTGCCAATTTTGGAGATACAAGGTTTGTGCATAAGGTATAATTAATTAACATATATATACTATCACATATAGTATAGTATATATATATATATATATAGTATAATAAACCCCTATTTTGTTAATACAGCCTGTTGAACATATTACTCACATTTGATGGTTAGTTAGACGATGATTTTTAGCCTCATATTTCTAAGCTTACAGAAAGTATCCGTTCTTTGTAAAGTTTAAAATAAGCAAACTTTAAAATAAGCCCTTTTATATACTGAATAGATATTATAACATTCCTAGATCTTCAAAGGATGTCTTCTGTGTGTGCTATCAGCCTTTAAAACATTATTAGAGTCAAGTGAAGTTCTGAGGATGCTGTGAAGATAATGATCGTTCTCTGATTGGCTTCTTTCTGCAGGGATGTGAGGAGAGTGGGAGTGACGCTGGCTGGGCACCAGAAAAAGATCCTCAACAGCATCCAGGAGATGCGAGTTCAGATGATGAACGCCACCATACCTGTCTGAGGCTGCCCTTAGACCTACTGAAGCGACAGTAGTAGCCTAGCACTTTTTTTACCGTGGACACTTATTTATTGAATGGAACTCTCTTGAACTACTGATGGGAAATGACTTGATGATATTCCTGAGCGACAGTGGGGACGGGCTGACGAATTGGCGGCTGGACGGCTAAAACAAGGGTCTCTGTGTGTAAATGCACAGCTCGTCAGCGTACCGACGGCTGGACGAGTTTTGTAAAAGGACCGAATTGGACGCTAAGCGGATGAGAAGAGTTTGGAAAAGTGTGGCACATCTCCAGGTAGGACCGCTGACCAGGACCACTGTCAGGAGTCTCTGGGCCGAATGTATAGCACTTTTTCGCAGAAACCTCATGCAACAATGTTATTACCTCCAGAAATACAGCAGAACCTACAGCAGAACCTACTTCAGCTGGATACCTTATTCCTCACCACACCACTCTCGGAGCGAAGGTCATGCAGTAAGACTGTGAAAACCATATCATTTGGTTGGAGGAAGAAGCGGCGGCCGTGTATTACAAAGCAATATTAGATTTGAAGCTTGATACGCGTTTCCTTTTCTTTCTTTCTGTCTTTCTTTCCTTCTTTTCTAATGGAAAAAGCAATGGATACGTATGTACAGATTTCATTTTGCACAGCATATGTGTCTTAAGGGGGATATGTGTGAAGTATGATGCTTCAAAACTGTACAGGACTGTACACAGATCAAGCCTAACATTATGAGCACTTCCTTGTTTTCACACTCATTATCAGACTCGTTAAATTTTTTTTAGCTCCTGGTGCTGGTAGAAGCGGCTCAGATGCAGCAGTACTGCTGGAGTTTTTGAACACCTCCTATCTTACACTCTGCGCAAGGTGCTGCAGTGAGATGCTCATTGCTATCTTACACCCCGTCAACAGTCTATTTTCACACCTACCGCCTGCGTCATTTAAATATCGAAGGCACTTATGAATATATTTACGCTGATAAGCGTGGGGGGGCTGAAAATGAGGTGTGTTTAGGTCAATTTCTGGCATATTGCTATCTTGGCAATGGAAAACACATTTGCACCACCTGACCGATTTTTACACCAACAATAAACAGAATTCAAAATTAAATATCATTGCTGTTCTTGTAAATGCCCTGCTTGCACAACTTCACAGAAGTGCAGAAGTGCTGCGTCATTAAAATACCAATTCGCCAAAGGCAGAGCACACCTCCCTCTTAAAGGCAATGTGAGGCAAGTGACACGCCGATTGGTTTATTTCACGCTACGCCCAAAACACGTCATAATTAATTAAGAGAATTAGTACGCACAAGGCATACTTTTCCTGTCATTATGATAGCAAAGACACACCGATAGGCCCTAAATCAAGATGCACCGTGCACGTAATCTACACAGATTTCTCTCCTGGGTGATTAAAGCACTTTTGTTTATTTACAGTAAGCTTAGATTCACTAATTTCTCCAGCACTAAGGCTAGAGCATTAGCATTAGCGGCTAACCACTGTGTGTAACGGTAAATACGGTTACAGACTACAGTCCGATATACTCGCCTCTGAGCAGCTAAATAGCTAGCGCAGTTAGCGGCTAAAGCTTGTGCTGCTCCAGCAGTGCTAGTCGGGGTTAGCAGCAGGCTACTGGCCGATAATACTCACCTCTGAACGGGGAAATAGCGGTTGGCAGCTAATGCTAATACTGCTCCAGCCCTGGTGCTGGAGAACTAAACTGAAACTCCTCTTTAACGCTGTACTTCAGTGAAGTGGCTTACAAACTTACTGCTCCTTACAACTACGTAAAAACTACATATGAACTACATATAAATTCACACATAAGGTGCACTGACGATTTTTGTGAAAATTTTAAGTGCACTTTATAGTGTGAAAAATACAATATAAAGAGAAACAGAGCAAACAAGGACATGATCATAATATTAGGCTTGATCTGTGTTTTTTTTAAGTGTACGTGTAAATAGTGTATAGTTAGATAAAACTCCCGATAAAGAGAAAGATCCATCCATGTTCATGTGGGGTTCATCCACTTTTAGCCGCCGGGAAACGTTAGTAGGTCTATACAGTGTACAGAACTTTCATCATGGTGAAGAAACGCTTATAGTGCTTTTATGTAGCTCATCGGTTACGGCTGGTCCTTTCTACAGCACTTGATATGTGAATTCTGGAGGTGATCTTGGGTGACGTTGATGCGTATTCATTTCTATTTATTTAACTCTGCCCGGAAGGATTATCTAGCATATATATTATACATTTAAATCTCAAAAGGATGCATTTTTGTGCAGTTATTACTGATAATATTTGCTCTCAGACATACAGTATTTTTAAATAATGAAGAGCTTGTAGCTTGTTTGAATCTGTGCTTTCCAAGAATGTTAAATCTCAGACTGAAGATCAGCTTGGGGTGACCCTTTTGGATTTGATTTAGGATCTTATCTAATGCTGAGTCTTAACATTAGGTGGTTTAGTGAAAATATGGCTCATTTTGAACCATATTTTTACTAAATATAAAATAAAAAGGTCAGAAACACAACTTTTTTTGTACTTAACACAAGTACAAAAACTCAAAAAAGTCCGGTCCCACTTTATAATAAGTGTCTCTAATAACTGTATAGTTACACATAAATGATCCATGTAACAAAGGTGTTACTACTGGCGAAGTACATGTTTTTACAGATTTATTACAGGTGTGCAGATTATGTAATTTCTAGGGCTGTTAACGTTAAAGCGAGAACGCATGCGATAAATTCAAAATCAGTAACGGGTTATTTTTTGTTTCAATGAAAAGCTCCAACACGGACAACACAACGGCAGAGGAGACATCCCAAATATCAAATATACTACTTTTTAATCAAGCTAATCTGCTGATAAGGTGCGGTTTAATCTGATATATTAGCCAAACGCTGTCTTTAAACAAACACTGTCTTTGCCGCTCCATGCTGTTTACACAGTGAGCGCAGTATGTGCAGCGTTCACTGCTAGCATCCACGTGACTCTGAGCTGCACGTCCTATTAAAAGCACTGTATTTATAAGCACAGCGGCAAATGTTTTGTGTTCTGTGTTAAAACAGCTTCACACTGTACAGATATACGTGCTGGAACACCAGTAGTTGAACTATAATTACATGGATTGTTAAAGTGTAAGTACACAGTTATTATAAAGTAGGACCAAAAGTTCTTCCATGATGTCTCAGGCCTAATTCTCAACACTGAAAATACTTTATGGTTGATGTATTAAAATAAACCATCTTACTAAAATAAACTATCTTAATAATTAATAACATGGCTACTAAATGTCTAAGCCAGTACCACCATCATATCAGATTCAACAAGGTAATTTACATTGTTTTACTGCATTACATTGTGGTCATCATGCAAAAACCTAAAATTTCACGAAGAACGGACCAATAGAAATGCTCCAAAATTACTTCAGAAAATTATTATTGAATATTTTTGCATTTGCTTCCACTGATAATTTTTCCTCTTTGATGTAATATTGGTCAGGGAGTATACATTGTGGCCAAATAAAATTGATTATAATGAATGGACCAATAGAAATGCTCCAAAATACCCTGGAATAAAATATTAACTTCCATTGAAAGTTTTTTTTTCTTCTGTTGTAAATGTGCCATTTTAGAGACACAAATATGTGCATGATATCCGTGACGATATGCGCATTGACAACTGCAAATAGTTTACTTTTTATTCATGTATTTTTTTGCAGACAAAAAATTTTATCTCTAAAATATCAACTTTGTGGGAGAAGGAAGAAATTTTTTTTTTTTAACAGAAGTCAATGTAAAAGGTCAATTTGGAGCATTTCCATTACTTTAATTTAGTTAATCGCCACATTTTAATATAATATATAAAAGAAATATGAGAGTTACAGTTTATCAAAAAGTGAACAGTAGAAGATACAAGGTTTTTGCAACAGCATTTCAATTGGCCCATTCATCATGAAATTCTGTTACAATATAAAGAACAGCAGCCAGATTCACATCATGTCAGAAAGTCAAAAATTAGCTAAATTAAGATACAATGTTTTTCCTTCTCTTGTCTGATGGTGAAGATATATTGTTCATAACACAGTTCTTCACACCTCATATGGAAATGAAGAACACAATAAAAATAGCAAACACTGATATTGTAAAACTATTTTACAGTAAATAACTTTATTGTTTTCCTGCGATCAGCACCTTAGTCGGGTTTTGTGAGGACGCCTCGCTCGTGCTGAGCGTCCTGATGTTTTCTGCTGAATGTGTTTCCAGATGTAAATGATATTTTTGATGCTTTCTTTTCATCTCCACCAGTTATGACCAATTAGTTTTGTAGTTAAGGGGGCAAGCGCTGGAAAAAAAGTGCATATTTATATTTTCCATGTTGATTTCAGTATATTTGGTGCAGTGTTCTCTAAAATGAGAAAGCATAGTTCTTATTAAAAGTTATAGCACAATAAAAAAATCTAATTGAGCAGTAATACAGTATTTATTGGTTCTGTTACGTTTTTATATTTCCTCTATAAATATATTCACACACACACACACACACACTCTCTTCAGAATCAGCTCTTAGGAAAAAATATGTTTTGGGGGTTTTTCAGTGTTAAATAATGTTTACAACCGAGCCAATTTGTGAAATGCTTCAGAATGGGAACGTTTGGAATACTCTGTGTATGTTATGCGGTGTTATCTTGTGAGTGAGGTTGCCGCTCATGGCAAGGCTACAGTGTCATGTGTCCTAGTGTATTGGGAATACATCATAGAAGGCATTACCACTCACAGTGGACAGCGAGCGCAGTGGGTGGTAATGATTGTGACCGCCGGTGTCTGGCTATAATTGTCCATGTTTAATCTAGTATACTCCACATGCATATCCTGCATGTCAGTGCAGTGTTCTTTAGCCCCCCCTGCAGGATTTGACTGAAAAGTCATGGGACACCATACAAGCTCACAATTGTCTCAAATTCTACAATAAAACAGATTTTTCAAATATTTTAATGTTTTTTAACACATCAATGAGCATTTTTTGCAACATAATTACTGCTTTAATTGGTTACATACTGTAGATTATACCATATTTCCCTGTCCAGTAGAAAAGTACTATATTTTTCGCACTATAGGGTGCACCGCATTAAGCTACACTAGTAAGGCACAGGAGTGTTGCAATGTTTTCCTTCTAATTCAGCAGGTCTTTCCAGTAAGTTTAGATTTACAGATTTTCACTAAAGCTGGAGCATTAGCAGCTAATCACTAGCACTAATGCTAATGCTGCTCCAACAATGATAGCCAGGGTAAGCAGCAGGCTACAGGCTGATAATACTCACCCCTCAAAGGTGGAGCTAACTAGCACGTAGTGCAGTTAGCGCATAATGCTACTACTGCTGGAGAACTAAACTGAAACTCCTGGAGTGGCTTTACTGACTGTTAAATTCATACATAAGGCACACTATCAATTTTTGTTAAAATTAAAGGATTTTAAGTACGACCTTACAGTGCGAAATATATGGTACAGTGTTAAAAAAACAACATTCACTCAAAATACACCTACAATACATTTTTTAAGGGTTTTCTATTTATTTTTTCATTTTTTTTTATTATGTACAGCTTTTATTTGCTAAACATTCTTCTATTAAGCAATTAATACAACTCCACACGCAATTACATAATATTTATGATGATTTAATGATAAGTCACCATGGCATACATGTGCAACTGATGCACATATATGATGAATACAATAAATATGATAAATATCAACAAGAACCAAGAACCAAGTTCAAAAATAGTAGAAGATAAACAGATAATTTGTAACAGAATCCATAAACCCTGTTAAAGCAGCCGTGTGCATGGTGTTGAGGTGTAGTTTGGTAAAAATAATATATATATATATATAAATATAAATATACATTTTCTCAGCATTATGTTTTTGAATCTCATAAGCCACAATCTGTTGCGAGTAGGTTCATAATTGTTCCAGTAAAAACAGTATAAAAGAAGGTAAAAGCACAGAAAAATAGGTGTTGTGATGATTGTCTACGCCCTTTTACTGTAAGTGTGTTTCGTTTGTGTACATGTCTTTTGTAGTGTAATATATTAAATTTTCTATTTTTTTCTAATAAACTGAAGTAAAATCAACATGTCGTTTGCCCTTTTTACTGTGATGAGATGAAATGAAATTAAATATACACTGTATTTCTATTTGTTGTGGACAGACATCCTTTACAATGATCAGCTAAGCTTTGGGTTGCAGCTTAGCCAATCAGCTCTCCCTCCTGCCCTGCCTCTAAACCCATACATCACCTAGTGCCCCTCCTATACTACCCCTCCTAATTTTTTTTTAGCATTTTAAAAAATTTGAATTAAGGGTGGAGTCAGCAAAAATCAGGGGATTTAGTGCCCCTTTAACTTACACATGGTGCGCGGAACAGTAATGGGCTGTGATATAGGACACACTCTCCAGCCTTATCTCTAAATAAATGCCATTTTCAACATTACAGACTGTTAAAGTTAAAGAGTTAAAGAGATACTTCAGCCTCATCCACACTAACATTCATCTGCTGGATGCGAGGCATATGTTCAAGTACCATCCACAGTTATGTTGAAGAGTTTTTCTGCATCCAGTAAAAGAACAGGAACCTCGTTGACTCCAAACACTTATAAAAGACGCAGCGTGAGCAGGTGTTGAAGCAAGTGCCCATTGACTTCAGTGAGGAGTGTGTTTTTGTTTTTGTTGATGATTTTATTGTTCTTTTCCCAGAACAGCCAAATGATTGTTTGGGTTAATTAGGGTTTATTAATTGTAACCACACTTGTTTTAGATGTGACTTCATTTCTTTATGCATAAATGCATTTAAATAATATGACTTGTGAAAAGTAATTATAATGTATAGTGTGATATAAATTGTAATTAATTAAGTATATACACAGCTCTGAAAAAAAAATAAGAGACCACTTCAGTTTCTCTGATTTTGCTATTTATAGGCATATGTTTGAGTAAAATGAACATTGTTGTTTTATTCTATAAACTACCGGCAGCATTTCTCCCAAATTCCAAATAAAAATATTGTCATTTAAAGCATTCATTTGCAGAAAATGAGAAATGGCTGAAATAACAAAAAGATGCAGAGCTTTTAGAAAACAAGTTCGTATTCGTTATGTTTTAAGAGTTCAGAAATCAGTATTTGGTGGAATAACCCTGTTTTTTAAACCACAGCTTTCATGCATCTTGGCATGTTCCCCTCCACCAGTCTTACACACTGCTTTTGGATAACTTTATGCCTGCACTCCTGGTGCAAACATTCAAGCCGTTTAGTTGAGGCGCTAAACAGAGTGTTTAGCTAATTTGCTAATTAATTTATTTATTTATTTATTAATTAATTGTTTCTCTGGGTCACCTTGGTGCTGCTTGTTTATAGATGTTGCTTGCTTCAATTCAGAATTTAATAGAGTCATAAGAAAAACAGAATGCAAATAATGCTAAAAAAGTAGTTGAAGTCGAAATGAAATTTCAAAGCATTGATTACCGCTATGGACGAAAATTATTTAAAAATATCTGGAGTAACATAGATATCCAGTAGTTGTTAGCTAACCCACTTTAGCCGGTTAGCTTCAGTAAAAAAAATCATCTTAGCTGATTAGCTAGATAATAATATAATAAGACATTTTTCTGGGTCACCTTGGTGCTGCTTGTTTCTTGTCAAAATTGAATTTTAAAGCATTGTAATTACTGCTTTGGATGAAAATGATTTTAAAATATGTGGAAAACCCTGAACATATCTTAGCTGATCAGCTAACTCATCACATTTACTGTAAAAGAAGACTGTCTAAAGAAATTTTATTTTTTATACTTGAACCCTTCATTTAACTTGACAAGTTCTTAATGGATTCAATACTGATGTATAATAACAAAGAACTTTCAGGCTTTAAGTACTTTTTCAGTATTGACGTGACATAGGTATCCAGTAGTTGTTAGCTAACCCATATTAGCCTGTTAGCTCCAGTGGAAAACCCTGAACATATCTTAGCTGATCTTAGCTCACTACATTTACTGTAAAAGCAAAACTGTGTAAGGAATTCAACAATTATGTATAATAACAATGAACTTTCAGTATTTTTTCAGTATTGAAGTGACATAGGTATCCAGTAGTTGTTAGTTAACCAACATTAGCCTGTTAGCTCTAGTAAAAATCGACAAACGACACAAATTTCACACCCCAAACATATCTTAGCTGATCAGCTAGCCCACTACATTTACTGTAAAAGAAAAACTGAGTAAAGAAATTGTATTTTTATACGTGAACCCTTCATTTAACTTAACAAGTTCTTAAGGGAATCAAAAATGACATACAATAACAATGAACTTTCAGGCTTTCAGTGTTTTCAGGCTAATTCACTAATTAGCTAAGATGTTTCTCTGGGTCACCTTGGTGCTGTTTGTTTTTTTGGTGAAGGGCAATTTCTTTTCAGGATTTATTAGCATCATAAGAAGACCAGAGGGTAAGTAATGCTAATAATGCAGTTCTGATCTCCACATAGCGAACAGGATTTGACAATAAATAGCACCCTTCATAGAACCCTTCATTTAACTTTACACATTCTTTAAAGAGATCCAGTAGTAAAGTACAGTAACAGGGAATTTTAAGTATTTTTGGGCTAATTTGTGAGCTAATTTAATCATTAATTAATTAATCATCTAAGACATTTCTCAGAGTCACCTTGGTGCTGCTTGTTTCTTGTTTCTTTCTCAAAATTGAATTTTAAAGCACTGTTATTACTGCTTTGGAAAATGATTTCAAAATATGTGGAGTGACATAGGTATCCAGTAGTTGTTAGCTAACCTATATTAGCCTGTTAGCTCCAGTGGAAAACCCTGAACATATCTTAGCTGATCTTAGCTCACTACATTTACTGTAAAAGAAAAACTGTGTAAGGAATTCAACAATGACACATAACAATGAACTTTCAGTATTTTTTCAGTATTAAAGTGACATAGGTATCCAGTAGTTGTTAGCTAACCCACATTAGCCTGTTAGCTCTAGTAAAAAAAAACGACAAACGACACACAGTTCACACCTCAAACATATCTTAGCTGATCAGCTAGCTCACTACATTTACTCTAAAAGAAAACCTGTGTAAAGAAATTTTATTTTTTATACGTGAACACTTCATTTAACTTAACAAGTTCTTAAGGGATTCAATAATGACATATAACAATGAATTTTAAGGCTTTCAGTATTTTCAGGCTAATTCACTAATTAGCTAAGATGTTTCTCTGAGTCACCTTGGTGCTGTTTGTTTTTTTGGTGAAGGGCATTTTTTTTTTTTTTTTTTTTTTTTTTTGCTTCATTTCAGGATTTATTAGCGTCATAAGAGCCCCAGAGGGTAAGTAATGCTAATAATGCAGTTCTGATCTCCTCACAGCGAACGTGATTTGACAATGAAGCGACGCAGTTTGTTCAAATTGAATTTCAAAGTGCTAATATAATTACTGCTGTATGGAAGGAATGAAATTTAAATGTAAATATATCTGGAATTATGAGTTTGCGTTCAGAGGGAGAAGGCAGGGCTTGAAATATAACGTGCGTGTGCATGTGCTGAGATAAAAGCATACACTATAAAAATGCATAATATTTGCATTTAATAATAATAATAATAATAATAATAATTTGTTTTTAATATGTATCTATCATTATTATTATTATTATGATGATGATGATGATATGGTAGAATCCTCAGAGCAGGGGGAAGTGGTAGCGGATCCACCGTCAATTGGAATAAAGTGAAGATTTGGACACTTTAATTCCTCTGGCAGCTTCACCTTAATCGACCTGCGCTCCTCTCTCACCACACACACCTACTATATATGATAATGTCACCGCTCCTATATTTCACACCAGTGTGGTTGTTTGTTATGGCACAAAATTTCATTTAACCCTTGCGCTCTCCAGGGAAATCGCGCCTCTAAACATCGCTCAGGGTGTTAATTATCAATCCATGTCTTTCCGAGCTCTGGGGCGGAATATATCGAAATGGCCAAAAAATTCCATATCAGCAATATAAACCTCCTTCTGTACCATTTATCAGCCGCTGCTTTTCCTCGTGCCAGGCGCGTGATTGTTCTTTTGAAGGCCTGTAGCTGGAGGCAGGGAACGGCTGTGGAGACGCTGGTGGTGGTGGTGGTGGGAGTCCCCCGACAGTGCCGTTTGACTGGTAATGCAATTTCCTGTATGAAGGTGCCACTGGACTCCAGGTCCCGCGAGTCATTTACAAATCATTTCGATTTTAATCATTACGAATGACCTTCATCAGAGTCTCCTACTCCAGCCAGAGAGTGTGGGGGATGGAGCGTACGTACGGTATCTCTCCAATAAGAAGGACTCCCCACTATGTTTCATATGTTTTACCTCATTTTCATAGTCTTTTCTTAGAAACTCCTAATTACATCTAATTAGCTTCATAGTTTATAGTTCTTTGATAGTTTAATTCTTTCTTTTATTATAATCTCTGGGTGAAACATTTATAATCTCTGTTGAAATAATAATGGGTTTAAGATGGTCAGAAAAGTCAGAATGATCTAATTTCTTTTTTTCCCCCCTCATTTTTAATAGTTATATTTCATTAATTGTTACATTGTTGCTTCACTTTGCTATCTATAGGAATGTGGAGACTTTAAAAGTCTTACTATTATATTATTAATTATTTACATGTAACAGTACCAGTCAAAGATTTGGATACACTTTAGCGTATAGTATCTTAACCAGCGTACATCTCTGAAATGCTGGAGAAGTACAGGCCTGTTAGATGTTCTGCTCAAACTGTAACCTCTTTTAAGAAAAAGCTGAAAACATTTCCACACTGATTTACTTGCTCTGCTTTGCACATTGTTAGTACTTTATTTCTTATATTGCTTTTCTTTCCTAGTTATTATTACTTGAATATTATTTTAATTATAATGTCTTGTAATTTTCTTTTACCGTTATTCTAAAACTTTTTATTCTTTTTATTACAATTGTATTCATTTTAATTCTGTTAGAAATGCCTTTTTCTAGCTGTAACAGCACTTTTATTCTAATAAATTTTGTTAAATGTCCTTCTTTTAAATATATTGTTCTAATCATGTTATATGTTATATGTTAACATATTATGTTTTATTCTTATTTTATTTCTATTCTTCTTATTATTTTTCTTACATGTTGAATGACGATTGTGTATGAAAGTTGCTATATAAATAAACTTGCCTTGCCTAAATACTAAATTTATCCAACTTTCAGTAAAAAAAAAGCCAGAACAGGTTTTAGATTTTAGATTTTTCAAAGTAGCACCACTTGCTTAATTAGAGACAGCTTTTCACATCTTGGCTGGATTTTCTCATTCAGCTTTATGAGGTAGAGTCACCTGGAATTCAGGCTTTCAGTTAACAGCTGTGCTGAACTTTAAGAGTTAATTACTGTAAAAGTTGTTTGAATGCGTCAGTTGTAAAATTGTGGAGAAGTAAAGTTGGTTTACAGTGAATAGCTCTATTTAAGTAAAGTTCTAATCTATATTATGGCAGGAACTTCTCAACTAAGTAAAGACAAAAATGACTTTAAGAAATGAAGATCAATCGATCTAAAACATTTCAAGAACTTTGAAAGTATCCTTAAATGCAGTCACTGCAAAGACCATCAAAAACGTGATGATGAAACTGGCTCTCATCAGGACCAGCTTATTCATTTACAATGTAGGAAATCTGGTACCCTATTATGGATTGGCGGCCTTTTCACCTGATGCCGGCTGGGATAGGCTCCAGCCCCCTCCGCGAATCTGACGGATAAAGCGGGTATTGACAATGGCTGAATGGATGGATGGATGGATGAATGGAAATCTGCTACCTTAAGTATTATGATTCATATTCCTCTTCATATTCCTCTAATCACTCTAACCTTTCCTTTAACAGAAATGAAAAGCTTTTAAACCTCATCACTGTAACCTGAAGAGAGCTGGAGTGTCTCTGTGTCACTGACACTGATGTCCAGCGTTTCAGCCTGACCCTTTCATGATACATCTTCATCCCTTCCAGCCAATTATCATGGAGCCCCTTTGTCTGCCGCCTGCTAATGTGTGTGAATAGATAACACCTCTGCGGAGTCATGCAGCCGTGCAATTATCTGCTCCTTTGCTCCGGGGCGGCTGCTTTATTCCGCCATCGCTCACCCTGCATATGTCCCTGTATTGATCTGAGCTGCGGCGTGTGATCCCAATAATGCTCCCTAAACTACGTGCACTTCAGGGGGCCTGCAGGTAACCAGGCCTAGCACTTTATAGTGTGTATATATAGTGTGTGTATATATATATAGTGTGTGTGTGTTCTGACCAGTGGGGTCATTGTGCTTGTCACTTAAGGAGAACTCCTCCAAGGTCTCTGGTGTTTTTAAAAAGCCGCACTACGGCCACTGTGTAGGTGTGGGCGCGGTAAATTGCCATTGTCAGCAGGAGCGCTGACAGCGTTATTAGGTGTGTTTTCCTGGAGGTCGTCCAAGGTGAAATGAAATAGTAGTTAACCTGTGACATCCCCAAGCAAAGGCATATTAATAATGGCCGCTGTGTGTGAGGCCGGCCATTATTCCTTTCTAATGAGCACTGTCAGGGCCGCTCTTCCGCTAAAGCCGCCTCTTGCCGGACTCTCCTTAAACTGTGCTCTATTTGTCATGCTGGGCTCCTGCTCATCTGCTGCATAGTGTTATAGAGGTCTGAGAACTGGAGTGTGTGTAGGTGTGTGTGTGTGTGTGTGTGCCTGTTTTTGATGCATTAGACAACCTAATCTAGCTTTAAAATATGACACGCTGTTCTGTCCCTTGAAGCCTGAAACCTCCTATTCAAGGTCGAAGCCCAACAACTCAGAAAACTGCCATTGTTCCCTCAGGCTCTCAACTCAAGAATGCTCTCAGAAGGCCAGGACATTGGGATCTCTGAGTGTCTCAGCAGACTAAGACTCTGACAACATGGCCTGAGGATATAAAGTCTGAATAGTGGGTCATGCTGCTTTGACATCAGCAGCCAGAGTCTGAGAGAGAGAATAATTGGCCTTGCTTCCTTTGGGTAAATAGATGTGTGATACAGTGTGATGCTGGCTGGCACAGTCTTTTTTTGGCTGATGTATCAGAGCTGGGGATCCGGTGCTTTCCTCTGTATACTGTATGTATTGTAGGAGGTGTCAAGAACATTGGTATCGATAGGGGAGTCCTTCTGAGTGAGTGGTTAAACTGACCCAATGTGGAAAAGAAAGTTTATGCAGATTATTTTCAGTTTGGCAGTTTGCAGTGTTTTGTCTAGATTTGTTTTGTCTGGAAACATCATTTTGGTGTTTGTAGGTTTGTAGCTAACATTAGCGGCGAGCTAGCTAACGTTACCAGACAGAGAACTAAGGTTAGTGGAGAGTTAGCTAACATTACTGAGAGAGAACTAATGTTAGCGGATAGATCTAGCTAACATTAGCAGCAACATAGCTAACATTACTGGAGAAAGAACTAAGGGTAGTGGAGAGCTAGTTAACATTACTAGAGAGAGAGCTAATATTAGCGGAGCGCTAGCTAACATTAGTGGCGAGTTAGTAACGTTACTGGAGAGAGAACTAAGGGTAGTGGAGAGCTAGCTTACATTACTAGAGAGAGAACTAATGTTAGCGGAGAGCTAGCTAACATTAGCGACAACATATCTAATGTTACTGTGGAGAGAACTAAGGTTAGTGGGGAGCTATCTAACATTACCAGAAAACTGGCTAACGTTACCAGAGAGCTAGCTAATATTAGCGGTGAGCTAGCTAACATAAGCAGCAAGCTAGCTAACGTTACCTGGGAGAGAACTATGCTGGCTAAAATTAAGGGGGAAAAGAACTTATGACAAAGTTACCAAAGAAATTATGACATTTTTAGGTCTTACATTATATTTAAAAAGGTCTTAAAAAGCATTAAATTTGACTTTTAAAATGGTGCAAGAACCCTGTAATAATTACATTACCCCACCTCCCAATGTAAAACTTATCCCGACCAAGTATGGCTTAAAAGGGTTATATTAACCCTAATAAATCTAAGTAGTCTAACTGATGATTTAGGCCTACAGCTAGCGTGATGCTAACTGCTGCCAATAGGTTTCTATTGTGTGTTAGCTACATTAGCCTTTTAGCTCTAGTACCAAACAATACAACCTGATACCAGACATTCAGCATATTTTTGCTGATCGGCTACATTAGGGTTAATGGGGAGGCATGTAAATGAGATTTGTAGCTGAACTATCTCTTTAATGGTCAGTGTGTAAGTGAAGGGGTATGGGGGAGTCAGGGGCAGAAGCTAAGGGGCTGGTGCTGCGGGACAGCAGCAGTGGCAGCAGCAGTGGCAGCAGCGAGTCGCTGCGTGAGTTCACAGATGATCACCCTCATTATGCTGATGAGCAGGGGGACTGTTCAAAGCCCGCCTGCCCGCGGCCACTCTGTCATCTGTCCTCTCTCTCCAGATGGGAGCGTGCTCGGCGGCAGTCGGGGGCGTGTGGGATGTGATGTTCGCCCGTGATGAATCACAGTTACTAATATGGGATTAAAAGGGAATAACATCACAAACACAAGCTTTACAACTGTGATGTGTGAAGATCACCAAAATGCACTATATTGTGTACAGTGCAGTAAATACACTAAATCACTCTATAAGGCGCATGGGATTATAAGGCCCACTATCAATAAACTTTTAAATTTTCTGGTCTATTTTCTTACATAAGGTGGACCAGATCATAAGGTGCAATTTATGTGACAAAAATAACTAGTAAATAGTAGTAGAAATAGTGGTGTCACCATGTTTTCCTTTTAAATTCAGCAGGTCTTGATACTGAGTGGTGAGACCTGTAAAACTAAGTAAAGTAAACAAAACTGTAATTCTAAAAAAAAAAAATGAGTGCTGGATGTTAATCTACACAGATTTCTCTCCTGAAAACTGTTTGTGTAAAGTGTTTTCATTTATTTACATTAAGCTTATTTACAGATTTCCACTAAAGCCCGAGCATTAGCATCAGTGGCTAACTGCTAGCGGTTAGCGGCTAATGCCACCCAACAGAGCTACACTGAGGAACCCTAAATGGTCCAGTAAACCAGGGCTAGCAGGGCTATTAACTAGCGGTTCGTACCACTTAGTTTGTTTTAACATGGTAAACATGCAGACTACAGTCCAATATACTCACCTCTGAACAGCAAAAGAACTAGCACTGTGGTAAGCGGCTAATGCTAATGCTGCTCCTTCTTGTTAGGCTGGAGGGGTGAGGGAAAATGTTAGGATTACACGTCGCTTCAAATGGAGATTTTTTTCTAGGGCAAGAATGACCAGCTTCGCTGTTTGTCCCAATTATTAGAGGGAGGATATCTGTTCCAAGGGGAAGGGATCCCCCCGTGTGCAATGCTAAAATCACTATTACAAACTATACAGTGGAAAATTATTCATTGTTATTTACTTTTACTACAAATGGATATACTTTAGAGAACTCAGAGGTAAAATGAGTTTTGATGGGAGCCATGATGCTCCTGAAAGCATCCTGTCCAGGAGGGGGGAAAAACACTGCCCGCCCACACTAAAAACTGATTGGCTGACTCGCAGATTCTTTGCAGCGAACATACCAATCAGAACCATCTTTGTTTGCTTCGTGAATATGCACGCGAGGGGAGCACATTACTCTATGAATACTTCTGGTTGGTGGACTTTTCTCAGTCCAGCAGTAACATTGAGGTGTTTAAAAACTCCAGCAGCACTGCTGCACCAGATCAACTCAAGCCAGCATTACACACACTACTAACACACCACCATGTCAGTGTCACTGCAGTGCTGAGAATGAACCAACAGCCAAATAATAATAATAGCTGCCCTGTGGTGGTCCTGTGGGGTCCTGACCATCGAGGAACATGGTGAAAGTAAGAAAATACGGTATATTACAAACTATAATTGATGCTGTGCTGTTGAGTGGAGTTGAAAAAATGTATAGAACAGCAGCGAACATCTGCATGGTAAAAGTAAAAGAACAGTCTGACTCATGCAACACTCTCAATCACACCTCTTCCTTTTTTTCCCCCAAAGCTCAAACATTACAAATTTGAATCCACTAGTGAGCTGCTAAAAGGCCAGCCTGGTCCATGAAAAATGCAGTGACATTTAAAAAACAGTGTCTGTATGATTGCTCATCAGTGTTTTATCTACGATTCTGCCTAATTCACCTTGAACGGGGTGACAGTGAGAAATGCACTCTGAGCGTGTTCCTGCCCCGAACAGGAAGCCTAACCTTTCATCACTCTTTGTATTTGCTCTGTTCTACAGCGCAGCCTCTAATGACCATAATCGATCATCAGAAAACACGGGCACAGCCATAAAAACCCGGGGTGACTTTTCTCTACTACCGAGACTCAGACACATCACTTCCTGCTAACTAAACAGTTTTTCTTTGCTTCATAAAGTGACAGACCAAATTTTGAGGCTTGGTCCAAACTGTGGCGTACACCACCTTATACTCTTGCTGTTTTGATTGGACAGTTTGGACACACCTTCTCATTTAATGTTTTAATTATTATTTTTAATTTTTGTTCATACATTGTAAATTAATACTAAAGTGATTAAGACTACAGTATGAAGGAACACCTCAAAGTGTTAAACAAACCAAAAATCTCTTGTCTGGGGTTGTGCCGTTAACTTGCGATTCCTGAGGCTGATAGCTTATTATTCTGATTAATTTATTTTGTGCACCAGAGAGAACTCTTGCTCTTCCTTTGCTGAGGCAGTCCTGACGAGAGCCAGTTTTATCATAACAATACTTTTAAAGTAATTAAAATGTTTCGGATTGACTGAACTTCATTTCTTAAAGTATTTTTTTTTTTTTCGTTACTAAGTTGAGTAGTTTTGCCATAATATGAATATAATAAAACAATGATAGATATATATTCCATTTCATTTTTGTTTAAAAATAAGGGTTAGATAAGGGTAAGTGTTTGTGTCCATACTGCTGTGATGTGATTCCGGTGTTGTGCCGAATTCAGCACCCCCGTTAGGAAAAGCACCCCCTCTCCAGAGCGCGCACGTACATCTTCTTGGCTTTAACTTGTTAAACTTAAAACTATGTTTTAGAAAATGAAAATACCCAAGATGCTGTTCTGAGCTACGCTGACTCCTAAGAAATAATGAAAAATAGACATGTCACCTGCAGCCTCTCTCATGAGGGAATGCTTTTCCTGGTGGGGGTGCTGAATTCGGCAATATAGTAGTGCCAAAATCTGCACCCTCACCATGAAAAGCACACATCTCGTACGCATCATCTTCTTGAAAAAAGTGCATTAATTTTACTAAGAAATATGCTCTGAGAGGGAGTGCTTTTCCTGGTGGGGGTGCTGAATTTGCCACAACAATGGCACAAGACCAATTCTTTTGGTTTAAAGACTGTATTTTAACACTGTCTCAACTCCTAGTAGTTGGTCCAAAAGTCTAAACAGTCTAGAAAAGTGCACTTTTCACACTTCCGATAACACCTCTTTTGTTTGGACCACTGTCTTTTTTTTACAGTCCAGACCATTATTTTTCTTTGTAATTTGTATCCCTGCTACTTTGATTTGGATCTAAACTGAAAAGTCTAAAAGTGAAAGACCCTAAAAGTGATTTTTGGACATGTATTCTTTTATTTTCTAATGTTGGTTTAGGCTGCAGCCCAGTAATGAGAGCTGAACCTGTATTCAGAGTAAGTATTCAGGCTTTAGTGTGAAGTGTTCCTTCTACTGTGTTCCTGATGCTCTTTTTAAATGCACTGTACTCTAACTGGGTTGGAGCTTTGAGCAAACCGAAGCTCGGCGGATCGTTTAGCATTTCCTCTGCGACAGACGCAAGCCCTCGGTAATGTGCCGTGCCTATTAAAGGGTGCCATGTAATGGAATCTGGGGAGAGTTGCAGTGGAACACAAAGCACCTGTGATAGGGATTCTATTATCTAGGTCTTGCTTCTGGCACCTCATGAAACATGGATGAGTTTTCAGCCATAAAAGACTCAATTTCCCTTTGATTTATACAAGAAATAAATTCCGAAAAGGTGAAAAGTCCAAAGGATGCATATTTTATGCTCTCTCTCTACAGGCTAATGCATTTTAAATAAGCATCCTTAAAATAGAAAAAAAAATGTGTCACCCTCTTGCAGTCACAACAACAACAAAAAAAAATGCCCAGGTGCTAAATTGTCCTCATGTTTTATGGTCAGCAAGCCGTTTGGGATTTAAGTGGCTCGTTTTAGTATGTGCTCTGACCCTGAGACCCCAAAAATAGCTTCTGGGGAAGATGCAGAGTCATCTGTGCTCTGGAGGCGGGAGTAGGGACCCTACCCAAACACACACTGGAGTGGAGTGTGAAGTTTAATCCCACTAAAGGCTTTATCACACCAGTAACAGAACAGACTCCTCCAGTGCTCCCACTGAAAGCTCTTTTTAAGGCTTTCTAATGCCTATAGACACTGTGCCCTATTCAATTTTAGAGTATTAGAGTGGACAAAGGCATTTGGTGGATTGTTATTTGAAGGTTTCAGGGATTAAGGCCTAGGCAAAGCCTAATATCTGTACATTTTTATTTTACTAAAAAGAATGATGATTGTAGGGTTGTTAATGGTTCAGTGATGTTTATTTGTTTATAAAGCATACAAATCTAAATACAATATGGAATTTTTATGCATTTAGGCAAATTTAAAAAGCAACAGACCTAAAGATTTCTGTCTTTTACATTAAATGCAGTGGTATTCCTAAATTGGGAAAGGACAAAATATTCTAATTAATGACATCAGTGTCCTGGTACAACTAGCCCTCCTATTGCCGTGATTGTCCTATTGCCGTATGGTTTTTGGATACAATCCGTGTTAGCACCCGAACATCCCTTTCAGACAGCTTCCTCTTGCGTCCACAGTTAATCCTGTTGGATGTGGTTTGTCCTTCTTGGTGGTATGCTGACATTACCCTGGATACCGTGGCTCTTGATACATCACAAAGACTTGCTGTCTTGGACGCAGATGCGGCAGCAAGACGTGCACCAACAATTTGTCCTCTTTTGAACTCTGGTATGTCAACCATAATGTTGTGTGCATTGCAATATTTTGAGCAAAACTGTGCTCTTACCCTGATAATTGAACCTTCACACTCTGCTCTTACTGGTGCAATAATGTGCAATTAATGAAGATTGGCCACCAGGCTGCCCCAATTTAGCCATGAAAATACCCACACTAAAATGACAGGTGTTTCAGTTTCATTGTCCAACCCCTGTATATATATACATATATATATAGCTCTTATACATCAGCTTACAGATGACTGTGCCGGGCAACATTAGAGTGGGAGTACTGGTGGGAGAAAGTGCCATCAACCCACCCAGAGAGAACATGGCCAATTGAGCTCTCTCTGACTCCGGCTGCTGATGCTGAAGCAGCGTGACAAACCACTACTATGTTTTAAAGTGTGTAATAGAAGCCAATATACCTTTATGAAGCTTTTGTGAGTAATTTTTTTTTTAATTACAGAAAAAAACAGTTGATAGAAAAAGTTGATGGAATGTGACAGGCACAGCACATAAGTTGAGAACTGCTGCTGTATTTCTTTAACTAGCGGTGTCCTCTCTGTCTCCTTGCTTCAGAGTTCTTAGCTTTGCTGGTTGGAAAGGACAGAGCAGCAGCAGGCTTTAGGCCTGAAGACCTGGCGTCCTGCTGAGAGGGCAGAGGCCTTGGCTCCTCGCGGGACAGGGGGGCAGCACGGCCCTCTAACAGCCCCCTCAGCACACACAGGGCCTCCACCAACAGCTGACAAAAGCACAAATTTCACAAAGTGAAATCAGCATTCGCTGTCAGACACATGACAGCTCTATTACGGATTCCTCAACCTCTTCCAAAGCAGACCCCCTACTGCTCTCACACACACACACACACACACAGACACACACACTCAAACAGGGCCTCACAGACACCAAAGACTGCTAAAAAAAAAGAAACAAAAACATCCAGAAACCTTTATTGTTCACATTTTTTCGGGAACAAAACATTCCTCCTGCAGGAGAGACGCTGTTATTTGCACATTCCATTCGTGCAAATAAGTGAGTCACACACATATACACATATATATTCAAAAATACACACATATAGACTCATCGTCAAATAAATTGTTGCAAAAATATTTATTGGACAGCGATGCTATTCAGAAGGAAGATAAAAGTTACCAGGAACTATGAATGATTAAAAATGTAGAATGTTATGGGCAACTCCCATCTTATATTTATTGAGCTATGCATACAGAAGTTGTGTGTTACGCATGTGAAACACCTAATGGTCTCCTATGAGATTTTATCCTTTTCTTACATACAATAGTTCCTGCAGATTTTGTGGTTGTGGTTTTGATACCATATCCAAAAGCATCCCGAACATTTTAATTGTGGATAGTTCTAGTGATGCAGCTTTCAATAGCATCAGTGTAGCATCTGTGTGTCGTCAAGGCTTCAAGCTTTGAAACAGCAGCAGTATGTGGACAAGCATTGTCCTGTTGGAATTGCGCACTGGAGAGTATGCGTTCAGTAGGGTCACTGGTTGTAGGACAGGACAGGCAGGATGAAACAGAAACAGAACAACAAAAAAGAGTTTAATAATCTAAACAAACAAAGAAATTATTCAAAAACAGGCAGGGTAAAAACGTCAAGACAGTATCAGAAAAGAAATACAAAAATAGTCACAGAACACAGAATAAACTATAAGAATGCTTGAAACCCCATTTGTATAGACAGATGGAACCAGATCTAATACTCGGCCAGGAGCGGGGATTGCAGGGGTAGATATAGTGCTAGAAACAGGTGAAGTCAATAATCAGGTGATGGAGGTCTATGAGGTGTCATGTGATCTGTGGAGTGAGAGTCAGTGGCATGTTTGGAAACTGGATTTCAGATGTTGATGTGTGATTACAATCTGTTTATCTTGGCACAGATCACAGTTTTTCCACACATAAGTTTGTTGGTTGTCTCCGACTGAGACAAAAGCAAGAGTCAGTTCTGGGTGCAACTATTATTTTGCTCAGTGTAAATACTGTATATTATTATTTTTGCTTTTTGGCAACTGCAGCTCAAGTCTCTAATGAGGCGTAATGAATATTTAGCATGCACTTCCAATGCACTCTTCATAACTTCCAAACTCGTACTCCGCGGAGCGGTTCGCTGTGCTGAAAGACAGAAGATTTGGCATTCATTAATCCTCTCGCTGCCGCTCTCGTTTCTGCATTTATTTATTGTACAACAGGGCCATTGATTTCTGTTGTCGAGTGCCTTCCTTTAGGGAAATTATTACAAACATTGATCTTCATTCCGAGAATGATATCAGAACCGCCTCATTCTCACTGCCAGGATTGTTTCTCGCTAAAACGACTATAAGCATTTGCTTCAGGCCTCTAAATCACGAGGGGCTGAACAAGCAAGCATTTTATTTGGTTTCTTGTTTGTTTTTTGCTGTTGAATAATGTAATAATGTGTCTTAATTGTTATTTATAATTGTACAGCTTGATGAAATACTGCTCTTTGCATATTGTAGCTTAAAAAATCCAGGGTTAGACATGATATGAAAACCATTATGACCAGTTTATACAGGGTACTTGCCAATTGAAAAAAAAAAATGCAATCGATCACAAGTTAACAGCACCACAGAAATCAATATATGGTGGAATAACCCTGTGTTTTAATCATATCATAATCATATGTGTAAGTTTTCATGCATTTTGGCATGTTCTATTCCACCAGTCTTACACACTGCTTTTGGATAACAATGTTCCACACCTGGTGCAAAGATTCAAGCAGTACAGTATCCTTTTGATTATATTCCAGAAGTTTTCAATTTGATAAAATCAAAGAAACTCATTGTTTTTAAGTGGCCTCTTTTTTCCAGAGAGGAAACTATGGGATACAGTGTTTTAATTTCTTTTTCATTCCTGTATATAATATAAAGTATAATTGGGGTGGCTGCTGCTGCCCCCAGTTATAAAGATGCCTTAGGCCCTTAAATATTCAGAACCTGCTTTGTCCCGCTTCCTTTTTTTCTCGCATATTCTTCGTAAAGATCTAATAGATTGGATGTTTGCTTTGTATTCAGCGCACCTCGAAGACCCTAATGCGCGTCAGCGTTTTCTCAGACACGAGACATTAACATATGTGGGCTGGACCAGCGAAGCTGCCGGTGTTAGAATGCCAAAAGGGGCTGAGCGGATCCCGGAGCCAAACACTTATCGAATTCAGCTTAACTCGGGGACATTTACAACAGTGGCCTCTCAATAGGCAATCATGGGCTTACAATAGAGCTGTTCCTAAAAAGCCATGCAGAATTATTCAAAGTCGATGCAGATAGAGCCGTCAAAACGGGCCAGACAGAGCCGACAGTCTATTCTCAGACTCGTCGCCGCGGATAGAGTCGTATCATACCTGCTTAAAAAATTAATCTCCCTGGCCACCTGCCCTTCCATTCTAACATATGGACGTGAGTCACGACTAATAACAGCCACAACAGCACAAAGGCTCCACCATCTGCTGACACACGGCCCATCAAACACTGCTCCTCCAGCATCAGCACCAGCAGATTCTAGCAGATTCTACAGCAGCCCGGCACCTGGGGCCTGGTGCAGCATCCACAGCGGGAAGCAGCAGGACCGGTCAGGGTGCAGTGGGCACTAGAGGATAAGTCACACAAAGGATAAATGGGTAATAGAGTGATGGCAGCTTATCTGGAGGGAGTTTAACTCTTGTATGTCTTGTAGAAATCGTAGAAGTCTCACTTTGTTGAATTATTGAGATTGAGATTTAGTTGATTAAGCAGAGAAATTCTGTTAAAACTGCATTTTCTGAGCTTCCATAAGAACAATCTGTGCCACATATACAGTGTATTTATATTTATTATTTAGTACAAGATAAATAACTTTCTGATCATTTTAATCTAAAAATGTTAGTCCAATCAGTTGTGAAGAGGTAGAGTTGGTATACAGTGAATAGTCATGTTTGACTAATGTTCTAATCCTAATCTAACTAAAGAAAAAATATATTTTCAAGAACTTTGAAAGTATCTTCAAGTGCAGTTGCGAAGGCCAACAAAAACATTATGATGAAACTGGCTCTCATCAGGACCGTCCCAAGAAAGAAAGAGCAAGAGTTCTCTCTCTTGCACAGAATGAGATCTTGTTTGTGTGTCTTCGGAATCTTGAGGGCAAAAAAGTACGCCTTGCTCATCTCGAAACGCGCAAAATGTACATACTAATTATCTTAATTAATCATGGATGTGTTTTGAGCATAAAGTGAAATAAACCAATCAGTGTGCCAGTTGCTATTTCCTTTAAGACCTAGGCGTTCTCTGACTTTGGCACGTTGGTATCTTAACAGCGCAACACAGTACTTTTCGTGTCTTAGGCAGAGGATCATGCTGTGAAGATACGCTGGCTGTGAAGATACGCTGACAGCTAATTTACGGGAACAGCAATGTTATTTTATTCTTTATCTTCTGTTTATTGTTGAGCTGAAATCTGTATTTGCTCACTGCACCGGGTGCACACTCGCTGAGGACGCGCAGCTAAGATAAGATTGGGTGGCTGACTGTTGACTGTTGTCAGGGTTTTAATCAGTCTGTGGCGCACCTGTATTTCCCGCTGCCAAGATAGAAACATGCCAGAGCCACGCCAGTATTTACATGAACACACCTCACTTCTAGACCACCACGCCCCTCAGTGTGGATATATTCATAAACTCAGATGCTGTTTTAATGGTGTGGGTGCGAGGCATGAAAATAGACTGTTGACGGGGTATAAGATAGCAATGAGCATCACGACCAGAGAAATGGGAGTACTGGTCTCCAAGTAGAGTAACCATAGGTTAATTACTGACGATAACCTCGTTACCACAGCAACACATTAAAAATCCAAACTGATTTGATCACGTTTGCAGACAGATTTCTAAAACAAATCCGATCTGTTTGCAGTCTGAATATAGCCGTATTGTTTGTGGATTGCGATGCATTAAGTACAAGCACTTATAAAGTAAGTTTTGTATAATATGTCCTCTTTAATGCTCGACTATAACTTTTTTTGCAAGACCTAAATTTGGAGAACCCAAAATGTTCTTGAGAAATTGCCTTTCATGGGGTCACGTTGACTTCTGTGCTTTCAGCAGCTGGCCTGCTATTTTTGATCCTATATTTGGGTTTATGCACAGTGTTACTGACTTCAGACTTCCCAGAACTCCACGGCCTGCTAACCTGTCCCTGACAGACTCATTACAGAGTGTTCTGCCTCTCCGACACATCAACTGCTCTCACACTCTGACTTTACTTTATATATTTCACACTTCTGACAGGAGTCATTACATCACAAGTCCTGACTCCACCCCCAATATGACACGTAGGCAGCTTATAATTATGGTTTTCTGTGTCCTATTTATCTTTGTTTAGCCCTTCTGTATTTTTATTAGGTTTACACATACATTATACAGTTAGGCCATGCCTTTGTACATCTGTATGTCTCTATTTTATTTTCTCAGACAAGCCAAAAGTCATATTACCATATTATGACAATTATATTATGAGGTTCTATCTTATGAGTGTGGTTAAACACTGGCCAGTGTGCTCATGGCAAAATAATGGCAAGAAATGTTGAAGGCCTAATCGTGACAGGCGGTGTCTGTCTAGAATAGTCCAAGCAATAATATCCAGAAATAGTCCAGAAATAATATCAATATATTTGATATTTGCAGGATATAGGAGATATATGTGGATATGGTCATGTAGACCATCAAAAACTTTCTAATGATGAAACTGGCACTCATCAGGACTGCCCCATCTCCCCAGGTAAGAGCACCTAAATGCTAAATCACAGAGTATTTTAGTTTGTTTAACACTTTTAGGTTACTACATGATTTCTTCATAGTCTGGATGACTTCAGTATTCAATTACAACGTAGGGAAAAAAAGGAAACATTAAATGAGAATGTGTCCAAACTTTTCACTGGTACTGTAAATATATATATATATATATATATATATATATATATATATATATATATATATATATATATATATTATCATCAAAATAGTTACATATGATAAAAAAGAAAAAAACAAAATAAACAAAGCAGAAAGACTCCAGCAGAAATCGCTTCCATATAACACATATGAGCAAGATGTACAGGAGTTGGACAATGAAACTGAAACACCTGGTTTTAGACCACAATAATTTATTGTCCCAACAGACAGTACTGGTGGAAACAGGAGAGTGGAGGTGCACATTGAATTCTGCCGTGATTTGAGCAGCCGTGGTTTTATGTTTTTTGCATACAATCCGGGTTAGCACCCAAACATCCCTTTCAGACAGCTTCCTCTCGCGTCCACAGTTAATCCTGTTGGATGTGCTTGGTCCTTCTTGGTGGTGTGCTGACATTACCCTGGATACCGTGGCTCTTGATGCATCACAAAGACTTGCTGTCTTTTGTCCTCTTTTGAACTCTGCTATGTCACTCATAATGTTGTGTGCATTGCAATATTTTGAGCAAAACTGTGCTCTTACCCTGCTAATTGAATCTTCACACTCTGCTCTTACTGGTGCAATAATGTGCAATTAATGAAGATTGGCCACCAGGCTGCTCCAATTTAGCCATGAAACCTCCCACACTAAAATGACAGGTGTTTCAGTTTCACTGTCCAACCCCTGTATGTATGTATTTTACAGTGTGATTTGCTAGTGATGGGCCATGACCTGGGTGGCCCCCGCCCCAGCAGGCCTGTGGTGGTCCATATTATAAAAAATCCCCCTTCTTTGCCCCCTGTTTTGCCCCCTTACTATTGCTGTAACAGTGAAATTCTTCTTACCAGCGTGGGTTTGAGGAAATGTCATGCGCTTGTCTGAAACATTTACGTCACAACCGTATCAAGCGTACAAAATGTGTGTGTGTGTGTGTCATTGGCATGCAGACCCTCAGCACTGCCACGTCTTCGAGCAGGTGTGAGAGTGACCAGCTGTAAATGAGTTATTTCTCTGGCAACAATGGAGAGATTGGTGTGATTAATTTTTCATTATGCGTTGTCACCACGGATTCTAATCATCTTAAAAATTGCATAGGAAGAGCAGACAAGAGCTGCGGCAACTTTTAGCAGTCTTTATTAGTGACTAACTATGGACAGCGAGTATTTCTTCTGAAATCAATGACATTTTGTTGGAGGAACTGTATTAATATGATTAATATGATGCAGTATTAAAACAGAAATGTCCATTAAGATATTTGAGCAACATATGCTACCTTCAAAACCACATCTTTTCCAGAGATAATGCAAAACCACATGCTGTAGACATTAGAAGACCATGGCTGAAAGGATTTAATTGCACTCAGCATACGATAAGACCACCCCTACCTCATTGCCAAGTGTCTAACTCATCCCTCATCCCCAAAACTATTGAATAGTGCGCTATCATTCCAGAGAACACAGTTCTTTCCACTGCTCCACAGCTCAGTGCTGGGGTACGTACAGGTTCAATGTGCTGCGCTGTTAAGATATCAAAGCGCCAGTCAAGTCAGAGCACCTGGTTCTTAAAGGGAGTGACAACTGCTAAACTGTTTTGAGCTGCGCAAGGCATATTTTTTGTGCCCTTGCAATACGAGAGACACATCCACGTGCCCAAAATTTAAGAAATTCACCGTTGCCCTTTAGAGCACTAAAGTAGGTCCCTTTGTATTTTTAAATCTGTCTTAAATGCATGGTGCCAAAAACAGCCTGAAGACAATAGACTTGGGAAAATAAATAAATGAACAACAACAAAAAAACAATACTATTACTAGATAACACGTTTTAAGCAGTCAAAGACTACTGAAGGGATGGTTAATTGGTCTCATACAGGCTAAAAATACCTAAATTGAATACACTTTTAAAATATTCCTTGACATGCCAAAAGTCCAAAAGTTTGGTAATTGGTGGAAACTTCACACTAGACCCCAAGCAGTTTGGACTGTGTGTCTCTCCACTCTTCCTCCAGACTCCAGACATCCTTTGATTTACAAATGAAATGTAAACTTTACTGATCAGTGATGGTTTAGAGAGACTGGTGTTGGTGATGGTGTTGATCCACTGTGTTTTATTATCAAGTCTAAATTCAGTGCAGTGTTTTCACGAAATATCTTACAGCACTTCATGCTTTCCTCTGCTGACAACTTTTATGGAGATGCAGATTTCATTTTGGCACACTGTCCAGACTGCCAAAAGTACCAAATGATTTTATATAATATTCTAATTTTCCGAGACACTGATTTGTGGGTTTTCATTGGCTATAATCCATAACCCTCAACAATAAAAGAAATAAATGCTTAAAATAGATCACTCTGTGTTTAATACATGTATATAGTATATGAGTTTCATATTTTGAACTGAATTACTGTGTAGCGATCCCAGCTGAAGAATGGTCAAAAACTCGATAACTGATGATTCATGGAGATTTATTGCCTTTAGCTCCAGAATTGACCGTAAGAGTTAGTTTAACCAAAACAAACAAAAACAATTATATTACTATCAGTACAGACAATAACACAGTATGTTTCAGGATAAAACAAATATATTTACAGTTCACAGTCCCAGTAAAGAGAAACCCAATACAAGTCAGCTCCACTCAAATATCCATAAACTGTAGATATGGGCCGTTTCTTAATACACAAGTACACAAGTCTGGACTCCCATACTTGGCTACGGACTTGGGAAGTTCAGATCGCGAGTGCGGACTCCCGAGGATGGGAGGAAGCGGGACGGTTGTTCTGTAATTGAAACAGCTGTGTACTTGATGACGTCACCCTCTTAGAGTAGGGGAAAGCGTTGTTCCAAAAACGTAGGAGCACATTTTCACCTAGCCACTTTCTTAACAAATAAACCACATATCTGAAGTCTAAACCCCTACATTCTCGCCTAAAAATCACTTAAAACATTATTTTATTACACAGCAGTACTGTTTTGAAAACTTACAGGTGCTTACAGTTATGTACCTTCTCATCCTGCATTACGCTGATCCTGCTGCGAGGTGCATTCTGGGTTATCGGGCTGTAAGAAGTTCACACATGTCACCTTCCATGCATCCTCGATAAAGTGAGAGGAGCAAGAACACTTCCGGGTATTAGTTGTGTACTTGGCTAACTGTGATCTTCTGAGTGGAACAGTACTTGGGCTGCGACTGATGACGTTTTTCTGAGTCCACAAGAACACAAGTACAAACAAGAACACAGATTGAGAAACAGCCATGCTTTCCCTTATGCATTTCAAATGAGACACAAAAGAAAGAAAATGAACTTATCACCTGAAAAACCTTGTACTCTAAACTAACTTTATGAAATAAAGTTACCTTGTTCACTAATCAGCTAGGTGCTATTTGTCCTTTTTGAGAGCCTTCAGAAGCTGTCTGTACACAACTTTTCCCTCCAAAGTCTTTTCAAGCAGGCAGCAACATAAGTGGTGGAGTGGAGAAGCAACAATTGTCAAAATAAGAGTCTTTTCTTTTTTTACATGAAAAACCCAAAATAAAAAATAAAACAACTGAATGAAGAACTTAAATGGTTACAAAAATAAAACACTCCTTAAGAATCCTTTACATACTGAAATAAAGTAACTTTACAATGATATTCTAATTCTTTGAGATGCACCTGCACTGTTGTCCGATGACTTTTGGCATGTGAGTGAATCTGTTATGAATCTGTACTGTAGCTGTATGCAGTGTTGCCAACTTAGCGACTTTGTCGCTATATTTACCGACATTTCAGACCCTCTATCGATTTTTTTTGTGTAAAAAGCGACTAGCGACAAATCTAGCGAGTTTTTGTGGTGTTATTGGAGACTTTTGGCAACTCTGAGATTAACACACCTGCTCTTCAGTTACTGTCCTCAGCTGCCGTGAGCCCCGCCCACAACAGTCACAGTGCAGTCTCTCACACTCAGAGCACATCCACACCGCTCCACAAACACACTGTAAACGAACTGTGCATGCTGACTGACTGGAATATAAATATAACTAAATCACTGAATTTAACTCACACAGTCTCAGTCAGCCACTCACCTCATTCACCACGTAGCCTGTCACTCACTTCGTCCACAGTGTCTGCCTCGTTTTAAAAAGCTAAACATCTAACTGGCTAGCTCATCATTGAACAATTCGTCTATAATAGGTTTAAAAGTAAGGAAACTTAGGAAAACTTTAAAAAATAAAATAGAATGAAACAAAAAACAAACAAAAAAACCCTGGAAAAAAATGCTCTTATAATAACATTTAGCACAACAAAAACTGATTTATGTAATTTACGTAAAAATGTTTAAAAAAAAAGTTTTTTATTTTGAGAGTGACTGCCTATTTAAAAAGCAACAGAAGTAGTTCATTTGTTAGAGTTCATTTGTAACATTTTTAACATATTTAAAGTGTTTTTTACTCACTTTTTTCTCTCCCACAAGGTTAATCCTTTACAGCTTCAAAAAAAAACATATATTATGCAAATTAGGCAATGGCGTCATTTAGCGACTTTTAGGACAGCCAATAGCCACTTTCCTTACTGAGGAGTTGGCAACACTAGCTGTATGTCTCAGACAATGCTGTAAAGAGTCAGACTGCAGACACTCTAACTACTTCATTTACCCTGAAGAGGCACAGTCCTTCTGTCCTAGTTAAGAGAAAGAGATATAAAGCGGTGTGAGCAGGTGTGACTGACAAAAATGTGAAGAGAAAAAGAGAAAAGGAGAGCAGAAATATGAACGATCCCAATTTGCATAGATCTGCGAAATGTGTCTGGCCCGGTCCGGAACGCTGGTAATAAGATATTGCAGAGCATGTCCTACAGCCAGAGACAGCCACTGCAGCATGAGGTCTAAATCCATCGCACATTTGCTAAGTCATTTGCATCTTGAGTGCTGCCAATAGTTGTCAGGATTGTGGTGTAACCTCATGAATACAGAAGAAGTGTGAGAAAAAAAAAGGCTGGAGCTCAGCAATTAGGATGCTGACATTTCTGCATTTAGACTAAGGGTATAATCATAACCTGTGAGGAGGTGAGGAGAGCCGATAAAAGAAAAAGATGAGACTAAAAGCTAAATCGAAGGAGTCAAAGGGCTCGATTTATGAGTATCAAACTCATTTCATTTCGAGGACTCGTCTGAAAAAGACACTGAAAAGGACACTTTGCTCTGAGATCTGCTGCTGAATGTGTGAACTTATGTTTTTTTTATGGGTTAATATTCAGTGCTGTTAAAAAGCATTTGCACCCCTACATATTTATTTTTTTATTTTTTTATCATATATAACTTTATTTATTTTGATAATAATATCTATTTATACAGTACCAGTAAAAACAAGTTTGGACACATACTATTAATTAATTATTTTTATCTCTTCATGTTTTTCCACATTGTAAATGAATAGTGAAGTGATCCGGACTATGAAGGAACATAAGGAATAATTTAGTGACTTAAAGGTGTCAAAACACAAACCAAAATACTCTGTGATTTAGTATTTAGATGCTCTTATCTAGGGTGCTGTTAACATGCGGTTTCTTTGGCTGGTAACTCTGATTAACTTATTTTGTGTAACAGAGGTAGATATTGGTATTCATCAATGTTTTCAATGCTTTTTTGTAACTGCACTTAAGGATACTTTTTTTAAAGTTCTGGATTGACTGACTCTTATTTTTGCTTCTTAGCTTCTTTATTTAGTTGAGTGGTTCTTGCCATAATATAAATGAGAACATTACTTAAATAGAGCTCTTCACTGTATACCTGTAACTCTACCTCTTCACAACTTTACAACTAACACAAAAAAACACTTTTTTTATTAAGAGGCAAGAAATTCAAGTAATCAACTCATGATGAGTTCAGCACAGCTGTTAACTGAAAGCCTGAATTCTACGTGACTCATAAAGCTGACTGAGAAAATCCAGCCAAGATGTGCAAAGCTGGGTAATCTAAGCAAGAGATGCTACTTTGAAGAATCTAAAATATAAAACATGTTCTTGTTTGATTTGGATGTTTTTTATGTACTAAATAATTCTATATGTTTTTGAGTGGTACTGCAAGTGTCAAGAAATGTCCTGTGCACTATGTCATCTCGGGATACTTTAAGTCCACCCCGTCGCTGCAAAGAATCAAGGAAATTTAAACTAACTGTATAAAATCAAAACATATTTATCTATGATCAGGTTAATTTGAACAATTCAACATGTCTGCAACTCAAGGTCAACCACATGTTTTGTATTAAGTTCCAATTTGTAACGCAACACTAGATGGAGTGACGCTAGGTGTGTAAAAGGCAAAGACTGGTTTATTTACAGGCAAAAATACAGATATAATAACCAGAATAGTCAGACAAACATAACTCTCACCAGATACAGGAATCGTAGTAGAATAAACAGTCCAGGAATGAGTCCGACAATGCATCAAATCCAAAAAGGGGCAAGACAAGAGGCAAAAAACCTTATTTAGAAAAACAAGAAAAATGTAACGTAACGAGAGGGCAATAGGAAAATACAGAGAAATAATGCTCAGTACGCAATGGAAAGTTGACAATACCTTGCGGTGTTTGTTTACAAACTGCTGCCCTATATACAGGAAGTTAGATGAGAGTGAACCGGAACTTCCTCATAACACAGGTGACCCTGAGCGTCAGAGCATAATGTGAGTGGGTGAAGGAGAGCGGATGACGGTGGATTTTGGAGTCCGGGAGTGTGGAAGGAGAGCGCGGCGGCGTGACGCAATTTTCGCTACAGTTGTCCACCCTGTCATGCAGCCGTCCATAACAGGGTGGATGCATGCCTGAGAGAAAATAAACAGTGAAAATTAAAAAAAACAAAAGTGATCAAGCTGAGTATTCTGGATTCTTCGTCGTGTGGTGCAGTGGATAACACCACCGCCTGCTGGTAAACTACCATGTGGGAGATAAGAGTGGCATTCAATTCCAGGTCTGGGTATCTATACTGACTGTGCTACACCAATAAGAGTTCTTGGGCAAGACACCTAACACCACATTGGCCCAACTCTATAATATAAATAATCGCTCTGGATAAGAGCATCAGCTAAATGCTATCAATGTAAACGTAAATGTACAAATATGACTATGAATATTACAAAGAATTAACTTTAAATTTAATTTGAAATCCTTAACCTTTTTTGAAGGTTATGACAGCTGATATTGATCCAACACCTTATTAGCACAAAACATTGTTGCCCTATAATCATACAAAATACTTAATGAAAACCCAATCAGTACAATCCATTAGTGATTTTAATAAGGTTTAATCAATATGTTAATCAATCAATATGTTACCTGTATTCAAAAGGGAATTATTTAGCACTTTGTAATCTTTATTCATGTTGGTGATCATATGTTAACAGACACAGTACTCTTTAGAATCATATAACAAATGTAGTTTAATTAAGTTTTGCACAAGAATGTTTCACAACACATGTGTAGCCATCTGTGGTTAGTTAGACCTTGAGAGTGAGGGAGGTTGACCCGTCCCCTCAGACCAAAGATAAGGAGGGAACTTCTACTGAAATTATGTTGCCAGAACCAGGCGGGAGGACAATAGATTTATTATACTGAAGACGTAGGTGGCAGGCAGGCATGGGGTCATGGCACGATAGGATACAGTTTATGGGACCAAAGGGGGGGGCTGTTCAACCTTCTTCACTCACACCATAGTGGGATGATCTATATAATCTTGTGTATGTCATTTGGTTTTAGAACATTCTCCTTGACTCTCTGAGTGGAGTATTGTTCCCGGAAGATCTTCTGAAATAAACTGTTAAATTTGCTGAAAACTTGGTATCCTGACTCCTCTTGACTTCTCTACTCATCTCAACCATTTAAAAGAATTCAGGGGGAACGCACTGGAAATGGCGCTGTAAAGGGTAGTGCGGTTTTTCCCAACAGTGCCAAATCTGTGTTTCTACTCTATGTGTAAATGTACATTGATAATTAGAGCCGTAATAAAGCTGCCGGAGCATTTTCACACAGACAGTTTAACATCTGGCTCCCATTAGCTTTACCCCCCAAAGCTTTGGTTGGTGCTGGATGCTAAAGCGGAGGAAAGGGACCCTAATTGTTCCAGTTGCCTGGATTTACCTTCTTTGTCCTCTAACCAACAGTTGCCACCTTCTGTCAGCTCTATCAGACAGATAATAAACGATTGTGTCCTCTTAACCAGGGTCTGCTCTTCTCGAATTACATGCCGGTGCCCATTACCACGACCCGGTCCACTTTCTTTAATCAAATCCGGCTAATAACGGCCTGCGCTTCCTGATGGCATGATGTGATACTGAGCCGATGTTTGATTGCGGTGTTTTTATGCTTTAGTAAAGAGCTTTTCGCTGTAGAGGGGATGTGGATGTGGTGGATGGGCGCTGTGGCCGGTCACCAGGGTGGTCCCCCCTATTGCGATCGTATGCACCGGCTTGAGATGTGTCCATTAAACAGGAAAACCTCCTGCTGATTGCTGGAGGAACCTAAAACCCTCTTCCCTACAGGCCACAGCGAGCAGGGCTGGATCGATATAGATGAGAGCATGGTGTAGCTTACCCATTTAATTACACTTCCATTCCACTGCCATAAACAAACATGATAGTACCCCACCAAAACTGCTTAGTCCCCTGTGCTGCAGAGGGTACTCTCTCTCTCTCTCTCTCTCTCTCTCTCTCTCTCTCTCTCACGCTTTTAATAAATTAAAAAACCTCATGATTACAAGCCATCAAACCAAGCTGAACTGCTTGAATGTTTGCACCAGGAGCGCAGGCATAAAGTTATACAAAAGCAGTGTGAAAGACTGGTGGAAGAGAACATGCCAAGATGCACGAAAACTGTGATTAAAAATCAGGATTATTCCACCAAATATTGATTTCTGAACTCTTAAAACTTTAAACTTTATGAATATTAACTAGTTTTCTTTGCATTATTTGAGGTCTGAAAGCTCTGCATCTTTTTTGTTATTTCAGCCATTTCTCATTTTCTGCAAATAAATGCTCTCAATGACAATTTTTTAATTTGGAATTTAGAAAAAAAGTTGTCTGTAGTTTATAGAATAAAACAAAAAAAATTTAAAACTATCAACTAAAAACTATACATAGCAAAACCAGAGAAACTGATTTAAGAAACTGAAGTGCTCTTAATCTTCCCCAGAGTTGTGTATACAAATGCTGTCTCTGAATCCCAGTTCTCTGGATCTCTATCGGCTAATGCCTCCCCCTACTGGACGAGTCCTCGAATTGTTTTATTTTTTGTGTCTCAGTTCCTTTAAGTTTTGTTTGAAAGTTTTCTTTGGAAGTTTTCGTATCTCAGATTTCCATCCTAAAAAGCCAGAAAGGCCATTTCAAGACAGTTATTCTAGTTAAGCTGTTTGATTAGCTTAGATCTTGACCAATATAGGGTACATTATGTATTACATTTCACATTTGATGGTTTAGCTCACTTACAATCATCTTAACCAAGCTCAAAAAACAGTATGATCAAGTTAGACCATGCTGGTTGACAAGCAGAAGTGTCAAGTAGTCAAATACAAATACTTTGTTTCTTTACTTAAGTAGAAATGTTGGTTATCTATAATTTACTGGAGTCATTCTTTTTTTTTTTTTGATGACTTTTTTACTTCTACTCTTTAAACTTTCACACAAGTATCTGTGCTTTCTACTCCTTACATTATAAAAAAGCCTTGTTACTATTATTTCATTTCACCTTGTTTTCATTCCAGGTTCTCATCGTTTTCATTCCAGCTTCTCATCGACCCCATCCAGATAAATCTCTCCATTCAGATAGACTGAATCTGATTGTGGTTGGATGTACTGGTTTATACTCGATCTATCAAACCTGCACATCACGTCATGCAGTCACACTCCAGCAAGAACATAGATAGCATGAAGTTGATCTGTGGCTGAAGACTCAGGACACAAGATCTTCACAGAAACACAGATCTTCTCATTATTTACTTTCTTGCTCCCGTGCCAGACAGCTCTGACCAATCAGAAAAGACAATGTGCTTGCGTAGTTTATTGGTGCTCATTTTAGTGCGTTTAGGTTTATGCCTGTGTGAAACAAACTCATCAACTGATCCGGACCATAGAAACCAACTACAGGTGTTAATAGCTACGCTTTTTTATACTCAGCAAATTGAGTTCTAATTCAGACATCCTCACAACCATGCTGAAATGTTTACAATCGAGCAAAAAAAAAAAATCCCTCCTCAAACATATAATATAAATGTAATTGCATTTAACATTTCTTAGATGCTTTCTTTAATGCATATTTTAACAGTGCGATTAATTACCGTTAATCACAGAATATTGTTGTGATTTATCTGACAAAATTATATATATATATATAAAGCACTTAAAAATTTTGAGTTTCTTTGATTTCAACAAATTGAAAACCTCAGGAATATAATCAGGAGGAAGATGGATGATCACAAGCCATCAAACCAAACTGAACTGCTTGAATTTCTGCACCAGGAGTAAAGCAGCATAAAGTTATTCAAAAGCAGTGTGTAAGACTGGTGGAGGAGAACATAACAAGATGCATGAAAACTGTGATTAAGAACCAGGGTTATTCCACCAAATGTTGATTTCTGAACACTTTAAACTTTATGAATATGAACTTGTTTTCTTTGCATTATTTGAGGTCTGAAATTTCTGCATATTTTTTGCTATTTCAGTCATTTTTTATTTTCTGCAAATAAATGCTCAAATTGACAATATTTTTTATTTGGGATTTGGGAGAAATGTTGTCTGTAGTTTATAGAATAAAACAACAATGTTCATTTTACTCAAACATAAACCTATAAATAGCAAAATCAGAGAAACTGATTCAGAAACTGAAGTGCTCTCCTTATTATTTCCAGAGCCATATATCTAAAGTTTTTCAGATCATTAAAGCTATACTATAAAGGCTACAAAGATGACACAGATTAAAAATGTAAAAAGAAATTCTCTATAATTTTACATTTGTAAATCCAGGTACAGATAGGTCATCCTCTGGGTCCTCTAGACCTAAGACAGTTCTTTACCTTAACTATCAAGCCATGAAGCTTTGAGACATATCTAATCTTTCTTTGTAACTTGTCTGACAAGTACAAGCTGCTCTGTTTTCTTTAGCATTAGCATTAGCATAGCATCCGTTCAGGCTCATTTGTTAGGCTAAGCCCTGTGCCATTCCCCTCATCTATTTAAAGCTGCTTCGATTAAGATGTTGCTGTTGCTCGACTTTAGCGTTATGAGACACGAGGACAATATCTGAGAAGGAGAACAAGACGACGAGAAAAAAAAAACAGAAGAAGCCGAAGAGAAGAGAAGAGACGTCAGAAGGAGAAAGAGCGAACGATGATTTGAAGGTTATGCAGTTCAGCCCACAGCTTACACTTCCTAATGAAGTCAGCTGGGACCGCCGAGCCCAACGCATTATCCCGTTTTTTCTAGGTCAAACAGAATGTCTAAAGATTACTGCGTGATGCCTCTGCAGCTTCTTAACCAAACTCTGAGCGTTTGATATCTGTGTCCGGGCACGTTTATCTGCTCAGAGCGTCGATTCCCTGAGAGTCTGAATGAATGATGAAGGGGGGTCTTCTGTAACTGTGCTTTTAGTCGTACAGTACCAGTCAAAAGTTCAAAAACACCTCTTCTCATTTAATGTGTTTTATAACTTTTTATATATATTTTTTAACATTCTAAAATTTAATATTGAAGACTATATTAAAAAGGAAAAACACTTTTTTTACTACATAATTTCATATCGTCGCTGTCCAATAAAAAAAAAAAAACACATCTCCATTTTTGTCTATTTTTAGTTTATTACATAATTTGAACAGACAAACTGTCCCTCACAATGTGCCAAAATTTCTTGAAGAACGGACCAATAGAAAATCAAAACTTCAAAATGACCTGAAATAAACTCTTTTTACATTGAATTCCATTGAAAGTTAACAAGGTTTTTTCTCTCTCCTGTAAAGTTGCTGTTTTGGAGATAAGTGTTTTTCATTGGACAGCGACATTATGTATCCTTTAATTGTTGCCATGTCTGTAATATTAATCTACAATGTCGTAAGAAAAAAAATAAATATAAAAGAAAACTTTTGACTGGTACTGTATGTTTAGCATTTTAATTGAGAACTAAAACAAATGTATTTCAAAATATATTTTTGTGTACTAAACATAAATGTATTGGCCACATATATTCATATACACCAAATATGTAATAAAAATAGCAATTTACACTGTAATTACACAGTGCAGTATTATACAGTATAATACGAAAAAACATATTTGATAAGGTGCATTGCAGTGCTCATTGCTATCTTACACCCTGCTTATTAGTTCATTTTCACACATTTTACCTGCATTGTTTAAATAGTAATGATGCATGTAAATACATCTAAGCCGATGGGTGTGATGGTCTGGAAATGAGGTGTGTTCAGGTACATTTCTGGCCTATTGCTATCTTGCTATGTTGGTGCACGGAATGTGTGACGTTCATTGCTATCTTGGCAGCGAGTTGTCAACATACGTGCATCCCCAACATACATACACCCATATTTGTTATGGACATAAAACCAGGGTCAATTCTAGGATCAGCTGTATTGAAAAAACTAGTGAACCAATAGTGTGTGCCTGTTCCCACAAATTGCCAAACAACTATTAACGTATGACTTAGTATATGGTTCATAAGGGATTTATCATCAGTATTTCTATTTATCTTAAAGTCATTAATAATATTGTAACATTAGTGTTTTATTAGTTCTTTTAGAGCAGTTTTAAATCCCAATCTAGAACATTTATTAGGAACATAATTTGCCAAAAAATTACTAATTTCTGTGCCATTTGCTGCCGTGTTGACGTAACATCCAAGGCAACACCCACTTTTTTTGTTTTTTGATGACCACAGTCATTTTGTAAATTACCCCAAAAACTCACCCCACCACCCCTAAATTTTCAACTGTGACTGGATTTTAAGGATCCCAATTTGGCAGGAAACTCGCGTAACTGGCTAGTCTGCTGCTAAAAATTGTTGGACACAGCCAGGTAGCTGCACCATTAAAATAGCAATATGCCAAAGTCAAAGCGCACCTGGCTCTTAAAGGGAATGCCAAGTGACACGCTGATTGGTTTATATTACAATACACCCAAAACACACAGATGATTAATTACGAGAATTAGTACTTGCCTTTTGCGCATACTTCTCCCGTCGTTATGATAGCAAAGACACACCAACACATGCCCTAAATTCAGCTGCACGGTTGATGGCTAACCTAAAGACGGCTAAACTAGGGTCCGCAGTGTTACTGCTAGCAGGGCCTTAGCCAGTGCTCAGATATTCTCTCCCACGCTACATATGGAACAAGTGAGTCAGGATGCAGCCATTTATTTATCCTACAAAAAAAACATTCTACAAAAAACAAAACCAAACTAAACCTGGAGGCTAAGATTAGCAAGGTGATCAGCGTCCACGTCCTTCGAGCTAATGGCCTTCCTTCCTTTCCTCCTCACCTCTGGGAGTTCACCATAGGGTGAAATATCTGAAACGAAATACGCGACAATATTTTGATTGGAGCTTTTTTATTTTGGAGACCGGCAGGTTGCAGAGAGAAATATTCTCTGCTTCTTGAGGAACCGGTGATGCCAAAAACCACATGGGTTTTTCAACTCTGAACGTTTTCGGAATACGCTTGGCTGTGTATGAGGCGCACGCAGCATATGGTGGATGATTTTAATGAGTCTGGGAGACATTAAAACAATTTTAATGAGCAGTCGCGATACCTAGGCGCAAGAAACACCTCAAAGATTCCCAGAGGCCGTATATACATATATATATTCACAGTACGAGCTTCCCCAGAAGAGCGCAAACAGTATTTAGCGAGTCTTACAGTCAAAACAAGTATTGACTAGTCAGGTGAAAACGGTCGGAGTGAGGAGGAAGTGTGCGCACGGCGAAAGCGTGAAGCTGAGAAGGTCTGAGAATGCACTTGTGTATGAGTATGGTGGGATAGCATGTGGTGTTCAGATCAGGTTGAGATGAATCTTAAAGCAGCTGTGGGAGCAGCAGGATCTTCGTCATGTCTGTTGTGCTGTGTGTTGTTTTAACCTCAGTATAAATCTCACTGACCTCATCTACCCCTGCATCTATCCCTACATCTTTATCACTCTATAACGCCTCAGATCAGTTTTAGTAGTAGCATTACTTTCTTTTTTTATCAGTTTTATCATACAGTACCAGTCAAACTCTGCACACACCTTAAACTCAAAGTTTTTAATATGTGTCGCTTTGTAGATTAATACTTAAGTCATCCAAACAATGAAGAAACAACATATGATTTATATTTTAGATTCTTTTCTCACTCAGCTTTATGAGGTAGAGTCACCTGGAATTCAGGCTTTCAGTTAACAGCTGTGCTGAACTCGTCAATTAAGAGTTAAATACTTACATTTCTTGTTCTCTTAAGGTGTTTGAGAGCATCAGTTGTGTAAATTAAGTAAATAAAAAAAGAACTTTAAAAAATAAAGGTCAGTCAATTCGAAACATTTCAAGAATATATCCTCCAGTGCAATCGAAAAGACCGTTAAATGACCATACAATGTAATGATGAAACTGGCTCTCATCAGGAACGCCCCAGGAATGGAAGACCAAAAGTTTTGAGATGTATTTGTCCACAGATGCTTTTGCTATGGGATGGATGGATGGATAGATAGACTAATTTTACATTGACTTCTATTCAAAGTTTAGAAAAAGTTACCTTTTTGGACATACATGTTTTATAATGGACAACACAAAGCCAGTCAACTCAAAAAATGTATTTGAAAAGACTTTGAAAGTATTCTTTCTTTGAAAGTTTAGTCGCAAAGACCATTGAAAATGTTCTGATGAAACTGGCTCTCATCAGGAGCACACCAGGAAAGGAAGACCAAGAGTTACCACTGTTTCGCAGGATAAGTTCATCACTTAAAGTTCAGAATGAATTTTGCTGTGAGATGGATGGATGGATGGATGGATGGATGGATGGATGGATGGATAGATAGATAGATAGATAGATAGATAGATAGATAGATAGATAGATAGATAGATAGATAGATAGATAGATAGATAGATAGATAGATAGATAGATAGATAGATAGATAGTTATTTTCTCCATTATAATAAAGATACATACAAGCTGATACATACTTCTGACCACTGAAAAACATGCATCTCCAATTTTGTTCATTTTAGTTTTCTCCATCATTTTACAACATCTAAATAATTCTGGATTAATGAAACAATAGAAATGCTGTTTGGAAAATCTCTCTTTTTACATTGACTTCCATTTGGAAAGTTAAAAAGTTACCTTTTTGGACAGTCAATGCAAAAAATGTCAAGAACTTTGCAGTCGCAAAGACCATTAAAAACATTATGAGGAAACTGGCTCTCATCAGTAACGCCCCAGGAATGGAAGAACAAAAGTTACCCCTGATGCACGAAATAAGTTCATCAACGTTACACTCAAACAACCTCAACTTCAGCATAAATTTTGAAAAGTATTTGTCCACAGATGCCTTTGCTACAGGACAACACTGAATGGAACAATAGAAATGATTTAGAACTGCTTGGAAAACCTTTTTTGTGGTTATTTTGCATTTTAGAAAATGTCACCTTCTTGGACATACATGTTTGTTTGTTTTTTATTGGACAGCTCAATATTGACATATGCACATATACCTGTACTATCTCAATAACAAAGTGATAATAAATCATGTTGCTAAAAATAAAGATATAATCAAAGCAGACAAGATAACCCAGACGAGAAGATCAAAAGAGAGTAAGTACATGGATGATTATACAGATTGTTCCTCTACTTTTTGCTCCACTAGATGGGGCACAAGAGCCAGGATCTGGTGACCTTGGGGCTTGTGTCATGTGATTCCTGACCCTGGGCTTGTTCTGTTCCATTATTCAGCAGTGGATGACGGTGAGCATGCACCCGCCATAAATCTGGACTCACTTAGGCCTCTGTTACGATGTCCGTGGCGAGGGACGGCCGGCCTCTGATGGCGTACTTCTTCTTATCCTCGCTCTGAGAGAGCTTCCAGAGAGGCTTCATTTCTCACATGCACGGGGGTTACCGCGGCCTTCTGTAAACACGAAGATGATTTATTTTTCCATTAGATGCCTTTTTCAGCCCGACGCCTCTGGAGTCTTCACAGGTCACCAGTACACTGCTCTCTCTGGACCTGCATGTAAAAGTGACCGCACCGGGGAGCTCTCACTCACCGTACCTCTCCTCTCCCCCTCCGGTTAATTGATTATACAGCCACGTAGGACAGAATAAAAAGCCAGGAACCCACAGAGTCTCACTCCCATCGCTCGCTGGATGCGTCTTTGTTTAAAGCCTTGCTGGCAACAGGAACCCCTGAATTGCTCATTCACCAAGACCGTGAATATTAAAAGGTCACGTCCTTTATAATACAAAGAGCGAATGGATATCTCATCGACACAGTCTGCGACCGCGCTCCGTAAACAACCTTGAATTATTTAGTCTCACGGCCGAGCCAGGCGTAATTGCCTGTTAGTGCAGAAGTTGTAATGAAGCATAACGTTTATTACGCTTGGAGATGGTTCTACTGACATAAGGACGTAAGTGGGACTTGCTTAAGTTCAAAATCCAGTATTTTTTAGGCTTTCTACACGTCCATCATTCTTTTTTATCCCATTTTCTCCTCAATTTACAAGGCTATTTATCATTATTAAGCCACTTATTAGGACTCCCTATCACTAGTGATGCCACAAGACAAAGAGGACGAAGACTCACATATGCCTCCTCAGATATACAGGGGTTGGACAATGAAACTGAAACACCTGGTTTTAGACCACAATAATTCATTGTCCCGATGGACAGTTCTGGTGGAAACAGGAGAGCTGAGGTGCACATTGAATTCTGCCGTGATTTGGGCAGCGGTGGTTTTATGTTTTTTGGATACAATCCGGGTTAGCACCCGAACATCCCTTTCAGACAGCTTCCTCTTACAGCGTCCACAGTTAATCCTGTTGGATGTGGTTGGTCCTTCTTGGTGGTATGCTGACATTAACCTGGATACTGTTGCTATTGATACATCACAAAGACTTGCTGGTCTTGTGATGGTCACAGATTACCCTGCTAATTGAACCTTCACACTCTGCTCTTACTGGTGCAATGTGCAATTAATGAAGATTGGCCACCAGGCTGCTCCAATTTAGCCATGAAACCTCCCACACTAAAATGAACTTTATGAATATTAACTTGTTTTCTTTGCATTATTTGAGGTCTGAAAGCTGTGCATCGTTTCTCATTTCTGCAATTAAATGCTCTAGATGACAATACTTTTATTTGGAATTTGGGAGAAATGTTGTCTGTAGTTTGTAGAATAAAACCAAAATGTTCATTTTACTCAAACATAAACCTATAAATAGCAAAATCAGAGAAACTGATTGGAAACTGAAGTGGTGTCTTATTTATTTCCAGAGCTGTATGTGGCTGAAGAATGTTCTGCTGTACATATCGCTGAGCTAATCGTGTGACGGACTGTCGTATGTAGTGGCTCTATAGATTATCCCACCAGCAGTTGGGGTACTGTGTCACTCTATAGCAAAGTGCTCACGGTAAGGCCTTCATACTCAAACCAGACCATCGTCAGATCCTAGACAGAACCTGGATTTACTGCTAAAGACAATACGGTTCAATTACAGGGAATTTCTAGGAATTCCTAGTTGTTTAATAAACAAACTACATTAATTGCCACCTGAGTGGTGTTTTCTGCATAGGAAATGGTTGATATAGTACAGGACTTGTGTTGATGATTTTAGGAACAGTACATTGTATACACCAGTGAATTTTATAAAGACAGTTTAATGGTATGGAGCTGCATTTACAATAAGCAGTAAACCATAAATCCTAGATGCTAGACGAGGGCAAGAAACACTAACGATCAGAGGGTGCTGACTGTGTGCAGTTAGGTGCTATACGTTTGCTTTTTGAACTGAAGCCAAAAAACCTGCTGAAAAATGATAAGTTTCAGCCATGCCATTGGAAGAGACATACCCCTTAAAAATGATATATATATTTTTTATTTTACCAGATTGAAAACCTGGAATATAATCAAGAGGAAGATGGATTATCACAAGCCATCAAACCAAGCTGAACTGCTTGAATTTTTGCATCAGGAGTGGCATAAAGTTATCCAAAAGCAGTGTGTAAGACTGGTGGAGGAGAACATGCCAAGATGCATGAAAACTGTGATTAAAATTTTCTGAACTCTTATAACTTTATAAATATGAACTTGTTTTCTTTGCATTATTTGAGGTCTGTAAGCGCTACATCTTTTTTATTATTTCAGCAACAAATCCTAGACGAGGGCCAGAAACACTAACGATCCAGCTGTACTGACTGTCTGCAGTTAGGTGCTAAACGTTTGCTTTTTGAACCGAGGCCAAAAAACGTACTACTTACCAAAACTGGGGGAAAACAGCACACCCGAAAGCACAGGGGTTGCGTGCAAAGCGTGTGCAGCTTGATACGAGACGTGCTCTGGTTCAGCCAGGTTCCCCCGAAGAGCCAGGGCCAGCTGGGAGCCATCAGGCCCTCCAGTCTTTCCACATCCTCCAAAGCTGCCGTTTGGACTCCTGCTGCCCTCGTAGATCTGTCAGGCTGTGAGACTGAGATTTCTCTCCTGCACTTGATGGTGAAAATGGGGGGTTTTCTCGGGACAGACTGGAGATTTTGGAAGTGAGGTCGTGTTTACAGTACGTCTTTACTGGAAAGATTTAAAGCCAGTAAACATTTTGACTTGGGTTTCATTGGGCTTTTAGCTGTGGTCATCTCTGGCTGTCTTGGCTGAGGAAAAGGTGTATTATGGTAAACTGTATGTCTCTGTCAGTGTCAGTGTTACAGTTACAGTTTCCATTATGAAACAAATGGTCCTAGTTCAGTTTTGAAATCTGGTTTAAATAGACATAATATCCAAATATTTGTAACAAACTCCTTTAATCAGTAATCTAGGCTACTTAAAGGCTCAAAAAATAGAATGGGACACTTTGGGAAAATTGTGCACTGACCTACACTCTAAAAACAGAGGTACGATATAAGTACTTTGTACTTAAAGGTACACTCTTCATAATTGTACCCTCAAAGGTACAATATTGGTCTTTGCAGGGTCAGATTTATTTCCTCTGAAGCACAAAGTAATTCCTAACAGCAATAAGTACAGATTTGTACCATTGAACCAGGTATATTCAGTATTCTGTATCACCCAATACTTATAAACAATCTATATTTTAACTGCACATTTTTAATTTGAATGCCAGACAATTTTAGATCTACAGTTCTTGACACATATTTAGTTGATGATAATGTTTATAATATTTACTGGCACAAAAAACATGGGTGATGGCTAGAGAAGTAAGCGAGCTGTGAACAGCAGGTTTGGTGCCTGACTGTTGACTGTTGTCAGGGTTTTAATCAGTCAGTGGCACAACCATATTTCCCACTGCCACGACAAAAACACCACCACACCCATCAGCGTAGATTCATTCCTAAAATTTCGATGCTATTTTAATGGCCTGGCGCAAGGCGTAAAAATTTAGATTGTTGACGCGGTGTAAGATAGGAATGAGCATCGCAATGCGCCTTGCAAAGGGGGTACGATAGGGCTTGAATTGTTTCTGATTTAAAACTAATCATCAAGGATCAGTACCTTAAGTGTGGTCTTGTAGTAGGATGCTAGGACAGTACAATCATGGATTTAACTTGCAAACCTGGTACTGCATCATCATGTAGTGCTTCTACAATGTTTTAAGCACTGTCTATGAAGATTAAATGCAGTTTTAACATTCTGGAATCATCAGAACAGTGGATTTCTACACTGTTTTACACTGAATTAGCAGTGGGTGAATGACGAACCTCAAATACTTGTGACCTTATACAATGTCTAAATCCACAATAGCATGGTGGGCGCCAGTGTGAAGAGGGGGCGAAGAGTTCACACTGCAGAATAATTCACCATTACTTTCCACCTGCTCTCCTGGAATCCTGAGAGCTGACCATGACTTCCTCTATACCACAATCGGTTAGTCAGAGCCGTGAGTGCTCCTCGGCCCTCAGAACACAAGGCCAGGATTGTCTAAGCATGTAACTTATGATGAAAAGACTCAAACTGGCAGGAGATGGTCTTTCAGTGTAGGACCCTGAAAGAGTCTGAGTGGTTCAGTAAGAATAGAGGTTTAGTGCTACAGAGTCAATGAGCACTTCTGCACAGCATATGTTTCAACTATATAAAGGAGTTTTATAGAGATTTTTTTCTTCAGAATATACAGCTCTGGAAAAAATTAAGAGATCACTTTTTTTTTTTTAATCAGTCTCTGGATCTAATTTTGCTATTTATAGGTTTATGTTTGAGTAAAATGAACGTTGTTGTTTTATTCTATAAACTATAGAAAACATTTCTTCCAAATTCCAAATATAACTCTCATCATTTAGAGCATTTTTTTGGTTTGCAGAAAATGTGAAATGGCTGAAATAACAAAAAAGATGCAGAGCTTTCAGACCTCAAATAATGCAAAGAGAACAAGTTCATATTCAAAAAGTTTTAAGAGTTTAGAAATTAATATTTGTTGGAATAACCCTGTTTTTAGTACTGTTTTTGGTACAGTCCTCCACCAGTCTTACACACTGCTTTTAGATAACTTTATGCCTTTACTCCTGGTGCAAAAATTCAAGCAGTTCAAGCTTTGTTTGGTGGCTTGTGATCATCCAGGTTTTTAAATTGGTAAAATCAAAGAAACTCATACTTTTTCAGTCGTCTCTTATTTTTCTTTTCCAGATCTGTATATTTATATGTTGTATAAGGTGCTAGATATATTGGTATAACCTTACAATAAGGGTCACATATACTTAGAACAGTTTTAACCATAGGTAAGTGGTTATTTTGTCATAAGTACTGATAATTACTGTACCTTTACTGTAAAGTTTTACCATAGTTTCTTGTTTTTTAAATGCAATAATAATAATAATAATAATAATAATAATAAAAATCCAGTTTTAGATTAAATATACAGCCCTATTAAAAGTTAGTGATATATAGTTTATTTGCTTTTGTTATTTGGAACACACTGAATGTCTGTTTGGTTTGGCCATGGGCTACATAAAACATGTTCATGAAGTTCATTCAAAATTGCTCTATTCTTACCAGTTTCAGTTCCTTTCAGATGGAGCCGTTTAAGGGCTTTATCATTTTTATGAGAGATTAATTTTTTTATTATCATTTTACGCTGAGCGTTTACCTCACGTTAGCGTTAGCTTGTGCTAAATGGCAAAGCACAAACAAGCTAGCTCAAGCATACCTGCAATAGAAGCACAAAGCTTTACTAGCTTACCATGTAGGTACAGTACAGTAGGTACAGATCCCTCACTCAGATGAAGTCTGCCGGCTAATACTGCTGTGTACTGTCTCACAGAAAACGAATGGATTTTTTTTTTCCACATTTGAAGTTTTTATAGGTGCAGTTGAGACCCTAGTGGAAATACAAAAGCATGCGAAAGCGATTTAATTTTGCATATTATATCCGCTTTAAATTCATTTTTCAAACTTGTTTAATCATGGATGCCACATTTACAAACACACACACACAATTAATTTGTATTTTGTATGTATTTTCTCGTCTTATTACCTGTTATTCTACAGATCATATACAACAAACAAAGATGTACCTCAGAAGTTTTGTGAAGGATGTCCATAGTGACCATCAGTAAGACTCCTTGTCTGATAGATGCTCCAGGAGGAGTAACTGAACGTTATGGTCAGATTCCTGTTCTAAATGTGTTTGTAATGTGTTTATAATGTACCCCTGGCTGTGATTGATTGGTAGCTCAGGCTGTAGCATTCCACCTCCCGTTGATTCTGATTTCCAGCTCCTTGTACACACTGAGCTTCACAAGATGTTCTTTCAGGCTTTGCCAGGGAGTTTAAATCATCTGAAAGGGCTGCATGGATCAGCATGCATCGTCCTGCTGGATAAATGTCAGGAGGGTTTGCTAATGTAATTTGATCCGTGACGGTGGGCTCGCCCCACATAATGCTGGTGGTGTTGATCCTAGGGTGCCTACACTCTACAGGCTCTATCAGAGTTTATTCAAAATAAAATGTAATTATGGAGCAAAATGTACAGATAAAGTAAAGTAAAAAGTTCTAGAAATTGTTCTAGGTGTTTTTAATTTACCATTTCTGAGATAACTCTGCTTTGGTATCATGAGGGCATGTATTAATTATCTTAATGACTGTTGACTGTTGTCAGGGTTTAAATCGGTGAGTGGCGCACCTGTATTTCCCACATCTTAACAGCACACGCATCTTTTGCGTAGCGCATACTGAACTGCCCAGGTTGATGGGTACGATGGGCCCCTTGGTCTTCATTTCCTAGGGCTGGCCCTGATGAGAGCCAGTTTCATCATCATGTTTTTTTTTGGTCTTTGCAACTGCACTTGAAGATACTTTCGAAGTTCTTGAAATGTTTCGGATTGCTTTACTTAGTTGAGTAATTCTTGTCTTAATATGAATTAGAACATTACTCAAATAGAGCTATTCACTGTATACCTATAACTCTACCTCTTCACAACTTTACAACTGAAGCTCTCAAACAACTTATTAAAAGGCCACAAATTCAGGTAATTAACTCTTGAAGAGTTCAGCACAGCTGTTAACTGAAAGCTGTTAACATTCCAGGTGACTCTACCTCATAAATCTGACTGAGAAAATCCAGCAGAGATGATCAGGATTAAAAAGCAAACACCTGTTCTGTTAACAATACTTTACCAAAGTCACAGAAGGAATTGTTTGTGTAATAGCACCATTGGTTCACTTGTTATGTAGAGTATTATGCAACTGTTTTAGGCACCTGTGAATTTGGAATTTGCTAAGTGTGGACCACGCCTAGAGAAGTAGAGAGAGAAGAAGAAAAAGGGGAGGGAGCGCTGGAGTTCTGAACTGCGTGGGTGAAGAAGCGTGCAGTTATATCCCCCCACCCCTTTTTATTTAATAAGAATTGGAAGGGTAGATAAAGGGGGTTGGTTGTTGGGGAAGAGGTGGGTTACGAACTTTCGTCACGAGAGGTAGTTAGTTAGGGCAGGTATTTATAGGACGGTTGATTGATACGGGGTGGTTAGAGCGTAGAGTTCGGGTCTGGTCCTTCTCCCAAACTTTTGTTATTACATAACATTACTTTCAGTAAAGTATTTTTGAAGTAAGTGTTTATTAACTCAGTAAAACACTAACATTACAATAAATACAAACAGCAATTTTACAAAAAGCAGAGCTTTTAAAGCCCTGTTTTCCTTAAAACATCTCCTAATCTCTCCTCATCTGAGTTTATTATATTTATTTCTAGTTATCATCGTATTAAAAACACCTAGTTTGGTAAATGTTTGGTAAATGTGGTAAATCAGGTGAGCTGCTGACGGAACTAAACATAATATACACATGCAGCTACATTTTGTTCTTCAGCTTGACTCACAGAATATAACATACTAATTAAAAATGAGAATTCCTTGATACGTTTTACGGTATGTGTTTTTATTTGTTTTTTTTTTTTCATTTTTATGTGTTTAAATCACATGTGGTGCTTTTTCCAGGTAAAAACTCTCATATTGCTGAAATAAATGGATTAGTGTCATTTGCTTTGGTGCCTAAAACTTTTGCACAGTACTGTATATCACTATACGTACTTTATTATGAGTTATTATACAAGCTTATGATGGTCATTGTCAGACATTATGTGTGCCAGATAATGTTCATGTAATAGTGCCATTGGTTTGCCTGGCTTATCTGCCAGAGTTTGAGAAGAAACATGTAACATCTCACTGTTTTTATTTAAACTAAAAAAGAAAGTTCCTTTTATTACATTTTTCCATGATTAGGTGAACTGTTGACTCAGATAATGTCATTATGTAAGTAGCTTACGCCAGCCATGCGATACCATGGAGGGATTTGTCTCGAAAACCAAAGGCAAACACCCTCAGATTATCGGAACCTTCGCCAGCTTAATTGCGAACCATCAGATATTTTTCACGGCAGTTATTTTTACGGCCCGCAGTGAAGAGCGATAGAGGGTGAAGTGAATTGTTCATCACTCATTCAATATTATCCTTCCCCTTTTTCTTGGAAAGCGCCTATCAGGCCGGCGTGCACACACCGCCTCTCTCTGTAAATAGACGTCTTTTTTCCCCTCCGTTCACTTCCTTTCAGACTCTGAGCTCTTTCTTATTTTAACAGATGTGGCCAGGCTTGTAGCCCATCGTTCCCAAGTGACCCTAACGTGCACTTCCTGCCCAGTAAGCTAACACCCAGGGATAGAACAATCCCACTCTGTACCCACATGTTCAGTATTCCAATAAAGCTTTTTGAGCACCGCTTTTGAAGTTTCGGACCCCAGGCTTTATTTCGTTCCTGGGACCTGATTGTTGTTGGAAAGCTCATATCCACAGTCCAAGCCAGTGTGCTTTTGCTACCAGGTCTGAGCCAGTGACAAAGCCTTTAGATTGAAAAAAAGAATGCGCAGAGAATGTTACATTTAATAAAAAGTATGTATAAATGCTGAACACCTGTTTTTTTTTTTTTTTTGGATCAATATTTTTTAAAGCAATTATTTTATGTAAATTAAATTATATTTGCGCAAATTAACAAAAATTAAAATGAACTAAAACTGATTTATTTTAATGTCACAGTTTTACATATCATTATCTTTAAAAAACTTTCAACTTTAACTACAACCTTCACAAATGATGATAGAAGGAATAATCATGAATCCTGAATGAGTGCATAAATAATCTTTTTAACAATTATCCAACATACTTTTTATATATATATATATATATATTTTTTTTTTTTTTCATTTCTAACCGCATGCCAAGTAGAAAGTAGCTTGGGGTTTAAGACAACACAGTGATGGTAAGTGAGGGGCAGGAACTTACACCATCTTACGAGTTTTACCTTTACAAATTATTGTTTCATCTACAATCATACATTTTGGAACTGTGCATAGTAGGCCTTTGTAGCATTTAGCCAACATACAGCTGCTCTCAGCAGATTAATTGGTAACTTGCTCTTTCAGCCTTTAATGCTAAGACCAACCAAGCACAAACTGAACATTACAGTCACATGCCTAGTAAATAGTAGTCTGGGGGTAAGACTACACAGTGATGGTGAATGAGAGGAAGGGTGATGAAGATATTTATTTAGTAAATATCATCAATTCACACAACTGACATTTTAAAAATTAACACCTTCACAAATGACTAAAGAAGAAACAATCCTGAATCCTGAACGAAAGCATAATTGTTCTTTTTGTATTTAGTAATAACTTTTTCTTACAGCCTTTTACACTGAGACGAGAAAAGAAATATATGATAAAATCCAGTCTCATGCCTTGTAGAAGGTAGCCTGACGGTAAGACTACACAGTGATGGTGAGTAAGTGGGAGGGTCCCCCTTCTCAAGTAAAAACATTTAGTACACATAAAACTCACCAGTCAAGCAGCCTATTACTTAGTTTAACGTTGAAGGGTAGCCTTTAAAAAGGCCTTTTAATATAATATGACACAATATCTGTCTTATTTCCATGATAGTTAGCTAAATATTCCATTAATCCAGCATGCGCTCTCCGTTTTATGACTAATCAATGCACGTAGCATAACCCCTTCATCCGAGTGCAGAGCAGGGGTTAGACAGTCATGGCCCCACCCCCGGAGTAAAAATCATGAATCTGATTGGTTAGATTGTCCTATAACTTTTCTAATAGAATCCTTACTACAGTCAGTCAGTCAGTCATCATCAACCGCTTCATCCATTGAGGGTCGTGGGGGGGTGCTGGAGCCTATCCCAGCCGGCATCGGGCGGAAGGCAGGATACACCCTGGACAGGCCGCCAATCCATCGCAGGGCAGACAGACACAGACAGACACACAGACACATTCACTCACACACTCACACCTAAGGGGCAATTTCAACCAAGTTCCAATTAGCCTGAACGTGCCGTCTTTGGCCTGCGGGAGGAAACCGGAGAACCCGGAGGAAACCCACGCAGACACGGGGAGAACGTGCAAACTCCACACAGAAAGACCCGGGTCGCCCCAGCCGGGAATCGAACCCAGGCCGTCTTGCTGTGAGGCGGAAGTGCTACCCACTGCGCCACCGTGCCGCCCAGAATCCTTACTACACCCTTCTCAAAATCAGGAGAAGATCACACAGTCACGTGGGCAGAAACCATTTTAAAAAGCTTTGATTGGTTAAAACCGCTGTCAGTCAGAAAAGAGTCCTATAGTACCCGAAAAACACAGACTAATACTTTAAATAAGTTGCTGTCTTTTTATTTTAGTTAATTTATAAAATAAATGCTTACACTTACAATAACTATATTATATACTTCCTGATAAAAAATGATGTAATTATTTACATGCACTTTTTGTCACCCCTTTTCTGAGGGGTTAGAAGGGTCTCACTGCACACCACTGCTAAATCCCCTTCTTTTTAACATTAAGCCAACAAAAAGCCACTTTCAGCAGTTTAAGTGGTAACTTGCTCTTATAGCCTTCAACACTGAATTCAGACTAGCACAATTTGAATATTTCAATCACACGCCTAGTAAAAGGTAGCCTGGGGGTAAGACTACAAAGTAATGGTGAGTGAGGAGGAGGAGCAGTGATAGACAGATTTATTCAGTTAATGAAATGTTACCATCTTTGATACTGAGACAAGGCAAGTCTTTACTTCTTTAAATGACATACATAAAATGCTTTTATAACATTTATACATTATATAAACATTAACATGAAAGCAGAAAAACACAATTGTAATCTTTAAGCACACCCATACCAGAAGGTAGCCTGGGAGGTAAGACTACACAGTGATGGTAAGGGAGGGGGAGATTTATTCAGTTTCGTCAAGTGCAGCAATTAAAAACCAACCACATGCATAGTAGAAGGTATGCTGGGGTTAAAACTACACAGTGATGGTGAATGAGGTGGAAGTGGGAGGGTCCAGCGGTGAAGGACTGATTTTCGGTAAATATTACAGTTTTTTTACGTCTTCACATAACTTTTATTTTAACAATTACCACCTTCTCATATGGTGAATAAAGGAATAATCACAAATCCTAAATGCATAATTGTCCAATGGGGGTAAGACTACACAGTTATGGTGAGTGTCGAGGGTGGGGGTGGTCACACATGGTGCAGGAGCCAATGGGATAGGTGTGAGAATTTATCATCACAATGGAAAGACAGGCGCTCTTGAACCTCAAACGCTCAGTCGCCAATGAAACTAGTTGTGTGCATGGCCATGTCAGATCATACCTTATGTGGGAAACAATCTGAACATAAATGAACTGTGAGATTGAGATCTTGTGTGGATGAAATAATGAAGTGTAGTAAAAAGGTTAGTTCACTAAAAAAAAAAATTGGCTTAACTTAACTCAAGTCACCCATTGGATCTGTCTCAGTTTTGTAAATATACCTAGGTGTAAGTTTATTTAATGTAACTGAGTTTTGTTCACACAACAATAGACAAATTAACTTAACTGTTCTTTTTTTTTACTAAGCTTATTTTTTTGATTGTTTATTTTACTGGTGTTCTCAACATATTGTGTGTTTTTAAGAACTGCTAATGCAAACAGCACAATACTGCAAAAGCACAAAAATAAAGACTGCAACACCAAACGTACATACTGTGACAACTAAGAAAAATAAAGGTAACTTGCTCTTACAGCCTACAACACCAAGATCTGGCAACCAAACAAATACAACACTCTAGTGCATGTTCAGGATTAGGTAGCTTTGGGCAATAGACAACACAAAGGTGGTAAGTAAGGAAGAGGCCACACCCAATATGCAAATATATGGTGCCAGGAGCCTATAGGAAAGCTGTATGAACCAACACTGTAGAAAGAGCATTGATATGTGTAGTGACTAAAAGTTGTTTGAAATCACATATTTTTTATTGGCTCAAGAAACAGTTTTTAGATTGAAAGTTTTTAGATGGAAGTTCTCTGAAGTCATTTTACTGAGTTTAGACAACATGATAATATTAGTTCTTTTGACTAAAACACAGAATCAGTTTTTAAAGTGTTCCTTTGTTTGAGGAGAAAAAGAAAAGAAACCTATTCTTAATCTGTCAAACCAGAAAATTTACTGTATATTAAACCAACAGACACCCAGAATCGATTTATCCAGTCTATATTCTTACTGCATGAATTATGAAGAGTGAAGGATCTGGAGGATCTTAAGGATATGCAGGATGTGAAGGATGTGAATACAAGTGTCACAAGTGTCTTGCATGCATCCCAGACCGTGAAAACCCTTGTGTGAACTTCCTCGGTCAGGATTAACGTGCTTGGCGTGCTTTGACTCGGTGAGGCTGGCATGTGGTAAAAAGCTACATGTGGTTTTAGCCCAAAGTGGAAGCCCTTTCCACTGCAACCAGTTGTTTTCATTTATTTGAAACATGTCAAATGCCCACTTACCACCCTGCGGTGAACGCTGCAGTAACCCAGCTCCTACGTCTGCTTCCGTCATTAGTCTCTCACTGTTAGTCTCTGAGCTGCAACCAACAATCATTAGGACTCGACTGTTTGGTATAGAATACATTCCTTTTTTGCCAACAGTGTAAAATAAACTCTCATCGAATTTACTTACAATGAAAAAAGACACGTTGGACACCTAAAAAAAAAAACTCTAATTTGTTACACCTAAATATACGAGTGTTTTTCAACTTATATTTTTGATTTAGTTAGAACCTAATATTTTAATATAAAATTTATCAATATATTATTTAACAGAAGTAATAATAAAAAAAATAAACAAAGAAAAATATGATATATAATATAATATATAAATAATTTAAACAAATATGATAAATACATTTTTTACACTTTTAACCTTTTTTAATAAAAAAAAAACATTATTTTCTATTACAGCCATGTATAGTTTTACCTTTGAATAAACTAATTAAATAAATTAAATTTCTGTTTCTATTTTTGTAACAAGAACAAAACCCATTCATTTAATTTATAAAAAAGGTTAAAAGGAAAACTGATTAGAAAAACTCAAAATTACTTAATATTTTAAGATTAAGTAACATTTAAAATGTTAAATCTAATCAGATTAGTCTAGATTAAATTAAAAATACTTTATTGATCCCAGAAGGAAATTGCAGTTATAAACTACAACCATTTATGTTAAATAATAAAACTCATTAATAATTTACTACAAAAGAGAACATTGCAATATGCACACATATAAGAAACATCTGCAATAATAAATACAGAACACACTGTAATTAAGTAGCATTCTAATTCTTGAGTCTTTCTTTCATTTCCTAGGAAAATACATCTTAGACCTGCAGTAACATAACAAAACCTTGCACAGTATCTAAGAGATGATACCCTGAGGGGAACAACTTCACAATGATGGTGAGAGAGGCCACGCCCTTTACATGTAATAGTGGTGACGGGAACCAATGGGAAGAGAGTGAGACTGACTGACAGAAAAACTGCAGGAGGAGTGACCTGATGTGATGATGTCATAACCTTAGAAATGAAGTAAAAAAATATTATTTGAGTTAGATTATTTATTTTAAGTTGTTTTAACATTGCTTGTGTTTTGGTCTCACAGAGATCTTGGAGTCAGGCTGCCATTGTAAATAAGAAACTGTTCTTAATGACTTGCCTGGTTAAATAAAGAATGAAGATCTGTTCCTAAGAAACATTTTGCATGAATAATATGTCTATACTTCTTTAATGTTGTAATGTCAAGTAACATCATTCTGAACAGATTTTGCTCAATTAAATAGCGGGAAAATGTTTTTAAAAAGCGTGTTTTGACGCTCTACTTACACTGAAAAAAAAAGATACTTTGGACCAACCTAAAAAAATTGCTATAATTTGTTACACCTAATTATATTTGTTTTTTACAATTTAGTTAGAAACCTACATTTTGATTTAAAATCAATCAATATTATTTAACCCGAGTACCGAAAAGTTCTTTATAAATATCCTTTTTTCATCATTTTTTTTAACACTTTTTAAAAATCTGGAATAACGGATCATTTTTTGTTACAGCGATGTATAATTTCACCTTTGAATAAACGAATTAAATAATTTGAATTCTGTTAGTTCATTTTATGTACAAATTGCATAATTTCCTTTTACAGCCAAAATGCCTTTTTTATTTATACATTTGCTACAGTGACAAGTTTAGAACCTACTTAATTATGTTAAAATAGCTCAAATTATTTAATTTTGTAATGTTAAGTAACATTTAAAGCTGAACAAATGTTCAAAATCTCAAATCAGGCTTTCGTTTCTTAAGAAAAGAAATGCACATAAAAGCATCTAAACAACATATAATCCCCCACAGTACATAAGAGAAGATACCCTGAGGGGAACATCTTCACAATGATGGTGAGGGAGGCCACGCCCTTTCCGTGTAATAGTGGTGATGGGAGAAGAGTGTAAGACTGACTGACAAAAAAACTCCAGGAGGAGTGATCTGATGTGATGATGTCATATCCTCTAAAATAAAGAAAAAATATTGAGTTAGATTATTTATTTTCAGTTGTTTTAATAGAGAATGGATTTGCTTTTAGGCAAACCGAGAAAAACAGGTTTAAACCAGAAATCATATTTTTTCATTAGACCAACATAAAAGTGCAATTTAAATCAATGACATGGTTGCTACACCTTTTTCAGTGTACTAAAAAAATGTCTGCTTTAAATCAAGAAGGGTAATCTGGGACATGAGCCTGTCAATCATGTTTTGCATCAACCTATTAAATTCTTGCTTTTAGCCGTTAATCACATTTTGCAATTGACCAATTGCAAAGTAGAACTTCCTATCTATCATTTTTTGTATCAGTCAACATAGATGTTGTTAAGTTATTTAGCGTCCAAATTTGATCCCGGGTTTGTTAAGGCAAAAAGGGGTTTACGGCTAAAAGCAAGAATTTGATTGGTTGACAGGCTCATGTCCCGAGTTCTTGCCCATTTAGGTCTTTGGTCTGCAGCATTAACCTCCTCGACATTTAAGGAACGTCCAAGTACATGAGAATTACTTACTGCCTTTTTTCAAATTCTTTTAAATCATTGGCTGATGCACAAAATGACAGACAGGTTTTTCACACTTTTGATTGGCCAGTGCATGAAATGATTGATTGTATCTCTGCTTATTCACCAAACCCATTGGTTCTTTAGCCTCCAGTTACATGTACAATAACAGTTTATGGTGCAAGCTGGTTTAGGCTTGGGTCTGATCTAAGCTCTTGCAACCAACCATTAAAAACAAAGGAGAAGAAAAGAAAAAAAACAGCTGACCACCCCCCAATTGAAGGTAGCACTGGGGGGGCTAGACTACACAATGATGGTGAGCTATAGGGTTAGCATGGACAAACCCATTATGCCATGAACCAATAGGAGTATTTCAGTAAGTAGAATTTACCACATAAAGAGTATTACCCCAAATATGACCTTCAATTTATCGATGTTGCGTGAGAACTGAGGTACTCTTACACTCTTACAACAAAAAACAAAAAAAAAAAACTAAAAAACTCTATTTATTCCAGCTGCCGGAGCAGAAAAGCAGTAAAGCATGAGGACATCACTGAGACTCTTCAATTCTCTCACTCGTATTCTCACTCCACCCAGTGACGGAGGTACCACGTGCAGAGGTGAAAAGGCCAGGGTGGACGGCTGTGCTCTCTCCTGCCAGAGAGAGAAACTTCATGGAAAATCAGCCGTAGATGTGGGGGAACTCCTACTGTCAGGGGAGGATGACATGGCACTCAGCCTTTCAGCACATCATTACTGAGAAGTTTCCCCTTGCCTTTGTTTCCCCTTTGCTTTTTTCGCTACAGTGCCATATCTCAGGACTATACAACTTCATAACATTTTAAATAGTAGGCACACGCTAAAAAATAAAGCCTTGTTCAACAACGAAAATAGACGCAACGGATTGCAATAGACTTTTTGAGTTGTGTCAACTTCTTTTAGAATTACATCGATCCAAAAAAGTATTTTAAATACGGTGAAACAGGCATAGAAACAGGCTTTTTTAAATACTACAAATTTAATAACTATCACCATCAACAGATATTTTTACATTAATTGCACAAAAACTGCACACAACAAGCATGACTATTATTTTTCTATCTTATTAACTATCATATAAGTACCACAATAATGACCAGCTAAAAAAAATCAGCAACACAAAACACAGCAAAATGGTCTTATAGCTTTCAACACTGAGACCAATCAGTTACCATATAAGAACACAAACAAAAGCCAATTTCATGAATCTGAAGAAAATGCAGCCTGTGGGAAATCTCTTCACACTGATGGTGAGTGAGAGGTGGGAGGACACACCCAATATGCAAATCAAATGTCCAACACCAGGTGAAAACCCCTGCAGAATTGAAGTAGACCCCAGAGTCAACTAAATAGTCAAACTGAGCATGTGCAGTAGAGCAGAGGCTTGGACTCAACTAGAGTTCAACTACAATTTGTAAATATTGCATTACAAATGATGTAGTTACACCAACTTTTAACAAGAAGCTTAATAATGTTAGTTGAGGTGACTAGTTTGCTATAGTTTATGGTGCAAAAACGATTTAAAAACAGCCTATCATTACCAAAAATTGATTAGTTAATTAATTGTGTTGATTTTCTCATATAATACATTTTCTCAACGTTCTCTACTGCCTCTATATTGTCAGTTTTGCTGAAGTTGCCTTAATAAGGTCAAACAATGTCAATATTTAACAGTATGCTCAACTTTATTCAATACTTTGGTCACACAGCTCATCCCTCACACACTTAAAACTGGTGCCTGGAGGAGCCTCTCTACCTCTTTAAACCATTAGCTCATTCTAAGTTCTTTGTTTTAGTTGACACAAAGTTAATTTTTAAGTTGGTGAGACTTAAAACTAAAGTTTTTATGAATTAAAAAATATATATTAAATATTATATATATACTGAAAAGTCTGAGTTGGCCTTGGGAGGAACCAATAATTTCGTTTTGAAGTTGTAAAGACATACAATGTTAAGTTTATTCAACTTAACTTTAAGTCAAAGCTGGAATATAACTCAAAACACAACAGTAGTTTAATTAACTCAACTGTTTTATTTTTTTCAAGCTTGCAGTGTTAAGGAATTTTGGTTATATAAAACATACTGTATATGTACATAGAGCATACTTTTAAAGAACTTCCAACACTGACTAAAACAAATTTCATGGAACCTAAATGAGGCCAACTAACAACACAAAGTGAATTTTTAAGTTGGTGAGAGTTAAACCTAAAGTTGTCATGGATATAAAAATAAATATTATGAAATATTATATATATATATATATATATATATATATATATATATATATATATATATATATATATATATATATATATACATATATATATATATATATATATATATATATACATATTTTTTTTTTAAAGAACTGAAAAGTCTGATTTGGGCTTGGAAGGATCCAATAATTTTGTTTTGACTCAGTTAAGTTATAAAGACATACAAATGTATTCACACCAATAGTTTCATTTACTAAACTGCTTTTTTTTCAAGCATGGAGGCATTAACGAATTTTGGTTACTCAAAATATACTATAAATGCACATAGGACATACTCTTGAAGCACTTCTAACACTGACAGAACACTACTGCAGCTGCAAGTCAACATAGTGCACCACATTGCTTTTACAGCCTACAACAATGAAGCCAGGCAATCAAAATCCATAACACCCTTACACACGCCCAGGATAAGGTAGCTTTGGGCAACAGACAACACAAAGATGGTAAGTAAAGAAGAGGCCACACCCAATATGCAAATATATGGTGCCAGGAGCCTTATGGGAAATATGTAAGAACCAACACTGTAGAAAGAGCATTGAAACAGGTAGTGACTAAAAGTTGGTTGAAATCACTTTTTTTTATTGGCTCAACAAACATTTATATGTTTTCAGGTTAAAAGAAGTTCTCTGAACTCATTTCATTGAGTGCTGGTCAGTAAGTTCACTCAACTTGATAATAATAGTTCTTCTGACTAAAACACAAAAATCACATTTTAGAGTGTATATGCAATGGAATATTTTTTGTGATTTGGAGTTGTAAATAGCCTTATTTGCTGTATCATGACAGTGTATTATCATCTGAGGTGACTTTATGTAATGTTTTGCTGCAGATGTTTGCAGTTAGTCACTTTCCAGGGAAGACAAACTGCTGCTGGGGTTTGGGATGGCGTGTCTGGTGTTGTAATGGCAGCAAATTACCAATGTGAGTAATCATACTCGACAAATTCATGACTTTATCAGGATGATGCAACATGGATTTTTATTTTGTTCGCTGTGTTCCCCTCTGTGTAACCCTCTCCTTCCATTCAGAAGTTCTAACCCTTTCAGGAATTGTTAAAGAAGTCAAAGAACACAGGTTTTGATGTTTTCAACCCTTTACAAATTAAGTTTTAATCCTTGCAAGATCAGGAAAAGTCTAAGAACAGAGGTTTCAATGTCTAAAACCCTTTAAAAAGTAGGTTTTATCTCTTGAAAGATCAGGAAAAGTCTAAAAACAGAAGTTTAAATGTATTTAACCCTTTACAAATGAGATTTTAACCCAAGCAATATCAGGAAAAGTCTACGAGCAGAGGTTTCAATGTCTAAAACCCTTCAAAAATTAGGTTTAAACCCTTGCGAGGTCTGGAAAAGTGTATGAACACAGGATTCAATGTCTACAACACTTTACAAATTAGTTTTTAAGCCTGGCAAGATCTGAAAAAGTCTAAGAAACAGGTTCCAATGTCTGCAACCCTTTACAAATAAGATTTTAACTTTTGCAAGGTCTGGAAAAGTCTAAGAAAAAAGGTTTAATGTCTACAACCATTTACTACTTTGATTTTAACCCTTTGAAGTTCTGTAAAAGTCTAAAAAAACAGAGGTTTCAATGTGGTCAACCTTTTACAAATTAGGTTTTAACCCTGGCAAGATCTGAAAAAGTCTAAGAACAGAGGTTTTAATGTCTACAACGCTTTACAAATTAAATTTTAACCCTGGCAACATTTGAAAAAGTCTAAAAACACAATTTTGGATGTTTGGTTTAACCCTGTCCAAATTTGGAAACAGAGGTCTTAATGTCTCCAAACCTTGGACATCTAATTTTTAATCCTCACAATGTCTGTAAAAGTCAGAGCACACATGTTTTAAGGTATCAAAGCTTCTGAATATTAAAAGGTATCCCTGCCAATTTAGAAAAGTCAGAGTAACAATTCAGGTCCACAAAAAGAGCTCTGGTTTAAATGTCTTTACCTATCTGAACATTCGATTTTAAGCATTGCAAGAGCTTAAAAGTCAAAACACAAAACACTGGATGTCCCCAGCATTGTAAAAGTAAGTTTTTAACCCCTCCAAGATCTGGAAAAGCCTGAGAACACCAGTTTTAATGTCTCCAACCCTCAGAAAATTAAATGCTAATGCTTGCAAAATCTGAATAAATCTGGGAACACAGGTTTTAATGTCTTTAACCCTCTAATAATGGTTTTAACCCTTTAAACACCCAGAAAAAAGCCTGAGAACACAGGTTTTTATGTCTCCAACCCTCAGAAAATTAGATGCTAATAGTTGAAAAATCTGAAAAGGTCTGAGAACATAGGTTTTAATGTCTTTAACCCTCCAATAATTATGTTTTAACCCTTTAAAGACCTAGAAAAAAGTCTGAGAACACAGGTTTTAATGTCTTCAACCATCAGAAAATTAGATGCTAATACTTGCAAAATCTGAAAAAGACCCTTTAAAGGTCACCTTCCGTCGTTTTTTCTTTCATTTTAAAATGTCTAGTTGTGGTCTCTAGTATGAATGAATGACATGTGAGCCGTTTTTGTAAAAAAAAGTGCTCAGGTGTCTCTGTATAGCTCTTTTTTAAAGGACTGTTTTAGGGGTGTGTCCAAAATGACCGGATTCCAGCTTTGCTCATGAATATTCATACATGCAAACAGCATGCAAATATCTCTCCTCTGATTGGCTAGGAGCACTGCGACGCCCCTCCACCGCTCTGCCGCTCACTGCCTCCCACCTCCTAACTGATGAGCGGTGATGTTGCGTCGCTTCAGCTCCGCCTCTGGGAGTTTCTCGAGCCAAGGTGGGCTGGTCTGTGAGTTTCTGCCTACGTAGGCAGAAAGATAATTCAAAATTCACCCGTTTTTCGGAGGGGGGGAGGGGGGATTTCTTTGCTTAGCTCCTGCAGACAATGGGGGCTGCAAAACAGTTTAATGTGCAGGTGTACACATTCAACTCGGAGAGACCTACTGTATTCCACAAAAAACAAGAAAAATCGGATTTTCGCGGAAGGTGACCTTTAAAGTCCTAGAAAAAAGTCTGAGAACACAGGTTGTAATGTCTGCAACCCTCAGAAAATTAGACGCTAATGCTTGCATAAATCTGAAAAACTATGAGAACACAGGGTTTAATGTCTTTAACCCTTTAAAGACTTAGAAAAAAGTCTGAGAACACAGGTTTTAATGTTTCATGAGGAAAACCCCCCACTTTTTTTTAGCCATCTGCGCATAATTGTAGCCACAGTCAAAACAGGGTGTCTGAAACCCTAGACCCTGGTCTTGTACAATGAAAGAAATTGTAAAGAATCCAACCTGTGAAGCCACGTGTGTGACGTCCGTGGTCTCAGAGTGCTGTTCTATGAGGGGTGAAGAGGTTATTCAACTATGAATGTTCTCTACAGGTCCTTTGAGGGCTTTAAACTCCTTAGGGCTTCAGCACTTCCAACACACCTGCACGCTATTTACTCTCGGGGCTCGGGTGTGGTCTTAAAGTGCTATTTCACTTCCTTTCAGAACATCAACCAACACTGAGCTGCTTTCTTCTGGGCCAGCTAAAAGTGAAAGCTGCACTGTAAACTCATACATTGTTTGAACTCAAATGATTTAAGTCTGTTTTACATAAAATTGGAGATTTCTAAACAATACTCAACTATTTTGAGTTAGTTGAACATTTGTGGGTACATATATACATTCAAACTGAGATCTTTGAGTTGAACCAACTTATAATAACTGAGTTTAGTCTGTTGCCATTGGCAGCTTCTTTTCCATTGGCTTCTGTCACAATCTATTTGCATACTGGGTGTGTCCAACAGTTTCTGACTAACACTCACCATCAGTGTGTAGTGATTCCCCCTGGGCTACCTTACAGATAAATCAACTTTCCCTTAAGTTGTAAAAACTTGATGTTTTAATTTATGCTAACTCAATTTTTATTCCCACTTTGCTATAAGTAAACTCAATTTATCCAGTCTTACAGTATAACAAAACATTTGAAAGTTAAATCAACTTCCTGTTTAGTTGTAATAATTTAATGTTTTAAGTTAAGTTAACTTACGTTTTCGTTGCCCATTACTTAACTTTTTTAAGGCAGATAGTTTTCTCAATTTTTTTAAGTAAATTCAACTTATCTGAGCTTACAGTGAGCTGAAGTACAATCTTCAGACTTTCTGAAGCCCAGATGAAAGAGGAAGAGAACCCCTGGACGTTTTCAGTGTTGGACGAACACCATGGCTTTTTTCCTCGGTCACAGGATACTCACAGAAAATACATTGTTTGATGTTTTGGGAAAAGAGTGAAAAGAACCGGAAGGTCTAAAGTTTGTCAGACAACAGTGTTGGAAAACAAGGCAGACTGTCCCTTAGGGTCCAAGCACTCGGTGTAGAATTAGAGCGAGAGACAGCAGTAAAGAGTGCAAGCTGAAGAGCTGATTCATCCTCATGGTTGTCTGGGAAAAGACTAATTATGCATTGGTGCATGTCTCATTAAATGCATTCCAGCATGTGCAGTGCATTAAAGTTTGCCTTCTGCCACAGTCAACAAACACAACTCGGTTTAGTGTTGTTTTAAAGGACAATTCCATCTGAAAGTCTTTTTTACAGTGTGGCCTTTTAATGTGTTTTAACAGTACATCAAGTGTTTCAACTTTATTTACTCTTCCGCAACGTGTTTACAATCCCAAACCAGAATAATGTTTGGAGAGAATGAGGAAAAAAAGCATTTTCTACATGTGGGTTTTATTGTATTTTTGAAAAATGCCTGAAGGACCCTTGAAAAGTTATACTGTTGTCAATATACAACCCAAAATTAGAAAAAAATACTTTGACTTTTTCTTGATTGTGTATGAACCAATGCTATTTTATGTTTTTTTTTTCCCACCTTTCGTTAACAACATTTCCCAACGTACGGATTTCTTGGTCTGATCCCAAACAAACACTGGTGTGGTTTGCTTGTGGAAAAAAATTGATCTGGTCTTGATTCTACCCAGCTATTAGATATAATTCTTTTTAATTGAGCTAAACTGCTCATAACACAGAATCTTCTTACTATATTTACTCTTATTGATCCTGCATCCGACAGCTTTGACCAATCAGAGGAGACCAATCAGTGTGATTGCATGGTTTATTGGTGCGCATTTTAGTTTTATGCACGTTTAGGTTTTTGACTGTGTGAAACCAAACCAAACAGCTTTTAGACCAGAGAAACCAACTACACGAGTGAAAATGACCTTACAATCCCTATAACTGAGATGTTTACAACAAAACAAAACAAAAAGTTTCTACTACACTGACTTGACTTAACTCAGCACAAGCACAAACACTACAGTAGCAAACCAACATACTACAGCAAACCAACAAAAAAAAGAATAAAGGTAACTTGCTCTTACAGCCTACAACACTGAGATCTGGCAATCACCCAATTTTTTACAACAAAGCAAACCTAAGATAAGGTAGTTTTGGGCAATTGACAACACAAAGATGGTGAGTAAGGGAGAGGCCACACCCAATATTCAAATATATGGTGCCAGGTGCCTATAGGAAAGCTACAATGGCTTGACACCATTTGTCCAGTGTCCTCCGGACATATTCCTCCACTTGAGCTGTGAATCAGTATTTTTTTGTTTGTTGTTTGGCCTGTAAGTGTAGGTTGCATTGTATTGGTAGGTTTATAGTTGTGCTGTATTTTTTCCATTTCTGAATAATGGATTGAACAGTGCTCTGTGAGATATTCAAAGCTTGATTGTTCTGACTAAAACACAAAATCACAACTTATCATGCTCTATTTAAGTTCCAGCATCCTACAACTGGAAAACTGATTCATCATGTATGGCGCTTCATTTTCCCAGATGCATCTGAGCCTACAGAAGTTAATACTGCTTATGGACATGGTTACTATAAGGCTTCTAATTTGCAAGCAAAAGTTTTAACCGTTTGTTGTAAATGTACAGTATCTCTGTGTTGTAGTTCTCTTACCCATGTGGTTCTATCAGCTGTTGTTGAATTGTAGTCCTGCCCCGACTTCCCTCTAAAACATCCTGCCTAATCTATAACAACAGCCCTACATGACCTTTGGCCTCGCGTTCTTTGAAACTCACACCCAAATGGTTTAAAACAACATGTGCTTAAGTACTATATGTGTTTCTCACTGCTGTATTTCACCCTTAGAAGTTACAGCTGTTACGGTTCCAGCTGGCATTTCTATAAGCATGGTGTAACTTTTAAGGACGTGAAAATTCACAAAAATTCAGTGGAATCCCGATTTGGTGTCCATTTTTTACAAAAGCAGAAGGAATGTCTACAGTATTTTCTTCAGTATTACAACTTACAGTATTTCTCTAGTCATGAACTTTAGTGTATGAAAGCACACAGCTGTCAGGTACAGTATTAGTCAAAAGTTTGGGTACACCCCTTCTTTTTAATGACATAGACAATTATGCAATTATGAAGTTAACAAAAACATGTAACACAAGCCAAAATATGTTTTATACTTTAGATTCTTCAAAGTAGCAGCTTTTATTTTCATGCCAAATTTACACACTATTGGCATCATTCTCTCGGTTGGCTTCATGAGGTAGAACCTCGTCTTAATGGTGTCATTCCATTGTTTTTTTTTATTCATTTTTAAATGTCTAGTTGTGGTGTTTAGTATGAACGGATGCCATGTGAGCTGTTTTTGTAAAAAAAAAAAAAATAAAAAAAATAATAAAAAAGTGCTCCGGTGATCCGGTATAAAGCTGCTTTAGTCCAGTGAAAGAGTGGGCAGGGAAGAACGATACGATTTTGGCTCTTGCTCATGAATATTCATATATGCAAACATATCACCTCTGATTTGCTAACAGCATTGCAACACCAGGAGGCACGGACAAGACAAACAACAGTAACATTTTTAAAATAAAGGTGTATATTCATTAATAACAGTCTTTGCAATGTCATATGTTACTTTACAACATGTGTAATGCCCTGCTAAGTGCAGTTCAACCACTGACCTAGTCTTAAAAACGCCTAATCCACCGGAGATCCTATGTAAACCTATAATTACACACACAGGTGGGTAATCCAGGTCCAAAAAAAAATAAAAATCCACCCCGGGGTTTTTGTTGGCTGAGCTGCAGCAGAGCCGTCCAGGCAGTTGGAACAAAACCCTGGGTTTGATTTTTTTTTTTTTTTAAACTAGTGTAAACAGAACTGTTCTAAACAAACACCTACCTATCTCTATTGTACTTCGTTGGTGATGTTCCATAGACAAATTCTAACCATTTGTTCCTTAGCTCTGAATTACTGTGTAAAGCATAGAACACTGATGTGTTATTCGCACAAATAACAAAGGAACGATCTGCCATGTTGTTTTGAGAGCTGTTAGCCCCTGTATGACGCATCACTGCCCAGGTTCAGCTCTGTCTGTGGGCGGTCCAGAGCCGGCTGGTTGGACAGCTCTAACGGCATTAAGCCGCCGCAACGAGCTCTTCAGTGTTTATCTTGCTGTAAGAGGGGATTTGTTGTGGGATGAGTGAGCAGTGTGACCCAAGCCGTCCAGCCCAAACACTCGCTCCTGCAGCACAAATCCAGGCCATGCTCGGAGGAATGATGATGATGTTTAAGAGACTTGTGAGAAGCAGGAGTCACATTACCTCACTCTTTCCACAGGAAACCTGGAAAAAAGGGAACGTTTGCTGTCTAAAAATCCCCTTTCCAGGAGAAAAACGCTCTTTGTAGTAGTGTTAATGTCTCTACTGGCCATCACACCATCCCATTGGTCACCTCAGTAGTCATCAAACATTTAGCTGACTAGATTTATACATTTGGCAAATGTTGAGTGGATTTAATGGTTAGTCATTGATGAAATGAGAATGATATATAAAAAAAAGCTGGGCCCAAATATGATCTCATAACTATGTTAAATACTAGCGTGTTTCAGAGTATACTCTTAAATATTTGAGACAGTATGAAAGTAAGAACATAAATGTACTGTTTCTCACATCTTTGACTTTTACAGTTGGAAGAAAAAGTATGTGAACCCTTTGGGATTACTAGGATTGGTAATTAAATGTGTTCTGATCTTCATCTAAGTCACAACAATAGACAAACACAGTCTGCTTAAACTGATACCACACAAAAAATGATATGTTTGCATGGTTTTATTGAACACAACATGTTAACATTTACAGTGTAGGGTGGAAAAAGTATGTGAACACCTAGGCCAATGACTTTTCTAAGAGCTAATTAGAGGCAGGATGTGATGAGATTGGATGTGTTGGTTAAAGCTGCCCTGCCCTACACTGTAAAATGTGATAAGTTGATCTTACTTTAAAAAAATGAGGTTGCCTTGAAAAAGTTAAGCAATTATAACTGTTATTTTCTGTTATAACTCAAAATAGTTAAGTATTGTTTAGAAATCTCAAATTTTATGTAAAACAGACTAAATGTATTTGAGTTAAAACAACTTATGGGTTTACAATGTATAGTAAAAAAAAAGCCCAGTTTTGAGATTACTGTTCTTAAGAAGCATTGCTTAATGTAAATCATATCTATCAGCACAAAAGAAGAGCTCTCAGAAGACATACATTCAAGAATTATTGACTTGCATGAAGCTGGAAAGGGTTACCAAAGTATCTCTAAATGCCTTAATGATGTTCATGTGTTTTTTGTGTGTGTGGTATTAGTTTAAACAGACTGTGTTTGTCTGTTGTTGTGACTTAGATGAAGATCAGAACACAATTAATGATCAATTTCTGCAGAAATCCAAGTAAAATCCAAAGGGTTCACATACTTTTTTCCTGCAACTGTATTTGGTAACAGACCAGTATAAACCCAACATATTTCATGTTTCATCTACTCAAATTCATTTTATTTGTTAATATTCATCCATTCCTGTGTTTTAGGCCTTCTAAATTCCAAACAAAAAAGTTGTGATGGGAACAATTTAGGCCAAGTAACGAGGTAAAAAAGACTTTTTTATATGCAGTATCTCCAGAAGCTGCATCAAATTCTCTGGGTTCTGAGGCATCTCGGATGGATCATTGCAGACTAGAAACATGAACAGTGGTTAGATGAATCAGTATTCCAGATCTTTGTTGTAAGAAACGGATGCCTTGAGCTCTGGATCAAAGTACAAAAGGACCGATCAGAGTGTTAAGTATCAGGAATGAGGCTACCTACCCACCTACCCACCAACCAACCAACCAAACCAACCAAACCAACCAACCAACCAACCAAACCAACCAAACCAACCAAACCAACCAACCAAACCAACCAACCAACCAACCAACCAACCAACCAACCAACCAACCAACCAACCAACCAAACCAACCAACCAACCAAATAAGCCATCTCAGTTGATCATATTTAGATCAGGGGATTTTGGAGGACATTTTAAGTCAATAAGTTGTGGAAAAAAATATATACAATTTAAACATCTTTAAATCTGTTTTTAGTTCTTATGAAGGCATTGGCTTATGTAACGGTACCAAATCTGGTGTATTTACATTTTTTTTTTTTACATAATTTTATTTCTAATTTTTCCCATTTTCTCCCCAATTTACACAGCCAATTACCCAACCCACCACTCATTAGGACTCCCCCTATCACTAGTGATGCCCCAACACACCAGGAGGGCGAAGACTAACACATGCTTCCTCCGATACATGTGAAGCCAGCCACCGCTTCTTTTCGAGCTGCTGCTGATGCAGCATTGTCAAGCAGCCAGCGCGCTTGGAGGAAAGCACAGCGGCTCAGCTCCGGTACATCAGCTCACAGACGCCCTGTGCTGCAGACATCACCCTAGGAGTGATGTGGGGAGAGAGCGCCATCTACCCACCCGGAGGGAGCAGGGCCAATTTTGCTCCCTCTGACACCGGCAGCTTGATGGCAAAGCTGCATGAGCTGGGGTTCGAACCTGCGACCTCCCGCTCATAGTGGCAGCACCTTAGACCGCTGGACCACTCAGCGCCCCGGTATATTTACATTTAATATATGACTCTTAAAGGCTCAGTCTTAAAGCCGCAGTCACAAAAACAGGCAGTTTGTTTCTAAAGGATAAAAAAAGAGAGTTTGGAAAACGGTCAAAAAAATATTATGACTGTTTTTGGCACATAAAGTTTTAGGTGTTAAATAAAACCACCCGTTTTTATAGCCAGCTTATTTTTGATTTAAGCCCCCGTCTCCCAAACTGTAGCATTTTTTTATATTTCAGCGCACTGCTTTGAAGGATAAATCTGAACAGACTGTTGCAACAGAAGCCGTAATGACTTTCCCTTATACTGTATCCAAAAGCAACTGTGTGTGAATTGGCCACCCGTTCTCTGTATCCCGCTTTTCCCCCAGACGTCTGCTTTTTTCCTCTTTATCTGGCTGCCCATCCCCCACCGAACTGCAGAGAGGGAAAAAGAATTCTGTCTGCTAGTTGTTTCCAGATGTAGGCCACATCCCGAGCCTGCTGCGACCGGTTCCAACACACTGGAGTTCTTAGACTGAAAATCGCAGAACCGGGACAATCTCATCTTTCCCAATTAGACACCGGAGAAGAGCGAACGTGAAAAAATAATAGCGAAAAACACGAGTAATGAGGAAGGATGTCGTCTGAAAGTGATTCAGCCAGTGAGTCGGTCTTTGAAGCTCCAGATGGGATTTTACTGACGCTTTGTGTTTTTCCACACTGAGAGCCGGCCCACTGAGCTGCTGCACTGCAGGCCAATAAAACACAAAACTCACCCGCTGAATCTGAATTCCAAAATCTACTCTTAGATCCCAAAGAGCCTCTTTGCACCTCTTGGGCAACGAGTGTAGACTTCGATGATTCAGAAATACAAAATACAATATACAAGTGTTTGTGCAAATACAGCTCTGGAAAAAAAAAATCTTTGATTTTACCAAAACCAAGAGGAAGATGGATGATCACAAGCCACCAAACCAAGCTGAACTGCTTGAATTTTTGCACCAGGAGTGCAGGCATAAAGTTATCCAAAAGTAGTGTGTAAGACTGGTGGAGGAGAACATGATGCCAAGATGCATGAAAACCAGGGTTATTCCACCAAATATTGATTTCTGAACTATTAAAACTCTTAAAACTTTTTGAATATGAACTTGTTTTCTTTGCATTATTTGAGGTCTGAAAGCTCTGCATCTTTTTTTTTTTATTTTAGCCATTTCTCATTGTCTGCAAATAAATGCTGTAAATGGCAATATTTATTTGTAATTTGGGAGAAATGTTGTCCTTAGTTTATAGAATAAAACAACAATGTTTATTTTACTCAAACATAAACCTATCAATACCAAAATCAGAGAAACTGATTCAGAAACTGAAGTGGTCTCTTTATTTTTTCCAGAGCTGTATATTCTATACAAACAATATAGCACCAAAAATAAGTTGTGTTGGATTAACCTGTGCATGGGCGAGCATTGTCCTGCTGAAAAATGCCGGTCCAAAGCCGCAATGCCATTAAAGGCAACACAAGTGGCTGCAGGATATTCTGAACAGATTGCTGAGCTGTTGTAACCTGTTGTAACCTGTGTGTGTGGGTGAGCATTAGCAAAGTCCAGTCCAGTCCGAAACCCAACACAAACCCAACCATCTTCAGATGCCAAGCATAACCTGGATTTCTCCCTGGATACTCTTGTAAATTGTTGATAGATGGTTGCTATATTGCTATAGTGCTAAGTGTGTTGCTAGTATAGGTGGTTGCTGTGGTGTCCAAGGTACTGTAGTTGATAAGTGGTTGCTAAATGACTGCTATGGGGTTGCTCAGTGGTTTACTAGGGTGTTGCTAGGTGGTTGCTAGCCCATTGCTACAATATCATGAGTTGCTTCAGTGTCTCCTAACAAAAGAGAAAACATAAATGTACTGCCTTAAACTGAGCTTTCAGTTAAAAATGTGGTTTGTGTGGTGCAGTGGAAAACACCACCGCCTGCAAGTGAGCTACCATATGGTAGACTGGGCTTCAATCCCAGATCTAGGTGACTATGCTAGGCTATACCATAGGAGTCCTTGGGCAAGACTCCTAACACTACGTTGGCCCATATTTGTAATAGTAATGACCTTGTAAGTCGTTTTGTATAAGAGAGTCAACTAAATGACTTCAATATAATGTAACAATAACAATGTAAAGCAATCATAATTTCCTCTTTTTGAGCTTCTTATTAAGTTGCATGCTTGCAGTAAAGCTGCTAAGAAAGCAGAGATGGATAAGTCTTAAAACTGCTCCTTACATAAGCCTTCTTTATCACTTTAAGTAAATAAACTGTAACAATGCCTTGTTTTGGTTCAGGGCGAAGGAACTGGCTATCATGACCTGTGACCTCGCTCTGGAGAGATGAGGGAAATCCACCAAATTACACTAAACCTCATTCTCTCGCTCTCTCTCTCTCTCTCTCTCTCTTTTTCACCCCATCACCACCCCTCCATGTTATAGTGGGGAACAGAATGTTTATTGAGATTTGTTACACAACACGCTATTGGGAGGATATTAGAGTGTGTGTGATACCGGCCCACAACAATTGAAGAAAGCCCTGGGCGCAGATCTGGGACGGTGGAGTACACAACAAAAGCCACATCCTCAACCGCTCCGCTGTGTTGTCCTTGGCTGTGTGACGCGGTGGTGCGAGATTACGGTTGGCTGCTGAGGTCACTTACATTCTGGCTCAGGAAGAGCTTTGCAGTGGAGTGTGTTTGTGTGTGTGTGTGTGTGGGTGTGTGTGTGTGTGTTTTTGAAAAACCAAAACGGACAAAGAGCTCAGTGTACCAATTTTATTGCCAAATAATTCTCTCTCAGATGCTTTAAATCAAAGGTGGACGGGCTGATATCACACACCTGCTGTTATACAGCTCTGAAAGTTGGATAGATTGAGATTAATACGTAATATGAAGTTTATTTACCTGTGTATTGAAGTCTGTGATAGGGGTTGCATTGTGTCTTACACATTGCATCATTGTATGTTACATTGCATCTCCACTAGTATTATGTCCCATGACTTTTGCCATGTCCCATGGAAACTTTAAAAAGCTGTACTGACCTGTGGGATATGCGTGTGGGGCTTCCTGCATTAAATGTGGATTCAATTTCTTTTAAAAAAATGTTACGCTTTTTTTGTTGCATGGACAGTTTCAGCCAGACTCCGCTGGTGACCATCATTCCCACCCACTTCACTGTTTCCTGAAGGTGATAGTAATGCCTTCTATGACATATTACAAGGATTCAAGGAGATTTTATTGTCATTCGCATCACATGTGGTACATGAGGTGGGACAAAATTGTGATCTCACGATCCAGTTTACACCAAGGAGCTGTTGTTAAAATAGATATATAGATAAAACAAAAGATTACAATACAAATAGAATATAACAAAATAGATAAAGATAAATACACAAAAAATAAAATAAATAGAGAGAGTCAACAGGTAGCAGAAACATGAAGTCCAGAGTGCAAGTTTGCTATAGCAGCATGATAATGTGAATTAAAGCAGTACAAGATAAAGTGTCTCAGTGTGGTTTAAAGTGACAGTGTTTGTAAACAGTAATTTGTCCTTGTGTGTCAGTGCAGTAGGTTGTTAGATGGAGTTTAAGAGTCTTACAGCTTCTGGAATGAACCTCTATATGTGTGACACTATGTATTTAGAAATGTTAAATTCCCCTTTTTCAAAGGACAATGTAAAACCAAATGCTGCACACAATACAAAGGCATGGCTGTGTCCTGAAATGTTGACAATTTTCCAAATGAAAAAAAAAAAAGACCCCATGAATAGGCCAATTGTTACAGGCCAATTTTCCTGCCATTGAAATATAATGTTGCAAGGCAAATATTCTGCTCCAAACTATAAAGAAATATATATGGAATTATTTAGTAAACCAAAAAGTTTCTTTAAAGTAGCATATCTTGCACATCTTGCCTAGATGTTTCTCAGTCAGCTTAATGGGGTAGAGTCACCTGGAATGTTAACAGCTTTCAGTTAACAGCTGTGCTAAAGCTCGTCAAGAGTTAATTACTTCAATTTCTTGCCTCTTAATAAGTTGTTTGAGAGCATCAGTTGTGAAAAGGTTGTGAAGAGGTAGAGTTACAGGTATACAGTGAAAAGCGAGTTAGTGTGAAGAAAGAACTATGCAACTAAGTAAAGAAAAAAAATGGAGATATCCTCAAGTTCTGTCACAAAGACCATCAAAAATGTTAGGATGAAACTTGCTCTCATCAGGACCAGCCCAGAAAAGGGGGAAAAGACTGAGAGTTCCCTTTCAAGAGTTGAACAGGATAAGTTCCTCAGAGGTACCAGCCTCCGGAAGTGCAAATTAACAACACCCCAGAGTATTTTGGGTTGTTTTACACTTTTAACAAGTTACTACACTGTAAGCCCAGTTAAGCTGAATTTACTTTTTTTTTTAAAAAAGGAAACCGGTGGTCTTAAAAAAAAAAGTTAAGTAATGGGGAATGAAAGCTTGAGTTAGCATAAAATAAAACATCATTTTTACAACTAAAGAGGAAGTTGGTTGATTTATTTGTAAAGTAGCCCAGGGGGAATCACTACACACTGATGGTGAGTGTTAGTCAGAAACTATTAGACACACCCAGTATGCAAATAGATTGTTACAGAAGCCAATGGAAAAGAAGCTGTTAATGGAAACAGACTAAACTCAGTTATTATAAGTTGGTTCAACTCAAAGATCTCAGTTTGAATGTTTATATGAGCTCACAAATGTTCAACTAACTCAAAATAGTTGAGTATAGTTTAGAAATATACAATTTTATGTAAAACAGACTTAAATCATTTGAGTTCAAACAATGTATGGGTTTACAGCGTACATTATTCCTTATGAGTTCCTTCATAGTAGTCTGGTTGACTCCAGAATTTATTTACAATGCAGGAAAGAGGTGTGTCCAAACTTTTGACTGGTACTGTGACTGTCTGAGAGAAACTCCAGATGACGGGTGCTCTCTCTCTCTCTCTCTCTCGCTCTCAGAGGAGGAGGAGGAGGAGGCTGAAGTTAAAGGGATCTGCTGAGGTCTCGCTGGAGGAGCTGTCTGCTTGATGGGAAAAGGGAGCAAACACTGGGGTTTTGGAAATGAAATCAGTGTCTAGGATCTGGGCTGAGAGGCAAAGAGGAGGCAAACACACACACACACGCACACACACACACACATAAACACACACACACCCTCCTATGATGTGGTGCAGACGTCACCAGTCGCCCTGTGAGGCCTGCGAGTCGGGGAAGCCGTAAAAAGCACCACATGTCGCCTCTCCTCCAGCACCCAATTCATTTCCCCTCCACAGCAAAGCAGCGTCTAAAAACCCTAAATAAGTTACAGTAGTCTCAGCTCAAACGGGAGAATTAAACACTCTGAACACACAGTTGAAAGAGCTGCCTGAGCGTTTATTTAAGCTAGACAAACAGTTAGCGTTAGCATCACTGGCCTAACATCAGTAACACAGTAGCTCCTGGACTCAAACATGCCCAGTATTCCACTTTAACCCTCCTGTTATGTTCATTTGTCAGGAACAGCAATGGGGTTCCCGGGTCAATTTGATCTGGTGCATGTTTAATTATCCGAGTCATATCCAAAATAATAATTATCCAAAATATAAATTATTTTAAAAAATCCAAACAAGCAGTGTCAATATTTTCATACTAACTACATTGCTAATTATTCTAGCAATATTTGATAGCGGTGTGTTACATGGCTATTAACACAAAAGTAACACAATAGTTTTATAGTGGAGTAACTTAGTTAGTAACTCAGTTACTTTTTTGAAGAAGTAACTAGTTACTATAACTAATTACTTTTTTTAAGTAACGTGCCCAACACTGCCTGTAACATAACAGGAGGGTTAACACTCTGAGGAAATAAATAAACTACGGAGCCCGGGAGGGGCTGTGGATAAAAATAAATAAATAAATGGAGCGACCGATAAAGCACTTCATGCTCACAATTTCTTCAATTCGTGCTCATGATTTCTTTATTTCGAGCTTGTATGGAAAGGAGCATTTTCCACTCTCGAGCTGTTACAGGGATGCATCATTATAATCAGATAGATATACAGTGTTTATATCCTGCTGATTATTAATGCTCTAGTGCTACAGTTACATACAGTTAGGTACAGTGTCTAGCTTTTACTGTAGTGTTGGCGTCGCCACAGTGTGTGTGTGTCACGGCAAAATCTAGACACTGTATTATCTAACTCTAGCACTAGAGCATTAATAATCAACAGGTTATAAATGTAGATAACTGATTATCATCACAGCAGCCCTGTAAGAGTGCATATAAAAATTGTTTGCTCAAATGAAATAAATCATTCGCTCAAACTCAGAAATCGTTCTCACAAATTGAAGAAATTGTTCTCACGAATTGATGAAATCGTTCTCATAAATTGAAGAAACCTTTCACACGAGTTGAAGAAATCGTGAGCACAAATTGCAAATCATTCCCTCAAATTAAAATAAGTGTGAGCACAAACTGCTATATTGTTCGGTCAATTTAATATTTTTATTTAATATTTAATCTCAGGAATGAGTACAAGATAAATAATAGCATGCATATTAGCAATATTTATTGGCATAATACTAGCTCCTATTTGAGGCCTGTTCACAGGAATAGTTTTCTGCTACTCTCTGGACTGGATGATTGGTAATAAGCATAAGAAACTGACATCCTGAATAAGGAAAGACTGGAGGAAAAAAAGAGCATCGGCACCATCCAGACTGGCCAGGAAAGAGTCTGAACAAATAATTACTTCTGCAAAGCACGAAAACAAACGTGAGAGCAGATGGAGGAAGGACAAACACTCTTCACTAAGTAGGTAATAAAACCATTCAAATGCTTTCTGCTGAATAAAAATACATTTAAATCATACTCAGGCAGTATCTTGGAAAATCCATATTTCTTATCAGTTAAAAGTTAGCCTACAAGAGCCCAACAAGCACTAAAGCACAATTAGATAGATAGATAGATAGATAGATAGATAGATAGATAGATAGATAGATAGATAGATAGATAGATAGATAGATAGATAGACATTTATAAGGGGGTTAACTAGGGTTTATTAATGATTATTAATTAGGTTATAAACCATTAATAAGCAATTACAACACATCAACAGGAAGAGCAGGAGAGAGTGGCCTCTTGTGTACCAAATAAATCTCTAGTAATAGTTTATAATATTAATTAATTTACAGTTTATGTTGCCAATACATTTATTATTTACAAATGCTAGCAACTTTTTCTTTTCTTACATGTGAAAAACAATAGTTATTAATCCTTAGTTAATTTTATATTAATAAAAGTTATTATTTAAAAAAGTGTTGCCGTTTCTACTCTGAAACCTCATATCTTTCCAGATGCTTATCTTACTTTGTCTTTTCCATCAGTCAGCACGTACATTTCTAGTCAATACCTTTATTCATTTAACAATAATAATGTATTAAATGACTGAACTGACTTTCTATATTATTTTATTTGATAAGTTAAAAAAGTAATTGTCCCTGTCGTTCTTTCTATTTATGTGTTATAACTGCTAATTAATGTTTATAAAGCATTTCCAACCTAAAAAAACTAAAATAAAGGAGACTTATTTTAAAGTGGTACCAAGTTCTGTATCCCTCAGCTTGTCTAAAAATGCATGTGTAAAGCACATTCTTCAGGTGTGCCTTAAATCTGAATTACACTTCCCAACTGTAGGGGGAGCCCAGGTTTTTGAAATACCAATTCTCACATAATGCTGCTTTAATAATAAATGTCGGTTACATCTGGACTACAGGGAACACTGTGTGAATTAGATTTGTAGCAGAACCATTAGACTAAATTGACCAATATACTTCTTTCTGTTTTTATCTGTCTGTAATGGGCCATTCCTAGCAGTGTAGCAGCTTCACTAAATGAGCTTTATATCTTCATCTGTCTCCTTGAGCAGACCACATGGTGCCAAGCTTTGTATACTGGTTGATGCATATGGCAGGAGGGAGGTTCCTCTTTGAGCTTTCCAAGCATCTGAACACAAGCTGGATGTAGTGTTCCACACAAACAAACAGAGCAGAGCCGGGCCGCAAAGCCGGGCCACAGCCCATCATACGTCTCGCTCCTCTGTCTTCTGTCTTCTCAGTGTCTCGTCTCCACACTGACTCACGGGGCTAATTATGGAGCTATTGTGCTCTATCTTAGGTGTCCTTGGGTTGTTTTCTGTAGTTATATTCAGTAATTCTGTGTTTGCTCTGCCCAAACGAGAGTGCTCCACCTTGTGTTGGGTTATTCATATCAGAATACTGTGCACTTTTTGACTGTTGACTATTACAAGATATTTGTCTGTTTGGATACATACTCATATAGAGATAAATCTTTCTTTTTTTCGCATGACTGCAGCAATCCAAAACATCCCACAGCAGAAATCAGCAAAATAAAGCCCATAAAACCAACAGATATAAAATACTGATGATCCTATTTATCACAAAAACATACTCAACAAAATGCACACCACTATTATTGCTAGAATTAACACAACTGTATTTCCCATCTGTACCAGTATCAGAAAAACAATGCATATGAAGAATAGTGTCATGGCTAGGCAGATCTCAGACACGTTCAGATACAATAAAACAGGTTTATTGACAGAAAGGCAATACAAAGGGTAGTCCAAGCAAGCAGGGTCAAAAACAGTGAACAGCAGCAAGACAGAGAGAACATACCAATAACCTGTAACAGTCCAAGAGTCATACAGAGGCCAGGAGGTATCTATGGAAGCCCATTCCCGCCACATAAAAAATTTGAGATACTGTCTCAATATTTTGAGATACTAAATCATTATTTTGAGATACTATCTCAATATTTTAAGATCCTAAGTCATTATTTTGAGATACTATCTCAATATTTTGAGATACAATCTCATTATTTTGAGAAACTAAGTCTTTATTTTGAGATACTATCTCAATAGTTTGAGATAGTAAGTCATTATTTTGAGATACAATCTCATTATTTTGAGATACTACGTCATTATTTTGAGAAACTAAGTCATTATTTTGAGATACTATCTCATTATTTTGAGATACTATCTCATTATTTTGAGATACTACGTTATTATTTTGAGATACTGTCTCAATAATTTTCCCCAAAAGCAAATGCACTTGCTATCTCAAAATATTGAGATAGTATCTCAAAATAATGACTTAGTTTCTCAAAATATTGAGATAGTATCTAAAAAAAATGACTTACTATCTCAAAATAATGACCTAGTATGTCAAAATATTGAGATAGCAGTTTACTTATTAATAATAAAAAAAAGTGCTGGATTATTATTATTATTTTTTTTTAAGTGGCGGAAATGGGCTTCCATAGGTATCAGAGGGCAGACAAGAATCAGGGTCGAAAAATCAAAACAAGGTCATACATGAATTAGAAATCACAGGCAAGGAAAATAAATGCGCTGTAGATGTAGAGTGAATAAACTGACAATACTCAGCAACAGGTAAGGTGAAGAAAGGGGTTTATATAGACCAGTAAGCAGGTGTTTAGAATTCAGATGATAGACTTCCTGGAAGTGCCGTGTACAGTGCCATGTGATCATGAGAGTCAGTGTACGGTGCATCCTGGCTATCGTAGTTCGGAGACTGGAAATTACAGGTAGATAAATAAAGAATAAAATAGCATTGCTGTTCCCTTAAAAGAGCTGCTGGTGTATCTTCACAGCATGAACACACTGGTCAGTTTCCTCTGCTGAGACGCACAAAAGCACCACACTGTTAAGATACGAACGGGCCAAAGTCAGAGCACACCTGCCACCCAAAGGGAATGACAAGTGACACATCCGTGCTTAATTAAGAGAATTAGTAAATGCTTTTTGCGCATTTCAAGCCGTCCAAGGAGTATTTTTTGTGCCCTCACAATACCAAAGCAATGCGTAATGGACCGCTAAAAGGACTAACAAATCAGAAGTCAGTCAAACAACAAAATAAAGATAGCAAACCAGTAGCACAGCGGGAACAAAGGAACATGTCGTATATATAAATATGTACACAAACCTAGACAAGGAACACCTGGGGAAGATAACGAGGGGGCTGCTTTACAAATAAGACACAGGTGGGTAAATTATTTATAACAAGGCAGGGCTTGGGTGGAGACAAGAGAGAACCAAAACAGAGCCATGTGCTACAGAGGATACACATGGCTAGGAAAACAAACTAAACTAAGGAAGACAAGCAAGAACAAAAGCCAGGAACCAAGAAATGAAGAAACACGACAAACGTGGGCTAACGTGTAACAAAGGCACTTTAAACTTAATATAAGCATTCTTCAATATTTGTAATAATATGTTTTTTCACAGTACATCTTAAAAAATGTAGTGTTGCACACAGTTTGCAATAAATATAAACCCAAAGGTGTGACGAAGCACTTTAAAGCAGAAAATAGCCAGAAAACGCAGCAGCATCCACGCAGTTCTTTCTGGTTTTGGCCGCCAAGGACGTTCACACTCCCAGAGCTTAAATTTTAGACGTGATGAAGCCGCAAAGGAGAAAAATATTTTCAGACGTTCCTCACAGAAAGTATTTCCATCTAAATCCGTGCCGACAACTGAGTAGGCTGTTGCTCCTGGCAAGAAATCAGCATAGGAAAAGCATTTTTCACATTTATTTGCCTTGATGACAGGGCGGTGGTTTAGGTAGGCTGATTCGCATGGCATGTTGACTACAACAGAATTTTTATGAGCTTTTTTTTTTTTTTTTTTTTCGTCTGCCGGTGGGGAAGGGCCTCCGCTTGAAAAGTGATTTCCTGTACTCCCCGAAAAACAACTGATTTTCCACGTGCAGTGATATTTTTAGGCGTACGAGGACAAAAGGAAAAAGGGTGACCGTTCTATCAAAACAGCAGATATGCTACCATTCAAAAATGTAGAATCAGAGTGTAAACACTTCTCTAGTCATGTGTGGAGGAGGAACTGTGGTCCAGAAGGCCTGGTGTCATGGTGTCATGCGATCACCCTTGGTCTTCAGATTCATTACAGGCACTTTGACACCTCAGTGTTATATTAATGAGGTCCTGCAAGCAGCGAACCTTTTACTGAATGCACTATTCTAACAGGACAATGCTTATCCACAGATGTAAGCAGTAGGTTCACATGATCTCGATCACTGGTTCTCCATCATTGGGGCACTTTTGGTGGGAACTGACCCCTGCGTACAGGAAACTCACAGGTCCTCCCGAGTGTTTTGGACCCAATCGTCTAGTTTCTCATGTCCCACGTCCCACCACTTAAGTAGAAAACCTTAAGTACAGTTTAAATATATACATTTTACACAATGGAAGTTAGATTTAAATGGAAATAGAAAGAAAAAGAGAGTAAAGGGAGAGAGAGAAAAATAAGGATATAGAGAGTAGAGAGAGGGAGAAAGAGTGAATAGAGGAGAGAGAGAGAGAAAGAGAAAGAAAGTGTGTGCGAAAGAGAAAGAGAGAGGGTAAAGACAGTAGAGAGAGAGAGAAGGGACTGAGAGAGTAAAAAGATAAAGAAAGACAGAATGAGAGTAGAGAGAGACTAGACAGTAGAGAGAGAGTAGAAAGAAGGAGGGCAAGATATACATAGTAGAGTTAGACTAGAGAGAGAGAAATAGAGAGAGGACGAGAAAGTAAGAGAGAGAAAGAGTTACAGAGAATAGAGGGAGGGAGCGAGAGAGAATAGTGTGAGAGAGAAAAAGAGATAAATAGATATAGAGAGTAGAGAAAGGGAGCAAGAGAGTGTAAAAAGAGAGAAAAAGATACAGAGAGAGTAGTGTGAGTGCGAAAGAGAGAAATAGATATAGAGAGTAGAAAAAGAGAGCGAGAAAGTAAGAGAGAGAGAAAGAGTTACAGAGAGTAGAGAGAGAATAGTGTGAGAAAGAAAGAGAAATAGATATAGAGAGTAGAAAAAGAGAGCGAGAAAGTAAGAGAGAGAGAAAGAGTTACAGAGAGTAGAGAGAGAATAGTGTGAGAAAGAAAGAGAAATAGATATAGAGAGTAGAGAAAGGGAGCAAAAGAGAATACACAGAGAGAGGCAGAGAGAGAGAGAGAGATACAGAGAGAAAGGGAGCAAGGGAGTAGTGTGAGAGAAAGAGAGAAAAATAGATACAAAGAGTGGGGAGAGGGAGCGAAAGAGCGTAAAGAGAGAGTAGAGAAAGATTAGACAGTAGAAAGAGTAGGGAGAGCAAGACAATAAAAATGGAGAGTAGAGAGAGGGAGTAAGAGAGAATAGTGTGAGAAAGAAAGATACTGAGAGTAGAAAGAGAAATAGAGAGTAGGGAGAGAGATACAGAGAGTAGAAAAAGAAAGAAAGAAAGAAAGAAAGAAAGAAAGAAAGAAAGAAAGAAAGAAAGAAAGAAAGAAAGGAAGAAAGAACGAGAAAGGGGTGTTTATTTGCTGGCTCTGGCATAAAGCTTGTTCAGGGATCTTTTATAGAGAAATAGAGAGAGAGAGAGTAAAGAGAAGGAGGGAGAAAGAGCGAGTTAAAAAGAAAGAGAGAGTGAGCGAGAGAAGGGGTGTGTGTTTTCTGGTGTATGGCTTGTTCAGTGATCTTTTAGAAAGAAAGAGTAAAGAGAAAGAAAGAGATTGAAGAGAAGGAGGAAAAGAGAGTAAAAAAAAGAGAGAGAAAGAAAGAGAGAGAGAGAGAGAGTGTGTGTGTGTTTGCTGGGTCTGTGAACAGGTCAGATCTGCAGTGGAATAAAAGCTTGTTTAGGGACCTTTTTTGAGAGAGAGAGTAAAGAGAAAGAGAAGAAGGGAGAGAGAGAAAGAGAGAGATAGGGGTGTGTGTTTTCTGGGTCTATGTACATGTCAGATCTGCAGTGAAATAAAGCTTGTTTAGTGATCTTTCAGGCTGTAAAAGCTCACAGTGAGACACAGCGCTGCACCAGATGGCTGAATGGTTTACACACTCACCAGTGTCTGATTAGAGCGTGGGTGCTAAGTGGGCGGCTTTGATGTCAAAACAGCACCCCTGAAACAGCCCCCTGTAGCACCCCAGCACAGTCACGGGACGCTGAGGGGCTGACAACTCTGCTGAGCAGTGATTCGCTGGAAGAGTTCCCACTGAAAACGAACTCTGCAGGACTTTGGGTACGGGTCTGAGAGAATGAGAACAGCTGTGTTTCACAGGCACTGTTTAGTAGTACATCACAGTTATGAATGATTCACCCTGTGTACACTGCCAAACCTGAAGCTGATGAGATTAGATCATCATCACTATTCAATTATCTTGGTTTTCCCCTTGTTTTCCCTGTCCCATAACTTTTGGCATCTGTGTATATTTTATATATATATATATACATTACAGATCAAACGTTTTAGAACATCCCTATTTTTAGTTGTGCAGTAGCAGTTCTTCAAGATACAGAGAGAGAGGGAGAGAGAAACAGATAAATATAATGATAGACAATAACAGTATTAGACATGTGTAACATAATATTCCAGGAATCTTTTCTTGTTTGTTGTAGAGGTTCCTAAGGGTGTCCTGCAACAATCCATCGCATGCAGATTGAAAATTCTTGCACAGTTCCTGCTGATTTTGCAACATAGCATAGCATCTGTATCTTCACAGGCCAACATTAAGGTGAGCTGAAGGTTGTTAGCTAAAGCTATTGCCATGTGGGTCAGCCAGACGTCTTCCTGTTTTTTCTCTAGTTTTCAAGAGTCTTTTGAATGTGTATAAAACACAGTACTCACTGCTCTCTGACTTCATCTGTAATTTTTCTAAAGAAAATCTGTGTTTCTGTGTCTTTTTTTGTAGTTATTATTACGATGAAAGTGTGAATGTGCTGTAAATGTGTAAGTGTGTAAATGCTGCAGAACTGATTTACTACAGACAAAGGCTTTGTAGATTGACATTTTTTTAAATCCATTTCTAAAGCTCATTTATTTCCATTGCTAATTATCAACTGTAAGCTGATAACCAGTTAAATGTTTGCTAAAATCACCCACTTATTTTTTCAGTTTTTTTTTTCTAATATTTAGTTTTCCTTAAAGGCCCTGGCATTTTACTGCACACGTTTGTACACTGGATTTTGTAGCATTTTCAGGTATTGACTGATCCTAAAGAGCCTAATTGTCTATAATAATAGAAAAAAAAACAGGTGTGTTCTAAAACTTTTGACTGATACTGTATATAAGATCAAGGATTAGGTAAGTGGCCTTCCGAATTACTGAGAAAATAAGGTAAGAAATAAATGCTAAATACATATACAGCTCTGGAAAAAAAAATAAGAGAGCAGTTAAAATTGATGAGTTTCTTTGATTTTACCAAATTGAAAACCTCTAGAATATAATCAAGAGGAAGATGGATGATCAAAAGTCATCAAACCAAGCTGAACTGCTTGAATTTTTACACCAGGAGTAAAGGCATAAAGTTATCCAAAAGCAGTGTGTAAGACTGGTGGAGGAGACCTTGTTGCCAAGATGCATGAAAACTGTGATTAAAAACCAACCAGGCTTATTGTACAAAATATTGATTTCTGAACTCAACTTAAAACTTTTTGAATATGAACTTTTTCTTTTCTTTGCATTATTTAAGGTCTGAAAGCTCTGTATCTTTTTTGTTATTTCAGCCTTTTCTCATTTTCTGCTGCCAATGACAATATTTTTCTTTGGAATTTTGGAGAAATGTTGTCCATACTGGTCCAGTGCCAGTGAGACAGGTGTTCAATTCCTGCTCTGGGTGACTGAATGCTGTGCTACACCAATAAGAAACCTTGGGCAAGACTCCTAACACTATGTTGGCTCACCTCTATAACAGAATAACTTTGTAAGTCGCTCCAAATAAGATAAAATGCATCAGTTAAAACAATAATTTAATTAAATTGAATTTAATTAAAAGAAATTTAAAAAATGCATTTTTTATGTATGCTTCTTGTATGCAAGTATTCAGCTTCAGTGTTTCATTGTTCCAAACTTCACTTCCACCCCAGCGTTTGATCCAAAATCCCTATGATGTCCACATCATTGGAACGAGCCACATTTTACAAAACCCCAGCCTGCCAACTTTCTCCATTTCTGACCGGAGTGAAAAACCTGAGCGCAGGCCTCGGCTCCGGGCTGCACAACAAGGCCTGCCTTTCTCTCCTCTGCTCTGGCTTGTGTTTGAAAAGTGTGCACAAGCCAAGAGTCCCGCAGTCAGCCCGACTTCAAAGCCGTAACCCGAGTCCCTCTGCAACTCCACAATAAATCAAATAAACCGTCCCCTGGATGTGGGGAGGTGGGATGGGGGGATAAAGCAGGCCAAAGCAGGGGCAAAGAAAACAAGCAAGTGCAGGAGAGAAGGGGAAAAAATTACACACAGAGAATAAGAGAGAGAGAGAGAGAAACAGATAAATATAATGATAGACAGTAACAGTATTACACATGTGTAACATAATATTCCAGGAATCTTTTCTTGTTTGTTGTAGAGGTTCCTAAGGGTGTCCTGCAACAATCCATCGCATGCAGAAAATTCTTGCACAGTTCCTGCTGATTTTGCAACATAGCATAGCATCTGTATCTTCAAGACAAGCTCTTGAGAGTGTAGAGCTATGTAAACTAGCATTATCTTGTTGGAATTTAGAAATACCTTCTTATTGTTTTTATTTATTTATTTTCCTACATGAAGGAACACATAAGGAATCATGTATTAAGCATTTATGTGGCTCTTTTCTAGGGTGCTGTTGACTTCTGAGGGGCAGTCACACGGGCCCGCCTCCCACCTCTGCCGCGCCAGTTCTGGCTCCAATTTGCCTCTGCACTGTAAGCCCGGATAAGTTGAATTTACTTAAAAAATTGGAGAAAACCGGTTGCCTTAAAAAAGTTAAGTAATGGGTAATAAAAACTTGAATTAGCATAACTTAGAACATCAAGTTATTACAACTAAAGGGGAAGTAGATTTAACCTTTTTATTTTTGTTAAACTGTAAGACCAGTTAAGTTGAGTTTACTTAACGTTTTTAAGGCAGCTCATTTGCACATTTTTTTAAGCAATGGGGAATGAAAACTTGAGTTAGCATAAATTAAAACATCAAGTTTTTACAACTGAAGGGGAACTTGATTTATTTCTAAGGAAGCCCAGGGTGAATCACTACACACTGATGGTAAGTGTCTGAAAAAAATGTTGCACACACCCAGTATGCAAATAGATTGTGACAGAAACCAATGGAAAAGAAGCTGCCAATGGCAACAGACTAAACTTTCAACTTACTAAAACATTCAACTTATTTAAAATAGTTGAGTATTGTTTAGAAATATCCAATTTCATGTAAAACAGACTTAAATCATTTGAGTTCAAACAACGTATGGGTTTACAGTGTACTGAGCAAGCGAATGCAAGATGGCAGCTTCCATTTTGGACATATTTTGACTTCAAAACGCCGTAATGAGAGTGAATGGGTACGTCCAGTCCATACTTATATATAATCTATGGTTCCCACCACTGCCATTCCCATTCCAGGGTCTATAGAAAACAATGGGAGGCGGCTTCTCTGCAGTGTGAATGCACCGTAAGGAAAAAAGAGGGAAAACCGTGTACATTCCTTTTAATTTTTGGCCGGAGCATCGCTGTTAACAAGAAGAATGTTTCCCGGCCCAACATCTGTCTGGCAGCTCCTTCCAGGTGAGGACAGCTCGGGCCACCAGCAGAGTACAGCAGGCTGCAGATTTACGTCACCCCGCGTCGCTCAGGCTGAGGGAAGTTAATGAAGGACAGCTCGGGACAGGACAGAGAGGGGAGTGAGCCCCCCCCACCCCATGAGCAGCCGGGGAATGCCAGCTATTCCTCCTCTCTGAGAAATCGCTGGAATGTGGGGGAGAAGACGTTCCGCAGATAATGACCGTGCTACATCTCGTTCATGAGGCCAATGCAACCCTAACCCTGTGGCCCCACTGACCTCCCCATGAACACATGATGCCTGTCCTCACTGCAGGACGTGTGCTGAGGAGGAGAGACTGGATTTTTTTTTTTTTTCAGTTTGTGGCTTTAAAAAAAAATATCCTATTCTCAATCATTCAGCAAAATATCATTTTTGATGTTGATCAGTTGATCAGCTGTTTAGTGTTTAAAGATTTGTGCTGTACCTACAAGCCTATTAGCTCACATAATAAAAGTAACAAAAGTCCATAACCCCAAGTAATGGAAGTTTGTACTGTATGTTAATCAATGGAAACAATGGAAGTTTTACCAAAGTTAAAAAAAGAATGACATTTAAACATCAAGAAGTAGAAGAAATGGAAGTTCTCATCTAAAATATTTCAAAATAATAGAATTTCACACTCCAAAAAATAGAATTAATGGATAACAATATCCAAATTAATGTAAAAAAAAAAAAGAATACCAGAAGTACTGAAAATAATGTAAGTTTATATCTCAAATAATGGAATTAATTGAAGTTCATACTCTATGTAATGGAAGTTTAATGAAAAACAAATGGCCATTCATACACCAAATAATAATATGAATGACCGTTCACATCACAATTAATGGAAAAAATAAAAAAGTAAGACTTCATATCCCAAGTATTAAAAGCAATGTTACTTTATTATCCAACTAAAGCAATAATACAGGGGTTGGACAATGAAACTGAAACACCTGCCATTTTAGTGTGGGAGGTTTCATCATGGCTAAATTGGACCAGCCTGGTGTCCAATCTTCATTAATTTCACATTATTGCTCCAGTAAGAGCAGAGTGTGAAGGTTCAATTAGCAGGGTAAGAGCACAGTTTTGCTCAAAATATTGCAATGCACACAACATTATGGGTGACATACCAGAGTTCAAAAGAGGACAAATCGTTGATGCACGTCTTGCTGGTGCATCTGTGACCAAGGCAGCAAGTCTTTGGGATGTATCAAGAGCCTCGGTATCCAGGGTAATGTCAGCATACCACGAAGAAGGACAAACCACATCCAACAGGATTAACTGTGGACTCTGTAAGAGGAAGCTGTCTGAAAGGGATGTTCGGGTGCTAACCCGGATTGTATCCAAAAAACATAAAACCATGGCTGCCCAAATCAGGGCAGAATTCAATGTTCACCTCAACTCTCCTGTTTCCACCAGAACTGTCCGTCGGGACAATACATTATTGTGGTCTAAAACCAGGTGTTTCAGTTTCATTGTCCAACCCCAGTAGACTCTATATAACAAAAGAATAGAAATAACAGAAATTCATACTCCAATATTGGAGGATTATACAGGTAGTAATGAAAATAGTGGATGTTCATATCACAAGGAATGGAAATATTGGAAGTTAACCTCTTTTAATGCAAATAATGGCAGTTCACACCATAATTAATGGAAATAATAGAAGGTTACAACCCAAATGGAGGTTTATTCACCAATTTATGGAAGAAATGAATGGAACATTATGGAACACAATGGAAGTTCACAGCCTAAGTAACAGAAGTAATGGAATACATTGGAAGTTCATACCATAAGTATTGAATCTTTCCACCAATTTCTGCTTTTCAGTGAATGGTGGAATTGTGACAACCTTAATAATCCAAAACAAACTGTATCAGATTGAATCGAGTCATTACATGTCCAATACGGATTGTGAAAGCTGCTGGATCCGAGCCTTTGCGAACCTTCAAACCCTCCACCCTCCGTGTGTGCATCCCACAGCTCCTTTCGCACATGTGTGGGGTTTTATAGCGCTGAGAAGACAGCCACCAACTCAGTCAGCATTGCATCACGATGGGTGGCTGGTCGTTTCCCTCTCCAAAGAGTCACTAAACAAACAAGCCTTTATTCAGGAGTGATATATGAACCCCTCTTACTCCAGAGCGCTACCCTCCCCACGCCGTTGTTACTGCGGTGACTAATGCCCTCATATCCAGCTATTGAATTAGATCTGTGCTTGAAAAGCAGAGCTTGAGGAAATTCGGGGGATTTGGTACGCACTCACTCAGTGGTGTACATACGGGTGTTAGTGTTATTGAGCAGTCAGGCATACTAGGAATGGTGGGAGGGGAAAGTCATTATAAATTGTTGTTTAAAGTGTGTTTGTAAGCTCTAAGTGTTAAGTATGGGTGGGTATGTGTGTATTAGAGTGTGTTTTAGAGCCTGGGTGTGCACTGCCTGTCAGAGGCATGGTTGGAAACTGAAATATTGCCAGTTTTCGCACCCTTTTCTGGACTCGGCAGAGCAGATGTCATTTTTCTTTGTATGATTTTTCTCAGAATGTTTGTGGACACTCCTTTTAGTGAATGCATTTAAGTACTTTAAGTTGCACCTATACAGTTTATCAAGTCCATTTAGAGTAAGTTTTGCCAATAGAACAGTAACCTAACATTATTGGCTCTATATCCATGCCTAATCCCAATCATAGGCTAGAGAGAGGTATGAATCCCATAATAACTTTAGGAATCAGAGTGTTGGCACATGCAGCAATCGCCAAGGATGTGAGCTTAGCACCTTGACCAGAATCAGGCCTGGTCCCAAATAGTCACCCAGGAAGTAGGCTCCGCCCCTACCATCCAATAACAAATTGTGCTGTATGTGATTGGCTCCCAATTCTTGATGCCATGTGTTCTTTGGGTTCTTGAGTGATGTCCTTTTGGTTTCTATGAAGAAAACAGTTACAGGCAAACTATGAATGAACCCATGTGGAGTTATGTACTTAACAAAAAAAAAAAAAAAAAATATATATATATATATATATATATATATATATATATATATATATATATATATATATATATATATATATATATATATATATATATATATTCTAGTTTCTTCAAAATAGCCACCCTTTGCTCTTATTACTACTTTGCACACTCTTGGTGTTCTCTCAATGTGCTTCAAAAGGTGGTCACCTGAAATGGTTTTCCAACAGTCTTGAAGGAAGGAGTTCCCAGAGGTGTTTAGCACTTGTTGGCCCCTTTGCCTTCACTCTGTGGTCCAGCTCACCCCAAGCCATCTGGTGACTGTGGAGGCCAGGTAATTTTTTGTTAAGTACATAAAACTCCACATGTGTTCATTCATAGTTTTGATGCCTTCAGGGAGAATCTACAATGTAAATAGTCATGAAAATAGAGAAAACGCATTGAATGAGAAGGTGTGTGCAAACTTTTGACTAGTACTATATGTCTTCATATAAGTCTCAAAGTATTTACTTCCCTGTTTGAATTATTTGTATGCACACATCTAGGAAATCAGGCCAAGCCTTCCAGCTGTGTACGTTTTTACAGCATCGTGAATGAATTCATTTCCCTCAGACAGACTCAGTACGGATGCAGCAGCCCACCCAGGCCCTGAACTCCCCACCTCCCCCCTTTCCCCATCCTACACACAGCTTTGACTAAACAGCTTCACCGCCCCCCCAACTTCCTGGATCTCCTCCAAACAACCAATAACATGTCCTACCGTCCAGTCCCCCCGTCTCTGCAATTTATGAGTGGCGTATATTACAGAGCGTCCCTTCCGAAACCTAATAGCCTTCATTAAAGTGAAGAGGGGTAATATATGCTTTGTCAAGGCCTTGATATGAGGCCAAACCAAATGAGAGAGGATAAACTGACATCACTGACAGGAGCTCAGGAGCTCTGCTCTGTCTCTCGCTTCGATGTGGTGGCCTGTCAGCATGGGGCACGCGGTGGGTTCTAATCCAGAGACCAGAAACGTCCGCTGTATCAACTCTGCATGGGGTTCTTTCCTATTTCTAGCTCGGCACACAGGCAACAGCCCACCCACGACCTGAGACAGTCCTCACCTATACCATAGACTGTATGTGTACTGTGTACTGTATGTACTTACACAGTGTGCAGGTACAGGGGTTGGACAATGAAACTGAAGTGTGGGAGGTTTCATGGCTTAATTGAAGCATCCTGGTGGCCAACTCTTATTAATTGCACATTGCACCAGTAATAGCAGAGTGTGAAGGTTCAATTAGCAGGGTAACAGCATAGATTTGCCAAAAATATTGCAATGCACACATTATGGGTGACATACCAGAGTTCAAAAGAGGACAAATCGTTGATGCACGTCTTGCTGGTGCATCTGTGACCAAGACAGCAAGTCTTTGGGATGTATCAAGAGCCTCGGTATCCAGGGTAATGTCAGCATACCACGAAGAAGGACAAACCACATCCAACAGGATTAACTGTGGACGCTGTAAGAGGAGGCTGTCTGAAAGGGATTTTCGGGTGCTAACCTGGATTGTTTAAAAAAAAAAAACTAAAACCACGGCTGCCCAAATCACGGCAGAATTCAATGTGCACTTCAACTCTCCTGTTTCCACCAGAACTGTCCGTCAGGACAATAAATGATTGTGGTCTAAAACCAGGTGTAGGCTTACTAGAAAACCATTATTAGAATGCTGTATGTTATTTTAGCTAGTCTTAAAAGACAATTCTGTGTTTTGCTGGAGCAAATTACCTTACTGTCCAGGCTTTTTACAAGATATTAAAGCATTGCTGTTAGGAATTAATAGTATTCAATTGAGCAGCAAATGGTAAATGAGCACCACCATTGACGTTGAGTCAATATGTTTGTCAGGTCTTTTGTCTGTCTGCTTCTCATGTCTGTGTTATTCTCAGGTCTGTGTTTCATTCCCAGTGTTTTTCCACTCACCTGTGTTCATTTGTAGGTCCGCCCCTTCGTCCCAGGTGTTTCCTGTTTCCTGTGTGTGTGCACCTCTATTTAAGGTCCGTGTTCCATTTCCCCGGTGTCGATCCTTGTACGTTTATCGTCTGTCAGTGCTCCATGTTTTCCCCAGTTTCCTCAGTCCTGTTTTCGGTAAATTCCTGTGTATTTTGTATTTGTGTTCGTTAATAAATCCCTTTTTGTTTGCATTTGCGTCCGCCTCCGCGTCCTCCCTGCACCCGCACCTGACAATGTTTATGTATTTCTGTTCCAGAGAGTCCTATTCTATTGGCAAAACATTACTACCACACTTTTTAACCAACTGTTACCATCTGTTAGCCAAGCATTTTGCATTTTGGACACCAGCATTTAGAAAACATATTAGCATGAAACATAGCAAAACCTCAGCGATTATAGTAACAAAATCATAGGAACAACCTGGTATAATATTGCAACACCATACCAACCACCTAGTGACTCTGTAGCAACCACCAAGCAACACCATACAGTAGAAACCTTATGAGATACTATAGCATCACTTAGCAACACCATACCAGCCGCCTGGGATACCATATAAACCACCTAAGATGCTGTAGCCAACCAACTACCAACTGTGATGCCAAATTAAACCAACTTCAAGCCACTTAGCTATACCATACATGCATTTTTAGCCAAAAGCTTGCTGACACAGTTTTATGAGCCAAGCACATTTACATTTTAGATGCCAACATTTGGACATTCACTAGCATAAAACATGGGCAACTCTTTGCAATCACAGTGGCAACACCATACAAACCACCTGTCTTGGTATCACTAAAAAGATTACTCTGCAACACTATAGCAACCTTATGAGATACAGTAGTGCAGCACCACCTGGCATACCATAGCAACCACCTAGCAACACTGTAGCAACCCCTTAGCTGCACCATAGAAAACAAACTAAGGTGCTATAGCAACCACTACGCTACACTATACCCAACCACCTGGAATACCACAAAACACTTAGCGACACCATACATGCATTTTAGCCTAAAGCTTGTTGAAACAGCTCTATTAAAATCTACTTGAAAGGTATAGCAAGACCTTATAAAACACATAGAAAAAAAATCATAGCAACAACCCATTAAGTCAGCATCCACTTAGCAACACCTTAGCAACCACCAAGCAAAACATATATACTGTACATCTTTACCCGTCAATATTATTCTCACAAGAATAGTCCAGACATGTTTTTTGTGCAAATCTTGATATTTGGTTGCACTTTAATTCTTTAATCGATCAAAATTTCAAGCGATAAATTAACATTTAAGCTATAAGTCTAATGTGGCTAGACAGTAATGGATCATTTCACCTCTTCAGTAAGCATGGTGCTAATTACACCACAAACTGCATCCCTTTTTTGAAACTGTGGACCTAATTTAGTTATACAATATTGATGGCTTGCTCATATGAATTAATAAATGATATTACATTTATATACTGTCTTTCCAGACATGGGGAGAACATGAAAAGTCCATCCAGATAGGGACTTGAACCCAAGACCAGCTCTGGGAGGTGAAGGTGCTAACCACTTAGCCACGTGCCACCCAAAGAATAGCAAAAATGACACTAAAGTACTGACAATGATGAACTGGAGTGAACCCTACCCTGGCTGATTATTCTATTAGCCTGTTAGCCTTCTAGCCTGTGGGTGTATGAGGTTTACCACAGGCTTTTGAGGCGGGGTGGGACTACAGGCAGCTAACCAAGTGTTACAAGTTGTGAACATGATCCGTGAGCGACAGAATCGACCAGAAGGATGAAAGGCGAAAGGCAGGCGACGTGTGCTTTGGCTAGCCTCGATCCCATCAGGAAATTTAGCTCATAAGGACTTGATGCCCATGAGGAACACATTTAGCTCCCTTATGAGATGCACAACCCCCACACACTTGAACAGTTCTCTTTACTTTTCTTTATAAAAGAAGGTGTTCTTTGTGCTAAACCATCTGCAATGCATATGTTCACTTACTGTACACAAAAACGCACACATTCTACAGGCTAACGGCTAACGGCGGCTTCACTGCTTCACTGGAGCATGACTGAAAAACACTTATCCAACAGCGTGCAAAGATAAGGGGCAGCACAGGCAGTTTAAGAGCTAGTAAAACTTTTTTTTCACGTCAGAGGTCTTGTCCTAATAAGAGTTCCTCTACCGACTCCAGGCTGGTTCTGGTTGATGCCGGGTCGAGTCATGGATCTTCTGCTGAGTCACATTGCTTTGATCAGGGGCTGCTAGCATGAGTATGCAGGGAAGTATGTGTGCGTATGGATTTGATTTGGAATTCAGAACCACATGTTACGTGTAGGTTAAGTTTGTACAGTACCGCTTATGGCCATTAGATGTTGGGGAATGCGATTAGTCACGTTCTCATTAGGCAGGGTTCTAATGTTACAGCGACGTGTAAATCACTGACAAGCAGAGACTGCAGCTACTGCAGAAACTGACCGTGACGGGGCGCCAAGGTGTTGAAAGGTGGCTGCTAAGGTGATATTATGGTATGTCTGTAAGTTGCTAAGATGGTGCTAGGGTGTTACCATGCTATAAGTATTGGTTGCAAAGCTGATCCTTGGCACTTGCTATGGTGTTGATAGGTTGTTTCTAAGGTGTTGCTAGATAATTGCTAACATGTTGCTATATGGCATAGCTGTTCCTTGCTCAGCTGTTGCTAAGAAGTTGCTATGTGGTTGCTAAGACATTGCTAAGATGTTGCCATGGTATAAGTATTGGTTGCAAAGCTGATTCTTGGCACTTGCTATGGTGTTGCTAGGTTGTTTCAAAGGTGTTGCTAGATAATTGCTAAGATGTTGCTATATGGCATAGCTGTTCCTTGCTCAGCTGTTGTTAAGAAGTTGCTATGTGGTTGCTAATGTGTTACCATGGTATAAGTATTGGTTGCTAAGCTGATTCTTGGCGCTTGCTAAAGTGTGTCTAGGTTGTTTCTAAGGTGTTGCTAGATAATTGCTAAGATGTTGCTATATGGCATAGCTGTTCCTTGCTCAGCTGTTGCTAAGAAGCTGCTATGTGGTTGCTAAGACATTGGTAAGGTGTTGCCAAGTATTGGTTGCAAAGCTGTTTCTTGGCACTTAAGTATAGGTGTTCCTATACTTAAGCAAAGTTGGTTGCTGTGGTCTTGCTACATGCTTGCCATTTTATTGCATTGGTATTTTGTTAAGATGTTGCTATGGCATAGCTGTTCCCTGCTCTGCTGTTGCTAAGTGGTTGCTTGGCTGTTGCTATAACAATGCGTTGATTGCTAAGGAGTTGCTTGGTGGTTGCTAAGGTTATGCAATGGTATAAAAGACTGATTTCAAAGGTGTTGCTATACAGTTTCTAAAGTGTTGATACTGTAGGTGCTGGTTAAGCTGTTGCTACTGCATTTTGTCGATTACTAAGGTGTTGCTATGATGTAGGTGCTAGTCACCAAGGTGTAGTTTAGTTGCTGCTAAAGTGTTCCTTTGTTATTGGTTGATATGATTGGATTTAATTTGAGTATATATGTGTTGGTTCTTGTTGCTAAGATGTTTTGCCTGGTGGTTGCTAAGGTGTTGCCAGGTGTTTACTTTAACAATAGTCGGTTGCGTTGATGGTGCTATCTGATTTTTTATCTGATTTGACGGTATTGCTAAACTATAGCTGCTTTATTTACTATAGTGGTTGCTAAGTTTTGGCTATGGTGGTTCCTAAGGTGTTGCTATATTTCATGCTAATACTGGACAGTTGGCTAAATTGGAAAATGGAGTCAAAGTCAAAAGTCAAAGTGGTTTTTATTGGCATTTCAGCTATATACAGAGTACACAGTGAAACGAAACAACGTTCCTCCAAGGACCATGGTGCACATAAACACATGGAAATGTTTTTGGCTAATTATGCTATGAATTCCTATTAAAAATTAATATTGTACAATGATTTTGCAAAAAGTGTAAATTGGATCAGTTCTTAAGTATCAAGTGTAAACTACATTATTTGTTTTACAATAGGTAGAATAACAAAAAATAAAATGTAGGCATAAAAAGCAATAGTGTGATTGCATATTCATATTTTATTCATATTTTAAGAATTAAATATACAGGGGTTGGACAATGAAATTGGTCACAGATGCGCCAGCAAGACGTGCACCAACAATTTGTCCTCTTTTGAACTCTTTTTGTATGTCACCCATAATGTTGTGTGCATTGCAATATTTTGAGCACAACTGTGCTCTTACCCTGCTAATTGAACCTTCACACTCTGCTCTTACTGGTGCAATGTGCAATTAATGAAGATTGGCCACCAGGCTGGTCTAATTTAGCCATTAAACCTCCCACACTAAAATGACAGGTGTTTCAGTTTCATTGTCCAACCCCCGTATATATATATATATATATATATATATATATATATATATATATATATATATATATATATATATATATATATATATGGTCATATATATACATGGTCACTGTCTCTCCGTCATGGAGATTGTGCTGTGTTTAATAGTAGCACTTTTTAATGGACATGCGGTGGTTCATTCAGGTTTGTTGCAGGAAATGTTGCCAAGTCTTCATTTTCCCACACCGATAGCAGCATGTGATAAACGGAGGGGCTTAAAACCATATGGAACCTGGAGTTGGAAACAATTACCCTGGACTGGAAAGAAATACACAACATTTTAAGCAGCAATTGCAGAAGCCCTTTTTTTAAACAGGAACCCCAAAAAAATCTGTTATTTTAGCGGCAGAGAGGAGGACTGCGGTCTGGACAGATAAAGAGGGAGTTATATGTACTTTGGGTTTTCAGGTAATAATACTACATCATCTGGATCTCATCTCCCTTCTTATCACCTGCATCTGAGCAGGGGAATCAGCTTTACCGAGGAAAGCAAGACGCGTGAAAAGCAAGTCAAGGCAGAATTTACTGCCAAGTCAAGTCTTTTCACTGCATGCACCAATCACTGGATTCCATAATAAAATTCCAACTTTTCAATGGAAGGCATGTGTGCCTGTTTAAACACCATACATTAGGATTCCAGCGCAGGACCCCTTTGTGCTGCATACACAGCAAGTTTCAGGAGTTGTATAATCTTAGAGAGTTCAAAAAATATGTGTAAAAGTGTAATTTCTTTGTAAATTACACTTACAGTTGCAAGAAAATGTATGTAATCCCTTTGGGATTACTTGGATTTCTTCATAAATTGTGTTCTGCTCTTAAAGTCACAGAACATCGGTGCTCTTTTTCAAAATTCAAATGTGCAGCAATGTTTTTTTTGGACTGCAGTGGCTTCCTCCATGGCGAACTCCCATGAACTCCATTCTTGTTTAAAGTTTTCCTTACTGTAGATTTATCAACAAAAATCTTAGCATGTGCCAGAGATTTCTGTAAGTCTTTTGCTCACACTCTAGGATTCTTCCTCACCTCATTGATCATTCTGTGCTGTGCTCTTGCAGTCACCTTTACACGGCGACCACGCCTAGGGAGAGTAGCAACAGTGCTAAACTTTCTCCACTTATAGACCGTCTGTTTTACAGTGGACACATGAACATCAAGGCTTTTAAAGATTTTAAAGACTTTTTAACCCTTTCCGGCTTCATGCAAGTCAACAATTCTTGAATGTAGGTCTTCTGAGAGCTCTTTTGTGCGAGGCATGACTCACATCAAGCAATTCTTCTTAAGAACAGCAAACTCAAAACTGGTGTGTGTTTTGTGTAGAGCAGGACAGCTTTAACCAACACATCCATGCTCATCACTTTGATTAGACTCCAGGTTGGCTGACTGCTAGCTCCAATTACCTCTTAGAAAAGTCATTAGCCTAAGGGTTCACATACTTTTCCCCCCTCACTGTGAATGTTAACATGTTGTGTTCAATAAAACCATGCAAACATATAGATTTTGTGTGGTATTAGTTTAAGCAGACTGTGTTTGTCTATTGGTGTGACTTAGATGAAGATCAGAACACATTTAATGACCAATTTATGTAGAAATCTAAGTAATTCCAAAGGGTTCACATACTTTTTCTTGCAACTGTAAGTATATTTTTCCTATTGGCTCCTGGCATCAATTATTTACATAATGTGGGTGTGTCCGCCAAAACCTACACTCTTCAATGTGTAGTCTTTTCCACCAGAGCTACCTTCCCTTGAGTATTTAGTTATTGTTTATGTAATGGATGGCTGCCTGACCACAGTGTTGTAGGCTGTAAGAAGCAAGTTACCATTTACTTTGCTGAAAAGTTACTCTGGCAGAAAAATAATACAAACACATGCTAACTGTCCCTAAGCAATAAGCAATACTGAGTGACCAATGAAATCACTTTTGACAAGTAGCCTTGGTCGACTAGACTACACACTGATGGTAAGGTAGGGGCTGGGGGACACACCCATTATGCATAGACCACTTTTTTTAAAGTTTTTTTTTTATTTTACTAAATCAAAAACCTCTGGAATATAATCAAGAGGAAGATGGATGGATTACAAGCCATCAAACCAAACTGAACTGCTTAAATCTGTAGCACCAGGAGAGGCATAAAGTTATCCAAAAGCAGTGTGTAAGACTGGTGGAGGAGAACAAGCCAAGATGCATGAAAACCGTGAAAACCAGGTTTATTCTATTAAATATTGATTTCTAAACTCTATAAATGGCAAAACTCAGAGCTGTATATCATGCCAAGTGACAATAGGAAAGATGTATGTTATTTAAAAATGCAGAATTTGCTGTGTAGAATCATCAATGGCATTTCAACAATGCAACAACCTTTATTTTGAGAAATGGAAAAGTGGCATAAATACAGCTATTAAATTTCACGTGCCACTCCATGTGACCCTCCCTGTTTACATGAAAAAGTAAAATGTTAATAAATGCAGAAATATTAAACCGGAATCGGCTTCACCACCCACAATTTTTATTTATTTTTCTTTTTAAATTTATTTATTTTATTTTTTTACTTTTTTTTAGAACACACAACTGCCAGCTTCCCACATACGGCTTCTGCAGCCATGACTTCATTTCCTGACCTTCCTCCCTGAGGACCTAAAAAAACCCATGCAAGGACATTAATACTGATTGATTAGCATTAAATATACTGTATAGTGCTACCAGTTCTGACTAACAGACTGCAAGAACTTACATACTGTATTTGTCTTATCGGACACTGTGACCATTTTAGACTGATCCTGACTTATCGGATGATATAGTCACTAAATTAGTAAAAAAAAAAATATATTACCCATAAATCTTATCAGTAAATACAGTAAATAATACAGTAAATAGGTTTAATTCCAGTTTGGTTAATCTGAGGAAGCCCAGTTTGTTTTTGAAAAAAGGACAATGGAGAAAAACAAAAGATTAGCAGGGATTAGCTTTTAGCCTAAGGCGGATCCCTGTAGTTTCCCTGTAGGCTTTCACTTTGTCACATGCTGAGATGCTCTGAAGACACTGGAACAGGAGGAAACAATGTGGTCACAAGGTCTGATTCACACAGGAACTCATATATCCATGACTTCCAAAGTCTGGAGGTGATGAGCTGCTCTCCAGTATCAACAACACCATATTCTTCTGTAGTTGTTATTGCATTGTTCTGTTTTTCCAGCTTTGACCAGGGTTTTCAATAAAAGGCTGGGTTGATGTAAACTTTGAGGGTAAACTTTGTGAAGGGAGTTTCCTAGACAGGTATTAACCCTAGTCATGGACTATACAGTATGTTTATTTTAGTGGAAAATCTCAATTAAAAAAACTGTACAGTCCAAGACAAGGCTAAATATAACCTGTCTGGGTAACTGCCTCTGCGGGTTTAAACATAATCAGAGTCCAGACTGTTATATAACAGCTTTTGGGTTTTGGATTTGGCATTTGGGGATGAAGCACTGTTTTGGTCATGCCAAATTTTCTTTTGTTGGAGAAACCATGGTGCACTTAAACAATCCAACTGCAAAACATCAGATTTTTTCAGTAATTAGATTCGTTGCTTAGCCTACAATATTACCACATTTCATATTTTGTCAGGTTAACTTCATTTGATTTATTATTATTATACCACTGGTAGTTTTGATACTGCAATGTGATACATGGATGAGAGACGTTCTATAAGTGACATTATCAGCTGGTAATGCACTGTACGGAAGCTCTCCATGTATCTCCACATACAGGTAACCTAGCAATGATGCAGCGCTTACAAGCCAAACAGCACAGGAACAAACAGAGCAGCAATGGAACTATTTTAACTCACAGAGTGTCTATAACCGAACAGATCGTATTTTCTTGTCCTTTTTAACTCAAAATCTTTCAATAAATAGCAATAATGAAACTGTGGTATAGTTGCAATAATACACTCGAGATTTGTGCTATAACATGTAATATTGCCACTGCTGTGATGATCTATGTCCGCAGCACCAGTGCCAATATAACACTTCCTCTTGTATATTATTGCTCAAATATACTATACATACATTTCTGCATTGTCATGCATGTCTTAAACACATTTCCAAAGAACAGTTTGGAGAGTAAAGCATTACCACATTGTGGCATTGTGAGTTCTCCTATTTACAAACCTTCAAAGACATTTTGGCACTGAGGGACATTTTAAATGTGTAAAACTGAAGTGTTACATGCAAAGGCATAGGAGCGGGTTTGACATTGGAGGGGACACATTTGCTAAAATGAATCAAAGCCCACCCTATAGTAAATTAGAGCAACATTTTCGAATTTACAGTTAATAAAAAAAATTATATTTTTCTATTTCTGTTTGTTGTCAGTTCAATCCAAACAAAGGACTTAACAACCTAAACATGTTATTTCACATTACATTTATTGTCGTTAAGCCCCGAGAGGTGGTGCTTTTCATGGCGGGGGTGCAGATTTTGACACACTTTCAAAATAAAAGTTTATTTTAAAACAATTTCTGATTTTTCTGTGGTATCTTGGTATTTTTGGGGGGACGAATTTTCTGATGATCAGTTTCTGATATTGGGTGCTACATGGTTCTATGCCAATGGTTACATGAACATAAAACTAAAATTTGCCCTTGTAACTGTTTTACATGTTACTTTTGCATTTCTATGTGATTTACTGTATGTGTTTTATTTTGCCAGATTCACTATTATGTAAATAGAAAGAATACAAAAATCTCCAACCTAAAGAGACATATTATTCGTTTCTCATGGAAAAAACCCCCGAAATAAACCACATCCAAATATAACATGTAAACACAGAGTTTTTTGCTGCTCATGCCCACTGCCACTCTCCAGGGTGGCTGAGGAAAGGTGGGGGTGCAGAGGGGGTTGGAAAGGAAAGGAAAGTAATTGGTTCCTTATGTCAAAGAGCTGCACTCTTCTCTAAATAATGGGCCCTTTTTTTCCTTTCCAATAATGGCTTTTCCATTTGCAGCGATCTCAGAGATGAAGGTCTGATCTAGTGGCTCACTTTTCTGTCCTTTAAAAATGACCCCTAAAACCCCCCCATTCCGCCCATACTGCCCAAAGCGGCTAAACAGAAAGCCAGTCACAGTGGGCTAGGTCACAACATGCTGTTAGCATTATTAAACTGGCTAAAATGCTAAGTCCGTTGCCAGGTATGTAGTTGTAATCCTCTTTGAGGTGTTTTCTGCAGAGTCAGCGCTCTGCGCATTGGTAATTGTTTGCGTATTTCCTCTAAAGCGCTGGCAACAACCTACACTGTAGTTTATATCGCTGTGACCGTTTGCAGTTTTGGCCGAATGGAAAAGCAGCTCTTTCTATTTCCACTATCTGGTAGACCTGAACTATTTGGCATGGTCCTGGAGGCAGAGTGAGTGACTTTCCATATGGAGGACAGCGGGAGTATTGAGAGGTTGAGGGCTGCCTGTTTTCAGAAGGCAGCTCAGCGGTGGTGTCAGACAAACTGTAGCTTTAAAGCCACACCCCCGACATTCCCCAGCATTCCCCATCACACACTAACATTCTAATTCTAATGCTGGCGGTGAGCTTTTGCTTTGGAGAAATGGCAGACTAAACTAACCAATGTGAACAGTTTTCCTTAAAATACACTGCCCATAAATACACTCTTTCATAGCAACTGTTGCAGAGTCAAGCCAGATTTAAATAATCTAGATAAATGTGGTTTAATCTACATAATACGCCATAATAATAAGGATAATACTAATAAAATAACACCAAATAATGACAATAAAAAAAAACTGTTATCAACCTCAAAATGGACAAGATTGTGGGCTCCAGGTGGTATAGCAGCCTAAAGGAAATTGCTGTGCGAATCCCAGTCATGCAGCTTGCCATCAGCTGCCAGAGCCGTGAGAGAAAGCACAATCTGAGTGGTCAGATGGTACTCTCTTTTTCTCATAATTTCTAGGTTGATGTCAATCAGCACAAGGCGTCTCTGTTAGCTGATGTTTCGGAACCGAGTCGCTGCGCATTTTTAAAAAAAGAGGCAGTGATTGGCTTCACACGCGTCGGAGGAGGTGTGCTAGGCTTCACAAGTGATGCAAGGGGATATACAGCTGGCTAGCAGCTAAATGGGTGGTAGAATTTGCCAGATAATTTAGGAGGAAAACAGGAGGAAATAAGATAAGAAAAGACAAGATTGTGAAGTGCAAATACAAAATAATAATAATAATAATAATATTAAAAGCATGGCTTTGTAATGTCATCTTAAAGGTTAATATCAGTCTGGTTGGAGCTTTTAGTCTTTGGTCCAGAGCACACAGGGTTCACTTTGTCCAGCAAATGTCTGGAATTCTGATTCATCTCACCACAATATACATTCTTACTGTGTAACTGTTCATCCCTGATGCCTCAAAGTTTAAATAAGTTGACGCCACTTCTGGACATGGTTAGCATAAAGCTTCTGTTTAACACTGTACAATTTTAAGTGGATTTTAACTGATTTCTAACCCTAAGTTGCAGGCCTGAAATTCAGAAATGTATGTATATAAATGAATTGAACAGTTGAAGTTCAGCAAGGACAACATAAACTATGGTAATATTAAATCAAATCTTTCATACTGTCCAAACTTTTTCTGATTTAGGGCAGTATATGTCCTTTATTATGATCCATTGCTACCAACATTCACACTCAGACAGTCACTGTAAGCACATGCTTCTTCCAAATCACTTGACACGCCACCACATCTTTCCAAACGGCTGCATATGCATATCACTGGGTAACTCGGCATGCTTCAAGGAGATTGTTCCAACTTTCCATCCTGTTACATCAGCTAACAGGCCAGGCTGGCCAACATTGCAGTGAGTGATAAGGACACATGAGCTATTACATGAGCTAAATCAGGTGCAATATGTTCGCAGTTTTTATGTGTTAGAAATTCTGAATGTGCTACTGTCTAACTTTATTGGATTTGTAGTTGAATAGTGTTAATAATGCCTTACAGTAGTCTGTAGTAGCTATGAAAGAGATGATAACATTTGTAAGAACATTTATAGAATCTCTCACATGCAGTGAGGACACCAAAATAGCAAAAATCCAGGCCTAAATTTTCAACTTGGCAATGGCGAAGTGCTATATGTGCTGATGCCCCGGTTGCTAAGTATAATATGGCAATCAATGCAAGCTGCTTTTGCCTAAACCCCGGTTGCAGAGTATAATATAAGAGTTGGCCCAAGCTGCTTTTGCCAACTTACCGCTTATCAAGTATAAAACACGTTCTTTCTTGATTCTTGATGTCGTCAAGGGCTAATCCTTTATGAAATCCCTTCAAATAGTTTGTCAGGAAGATCATTCATTTTTTTTCTTCCTCCCATCCATTATTGACATTGTTAGTATAATCTGCATCCACAAAAAAGCCACCAGCATTGTGGATGACCCCGCACATTCCTCACACGAACTCTTTTCACTGATACTGTTTGACAGAAGGTATCTGAACATCTGATTCCAAGCCATCACTGCCAGACTCTGCAACAGCTTCTTCCCTCAGGCCATCAGACTCCTCAACATTCAGAGACTAGACCTGAACCCACATACACACACATACGGTGTAGAAGTGTGGGAAGGGGGACAATAGAATTTCGGCCCTTGCTCATGAATATTCATACAAACAAACATATTGCCTCTGATTGGCTAACAGTCAGACGAACAACAGTTAGAAACATTTAAAAATAGGCATTTGTACACTAATAACAGTCTTTACAACATGTGTAATGCCTAGTCTTAGAGTCTCTGTAAAATGCGAATGTTAAACTATGTAAACTATAGTTACTCACAGAGGTGGGTAGTCCAGGTTGGCTGAGCCACATCAGAGCCGCTCAGGCAGTTGGAACAAAATCCTGGTTTGGATTTTTTCTTGTTTTAAACACAAACCTACCTATGTGATATTTGCGCAAATAACACAGAAATGAACTACCATGCTGTTCCTAGAGCTGTTAGCATGCTATCTGGTGAGACGTGCCCGGTTGCATAGCTTCAGCTCTGTCTGTGGGCGGTCGCGAGCCAAGGTGGGCGGGGCCATGAATACTAATTCATGGGTTGACGTAGACAAGGGTGCTTTTCCTGATTGACTTGTTTTTCTGAACATTTTCTTTTACTAGCTACTGCAAACAATGGAGATTGAAGAAGAGTTTCATGTGCAGCACCCATATACAACTCAGAGAAACCTACTGTATTTCACAAAGAACAAGAAAAAGCGGATTTTAGCAGAAAGATACCTTTAAAGTATTGTATATTTTTCATCTAATATATGTTAAAAGCTGTGTATACCCATTTGTCTTATCATATTAGTGCATATTTGCACTTCATGTTGTCTGCGTTGTACTCAGATAACACAGAATAACAATAAAAGCCTATTGACCTGACTTGACGTAACATATCACACATTTCTGACACCCCATTGTTTGGTTTTATTGGAGAGTATTAAAGAAGAGTATTAGAGAGTGTTGGATCCGTGTGCCGTGGACTTTAGCAGCGACCGGTAGCTGTGCAAACACTGACTATTACCTGAGGTCTGCGTAGCACCTGTTCTCCAGGATTGTCCTGTTGATTAAAACCATATAGATACTTAAAGTAATACGGAGCAGACCACCAAGGCCTTTGAAGACTCTTTTTTATGTTCTCCCATGTGCTCCTCTCTTCCTTTTCTCAAGAGGACAAAGCTAAAGGAGTGCATGCGAGGTGATATTGCAGCATTCCGGTTTATGCTCCTATATGGAAGGCATTAACTCCTGGATTCCTTTGAATCCAACGAGGCGGGGATCCTGAGATCCTCACCGACTTCAAAGACGTCCGCCGATCCCCTTGACCTCGGGGACACACCCACAGCGAGGCATCGCTAACACCCAGCGAAAACGCGATTACTGACCTCACAGCCTTCAACAACAAACATCTGACGGAGAAGAGAACACAGCGAGTGGCCGAGTGCTTCCCTGGACGTACCAACGTTACCAGGAGCTCACCTCCTGAAAGATCAATTTAAGTAAGAAAACAAAAGGGTCATTTAGACGGCTCGCTTTTCAGCGAGGGCCAACATTCCACACCAGCGTGAAGCGCCTTTCACGTCACGCTCACACTTAACCTGAGCAAAGCTGCTGCAGAGCTCTCCAGAGCTCCAGAATGTAGGGGAAAGAGCAGGGGAACTTCACAAAAGTTCCAAAAAGTTATTATATAAATGAAAAGCTTGCGGAAAAGTTGTATTTAAGCTTCAGACACAATCTATTTTCCATGTGTAGTCATCCCCCAGGCTACCTTACACTGATAGCTCGGATTATATGTCTAATCAGAATTTAATTGCAATGTTCTTCATTTATTTCATTTATTTAAGTTGTACTGCATAACCATAAAATTTCAATAAGTTTTATTAATCTAAGCACAGATTTAAATGCATAAATATTTAATATTTATCAACAAACTAAAACTCAAAACTTAAAAAAAAAATTAAGTCTGTTTAATGTAAAATTGGATATTTTTACAAATTACTCAACTATTTTGAGTTGGGTACACATTATACTGGTTAGTTAACTAAGATATCGACTCCGTTCCAAATCTAATATGTGCATCTTTATCAGATAGTGGGCTTGTATACAGAGTTTTGATAGGACTTCGTTAATGTCTGATTTTTTGCCCACTAAGAATGAATAGGGAGAAATTTGCACGCCCATGTACGTCACAATTTTTGTAAAGGTCACATTCATAATCCCTATGGAACATCGATACTTTGTACGATTTTTGTACGTTATAATCTGCTTTATACCTCCACATCAACCGAGCAACCATTTAGCGACACCACAGCAACCACCACAGATAGCAAAGCAACACCTTAGCAACCACCTAGCAACATTTTATCACCAACCTAGCAACCACTTAGCAACACCACAGCAACCACCAAAGATAACAAAGCAACACCTAAGCAACCACCTAGCAACACCTTTGCAACAACCTAGCAACCACCTAGAAACAACATAGCAACCAACATGGATACCATAGCAACACCTTAGAAACCACCTAGCAACACCTTAGTAACCACCTAGCAACCGCTTAGCAACCACCTAGCAACTGATTTGCAACACCATAGCAACCAGCAGAGACACCATAGCATCCAGCCACGATTCATCACTGCAATCACACTTGCAGTTTCTGCAGGAACTGCAATCTAGTTTACTTTAGTTTGTTGCGATTGGCAGATTATTTTTCATTGGCTTCTGCTACCATACTGGGTGCCCCAGGTTTCTGACACTCACCCTCACTGTAGTCATTAGGGAAACTTGCAGATCATACAGTATATTATAATTATTATAATTTTAATGACTGTGTGTTATCTATATTTTACTTAAATTAAATAAAAGAGAAGACTAAATACAAACCTATAAACATTTTATTCACCTGACTGTAAATATTTTTAAAGTAGAATCATTGTACAAAGCAATTGACTCAACAAATTAAATTAACTTACAATTTGGGTGCAGTAACGTAAAGTTTTAAGTTTAATTAAAACTCAAGTTTTCATCAAATCTTCCTTACGCAGGTTTTCAGTGTTCTTCAAAAAGAGAAAAGCAGATGTCTTTCGCTAAGACTTGACAAGTAGAAAAACAGACACAAAGTCAAGGCTTTCGACATCACGATTTACAGCAGCAACGCTGCTCACACTCGCACTGCTTGCTTTAGGACATTGGTGTTGTTGTTGGGTTGCTATGGGGGTTCATTTTTCTGAACGATCTCTCCTGTTCCTCTGTTCGCGTTTCCTGGTCCAAGATCCTGTGCGTGGTAAAACACAGCAGACTACGTCTGATAAAGAGTACAACTACAACCACAGCTATTAGATCCGTCAGTACAGCCCTTGAATTGAGCCTCTAATGGACAGAGAGGTCATAAAGTGCGGAATATGGGTCACGGTGTTCTGTCTGCAAAGTGTTAGCGTCACCTTCCCGCCGCCTAACAAGCTCATTACGCCCTCTCTTGACTTTGTGGGAGTCGCTATAGGCTCGGGAGCGGGAAATGACCTACACCAGCTAACACATTTCCTTCACAGCTGGCTCTCGTAGTTTAAAAGTCGCATGGCGATTATCACATATTTTCGCTGTTGTATTTTAAGCCACCAGCCGTAATAAGACACAACTGCTGTATTTGGAACAGTGCAGTAATAATAACCAAGGACGGGAGGTTGTAAACATGAGTCCATTAGCGTCACATTCACTGGAGGAGCAGTGTTTTATCTTCAATGGGCTTCAAATGGAACATATTTCAGCATGCACAGGATGTTTTCATTCTTATTAATCCTCCTGGATTTCTGGTAAAACTTTTAATAGGTTCTTTGTGAGGCTGTACACCTCTAAATCAGTTAAAACCGAGTCCTTACTCATTGAAATCTGGGTATTAATGAAGAAATGTGCATTCTTGTCTGTATGTTCAGATGTTTTTAGCCAAACTAATGAAATTTGCTCAACTGTCATTTAACTAAATGTCCAATAAATGCAACCAAAGTCTTAAGCCCTATCTGAACGGGACTAGTTTCTCAGGGGGTCCTGGGGAATATTTTTTTGCGATTTTATTCCCATTCAGAACGACCATGTGCATGTTTTTCTCAGACGTCCTCTGAGAAAATTACAGGCTGAATTATCAACTGTTTTTCACTGAACTCTGTGGTCCTGCGGTAATTTTATTCCCGTCTAGACAGACATCCAGAGTCCAGAGTTTCGGCACCTCACGTTTAATAAAATATCTATTTGTCCACTGCCACGCACCATAATTTTACGCTTTGGGCGGGTGTTTCCACAGAGATCTATGTAAAAACACAACAGCGAGTGGAAATGGAGGAGCTACTGAACGCGATGTCATGTGACCGAAAAAGCCTCAAAAAACTCACTGGTCCTCCTGTTTTTTCAATTGCACTTAGCATGCAAGAGTTTTATCACTAGAAGAGTAGAAGTGTGAAAAAAGTTTCAAAGACGTCCCCCTAAGAAAATAATCCCATCCGGATAGGGCTTTATTTGAAGGTTTTTTTTATATATATATTAAATGTTACCTTACACCTAACCCTTACACTTATGCCCTAATCTTAAACTTTATCAGTTACAATGAGGTTTTTAGGTTAGCGTTCAGTTGCATTTAATATATATTCAGTTTAGTGTTAATTGAATGTTAGTTGAACATAAGGTAAGCATCTATGAGCCATCCGTAATAGACCATCCAAGTAAAGTGCTACCCAGTATATATTCCATGCAGTGTTTCTACTAAGGTCGGCCATATTGTATCACAGTAGCATCACTAGGTCATATTTCACTGGAGAAAACTTATGAAAGACCACCAAATGAGCGGTAGTTATCTCATGAAATGGTGAACCAACTGCAGAGACCATTATTCACCCTCCAACCCAACACCATGAAGGTGAACAACATGCCAACAATGGAACCCCTTCCCTCAACTAAACAAAACAACAAATAAATAAAAAATTTATATCACATAAACACACACATACACATAATCCCCCACAAAAAACATGATACATTGAGCTTTGCTGCTTAGGTTAGCTGTTAGCTTAGGACCTGCCCACTTCCTTCCCCAACTTCCCTGTACTCCAGTACCTTCACACAGCCACATAGTAGCACATAGTAGTGCTTCCTCTAGTCAGTCCTTCTCTGAATAGTGTTAAAGCTAATGGGTTTAAGACTTTTAGCTTATATATCAATGAAATAATTAGTAATTAGTCTGTTTAATAATTAGTAATTAAACTATTCCAAGATTATATAAAATTTAAATTATATTAAATCAGCAGTATGTGAGAACTGTAATTTCTTGCTCCTAAAATCTCCCAACAGCTGGGACGTGAAATTTGCACTTTACCTGTGTAAAGGACATGCTTTACACATGCATTTGTGGACAAGCTGAGACAAGATATAAAAGAGTCAGTGAAAGTGAAAGAAGCATGTGGAGTGAGGCAGTAGAGGAGAATTTCAATGATTTTCCTGCTTAAAGATCAGTAGATCATCAAAAATGATTTTAAGCATTTATTTTAAATGAGAAATAATACAAAATGTTGCTTTTTGTAAACATTTTAATCAAACCCAGTATGAAGGGTGAATATAATGAAGTAATCTGGTCATCAGCCAGCACAGTCCTAAAGCATGACCAGTGCGAAACAGCAATGAGCTCCATGCTAACAGCTTCCTGTCAGCATTTTTTTTTCTTTTTTTTTTTCTAAAAGATTTTACTCATCCGCACAAAAACATTTCCGCTCTGGGCAGCGCTTTTCTAAATGCTCCAAAATTTTAATGACTTAGGGACTTAAACTTGCATTTAAACATTGTGCAAAAATGAAGAACACATGCACACATATGGATTCACGCGAGCTCTGAGAGCCTCCACACTACAGAGCATATTTCTTCCTCTCACGGTGACAATGTCCAACACACTCCTCATCCCCATCTGTGCTTGTTTAACCCTTCACTCCCAGCCTCTCCACCACTGAACCCAGCGTTTCCTCTCACTCTCTCATTCTCGCCTCCTCCCCCGCCTCCTCTCCTGAGCTCTGGCTCCGAGGCCAGTCTGCTCCGGCAATCCTGGAGCCATCAAACCTTACTCAACTCCCGCTGGCTTCCCTCCAGCGCTCCCAAAGCTTGTTTAGAAATGGTTCTACTGCCTCCAAGAAAAGTGACCCAAAAAAGGAAAACCTATGAAATATGGGGCACAAGCAGCAGGTTAGGTCATGTAATGCTTGGAAGACAGTCGAGTGATTTCAGTACTCTGCTGTAAGCACTTGGCGCTGAGCAGCTGCTCTTATGCTTGGCTGTTGCTTTCAACCATAGGCCCTTATGCACTTACTCGCCACATGTCAAGAAACAGGGACTAGTATTGTGTCCCATGACTTTTGGCAATGGCCTTGAACAGTGGAATACGTGTGGGGCCTCCTGCCATGAACCTTGAAGTGATTTTGACCAAAGTAGCTTGTCACTTATTATGGACAATTCTAGCCAGATACCGCTGGTCACAATACTTACCACCCACTCACTGCAATCGGTGTCCATTTAAATCGCTGTGTGTGGAAATGCCTTCCATAGTATTTATGGAAGTTATTAAGTCAATTTAAAATGTTAACTTGACCAACATGCGAACACAAAACAACACCTCAGCAACACAGGATAAAGGTAACTTACTCTTACAACCTACAACACTGAGGCCTGACATCTCCCTAATATACAGCTCTGGAAAAAAAATAAGAGACCACTTAAAAATTATGAGTTTCTTTGATTTTACCAAATTGAAAACCTCTGGAATATAATCAAGAGGAAGATGGATGATCACAAGACATCAAACCAAACTGAACTGCTTAAATTTTTGCACCAGGAGTGAAGGCATAAAGTTATCCAAAAGCAGTGTGTAAAACTGGTGGAGGAGAACATGCCACAATGCATGAATACTGTGATTAAAAACCAGGGTTATTCCACCAAATATTGATTTCTGAACTCTTAAAGCTTTATGAAATATGAAACTTGTTTTCTTTGGATTATTTGAGGTCTAAATCTCTTCATCTTTCTTGTTATTTTAGCCATTTCACATTTTCTGCAAACAAATGCTGTAAATTACGATATTTTTATGTGGAATTTGGGAGAAACGTTGTCTGTAATTTATTGAATAACACAACAATGTTCATTTTATTCAAACATATACCTATGAATAGCAAAATCAGAGAAACTGATTCAGAAACTGAAGTGAAGAAATGTATGTAAGTTGTGTATTGTAAAGGCTGTGTATTGGCAAGAACTTAATTAAATAATAAAAAATGTTCATAGTATAAAAACACACAATCAATTTCACAGAATGAAGCACAGAATGAAGCACTGTCTGCAAACATGCACCGATCATTACATGCACACTTGTCTTTAAAAATCAATAATGCAATATGATATTTATATTTTTTTTTTTACAGAAAACCCCTAATGAAATTTGTCCCATTTATCTGGCACTTACAAGATAACACCTCACAACTGATACAGATTTGAGTCTTCCCATGCCATCTCCTGTGGTAAGACTTCATAAGTAATTCACGTACTGCTGTCCCATGACTTGTTGGGTTGATCTGGATGTTTTTTAAAGTTCCGGTAGAGACTTCCAGAGACCTTCTGGACATTTTGGAGTTTTACAAACAAATGACCTGCTGTATAAGACTGGACAACAGGAGACAGGAGGCTGTAGCTTTTGCTTTGATGGTGTTAGCACGTAAGGCTAATGTCGTATTGTGTTGTGTTTATGTAACTCTTAACACTGTTAGCTAGAATAAAGCAACACCGTAGCTGTCGTATTTAGTTTTGTTGAGAATGGTGGTTTGGTGGGTGCCATTAGCAAGTTAGCACCTCCAAGTCTGAAGCTTTCACTCTGAAGCTTTCACCGGAAAAAAAATCCATTTATAGAATAACCTGGTCTATATTCCGTATATTCAGGTACTCAGCTGATCTCATTCTTTCAGCACATACTGTTGCTGAACCTAAACCTGCAGACCAACTGCAGCATCAACCCCACATCATTTGCTTAGTTAAATCCACCTCTCTAGTAAGTTAGCTGTTGAATTGCCCAATTATGTTTGGTTTTAGCAACAGTATGTGCTGAAAGAATGAGATCAGCTGAGTACCTGAATATACGGAATATAGACCAGGTTATTCTATCAATGGTTTTTTTTTCCCCTGATGGCACGGCCATATTCCAAGATGACAATTCCAGAATTCATGGGGCTGGGATTGTGAAAGAGTGGTTCAGGGAGCATGAGATCATCATTTAACCTTCACTTTATAACCTTAACCTCACTGAGAATCTTTGGGATGTGCTGGATGGAGAAGGCTTTGTGCAGTGGTCAGACTCTACCATCATCAATGCTGCTGCAAGATCTTGGGAAAAAATTAATGCAACACTGGATTGAAGTAAATCTTGTGACATTGCAGAAGCATGCCGCAATAAATGCAAAAGCCAAATATTAGAGTGTGTGACTTTTTTTTGGTGGCAACTCTAAATGGATAACCAACTAACTGTGCCTGATCTCTTCGCTAAGTCAGCTTGTTGTAGAGCAGCATTTACATTGAGAATGACTTACAGTTTACAGAAGTGAGATAATGTAGGGTAAGTAGTGCTGCCCAAGGATGGTATGCTTCCCTGGGCATGGAGGAGAACAGCTGCCCGCCATATGGAGGGCTGGGATGTTACCCGATCCACTATACCAACTGGCAAGGATGGCACATGTAGCTCATTTACAGTCAGGCTTTTGATTTCCTTGGCCTGCCTTGAATTGAGTCCATAGTATATAAAACACATTTTATGCCAGGAATTGTCTGTTGCCCTCTGGGTTTAGGGGGGCCAGCATGCTTCCGCTGAGCAAATCTGCCGTTTTAAAGGAGTTAGTAAGCCCAAGTGTGCTGTCGTTGTGGTGCTGCATGTAGCATGGGGGCAAAATCCTATGTCACATATACGATACAATGCAACATACACATGCATTCATCAAACACTGTATTATTATATGAGCTATTCCACTGAATAGGTGCCATTTGCTTGTTAAATTTTTTTTTTATCTTTTTCAACTCTGAATCAAATAATACATGTATTTAATTATTCAAAACATGTACTGGTCAAACTCAGGCAGTTTTACGTTATTTTTACAAGGTTTCTAATCTGAAGATGATTACAAAACTCATGTGACATTTAAAAAGCATGTTTAAAAAAAAAGTCCACAAATTCCTTTGATTGTCTCTCAAGAAAGTGTTTATTTTAAAGAAATGGTTAACTGCATGTCCAAATAATTGATATTTATGACAAAAAAATCACTCCTGTTATTGGCGCTCATTCCTGTTACTGAAACTCACTCCTGTTACCTCTTATGTTTCAGTAACAGGAATGAAAGTAACAGGATTTTTTTTTTTTTGCATAGAATTACAAAAACATGAAAAATAGCTAAATGGCAGAAATTTTAATAGCATGAGGACACTGAGCACATTCCCCAAACTTGTATTTTAAAAATAAACAAATAAGATTCAGGAATTGATTTACTGAACTCATCAGTCATAGTTACAATAAGATCAAATATACAGAAAAACAAATGAGGGAACTTCCCATGGTCTTCAGAAGAACTAACTGATGTCACTTCCTGTTGTAGATGTTACTTTTAGAACGTTCCATATGTTTCAGATGAGATAATGATGTACGCTAACAGAAATGAGTGAAAACCCAGAGACACAAATAAAATGTGTATTTAAACTTAATTATTATGGATTTATTCAAAAAAAAAATAAAAGGAAAGTTTATAGTTAGAGACTGGGCAAAGGTAACAAATGCTATTTTTTTTAATGTTCTAAGTAGTTTTTTATTAATGTTTTGCAATATGGTCAAGGTACAAGACACTATGCTTAACAATAAAACAAAAATGTTGAAGTTATTTTGTGTGTATATTTATACATTTAATTTTCTGAGGACAGAAATGGCACCGATTCGGCGGGATATGCCATATAGTGTATAAGCATATTAAACAACTAATCAATCATTTATATTTAAATATAAATGCAACTTCTGCATCAGATTTAAGGCCTGTTTATGTCTTACACATGACATCACTCTCACAGCCCAGATAGGACTCCAAAAAGGTCAGTCATATGGATTATCAATTAATTACATTGTACAGTATGGAAGATCAGCTGGAGAAGACCATAGGGTTTTAATATTGTCTTATATTGACATACCGAATGTCATAGAACAGCAGTATGTGAATACAGCTGCTGCCCATGAAGTGTAACCTCAGGGTATGGCTGGGGAGCGTGTGTTGTTATCTTGTCAGTAAGGCAGAACCATAGTCATACAGGAATTTGTCATAGAAGAAATGATAGTTATAAGTGGTGTCTGGCTAGAATTGTCCATTGGATCGGACAAGTGTCTAACAAACATCCTATCCACATTCAAATTTAATGCAGGAGGTCCCAGACGAGAGGTACATGGCAAAAATCTTAGGACACGGTGTGTATATACTGTTTTTAAAGCCAGATTTGTTTTAAATAATTGGTATTATAATGTTCTCATCATTTATATCTAGACTAACTTCTTTCAGTTCACCAAAAAAAATCTATATATTTCCTCTTTGCATGTTTTTCAATACTATTTTCAATATTATGATTGAAGTATCTATTACAAAATTTGTGCCATTAGTAATATTATACAGGCCCATTTTATGCTTTAATATGAATATTACTTACCTCCTCTGTCAAATGACCTCATCCTGTGTTTCCCATATTTGTTCATTTTAATGGAGGGTGGGCTGCAGAATAGCTCGCAATCTAATTTTCGAACATTTAAGCCTCTGTAATGCAGCACAAATGATATCATTGCCTCTGTTTGGGAAAAGCTACATCCTCCCTGGCTTCTTCTGTACATTAGTATCATTCTAACTCAGAATCAGAACTTATTTCTGAGGATAAATACAGAATTTAGAGACGTGGTGGTGGATATGTATTAATTACTAATTTATAAGAATAAAAGAAAGAGATCAGCCAAAGCTAGTGGGTCTGAACTTTAAGACTGTGTGTTTTTCAGAGTACAACCATTGGTTTTGACTTTTATACATCCTGTAGGAGTGTTTTATAGCTTGTAGTTTGCTCATTTGTATATGGGCTGTTGATTGCATCCTGGAGGGAGGGAGGGAGGGAGGGAGGGAGGGAGGGAGTCTGCTCTGTTACAGAGTTGAGTTTAACTGACTGGAAATTCTGAGCCAAGAATCATTTTGGTAAACACAGACTTAAAAAGTACACAGTAAATACACAGCCAGTGCCACAAAGAAACTAAACTAAATCACTAAAGAGCTCATGACAAACATGTGATTGAAAGTAGGACGGATATTGTAAAATAAGCAAACTTTTGTAAAAGAGATTAAAAAGTGAACAGAAAAAAAAAAAAAAATTCCACTCATTTCCCTGAATACCCACTTTTTCCCATTATATTTCCCTTGTGTTTTTGATATCACATACTTTAGACAAGTACCAGTTTCCCAGTGTTCAGTAATGACTACAGAGCCAATACATTAGAGTCTGGGAGACGGGGGCCTTTTAAAGCACGGTCCCAGCACTCTTTACTTCTTCATGGTGACTGCTCAGAAATACCCAAAAACACCCAAAAACGCAAAACAACAACCCTAAAACATCTATTTCACCACAAACTAACACCACAATACCTCAGAAAAAAATCCTCCATACACAATTCCTTAATTATTAATCAAATTTAAAAATTCAACTGCACCCCAATGCATCATGGGAAAGCCCTATGTCACAGTGTCACATGACACTGTGTGGGTCAGTGTGTGTTCCTATTTTATATATTAAAAAGTACACAGTAAATACACAGCCAGTGCCACAAAGCAGCTAAACTAACTCACTAAAGAGCTCATGACAAACATGTGATTGAAAGTAGGACGGATATTGTAAAATAAGTAAACTTTTGTAAAAGAGATTAAAAAGTGAACAGAAAAAAATGAATAAATAAATTCCCCTTATTTCCCTGCAGACCCACTTTTTCCCATTATATTTCCCTTGTGTTTTCGATATCACATACTTTAGACAAGTACCAATTTCCCAGTGTTCAGTAATGACTACAGAGCCAATACATTAGAGCCTGGGAGACGGGGGCCTTTTAAAGCACGGTCCCAGCACTCTTTACTTCTTCATGGTGACTGCTCAGAAATACCCCAAAACACCCAAAAACGCAAAACAACAACCCTAAAACATCTATTTCACCACAAACTAACACCACAATACCCTCACAATTAAAACACAATACCTTAATCAAATTAAAAAATTCAACAGCACCCCAATGCATCATGGGAAAGCTCTATGTCACACAGTGTCACATGACCCTGTGTGAAAGTAGGATGGATAGTGTAAAATAAGTAAACCTTTGTAAAAGAGATTAAAAAGTGAACAGAAAAAAATGCATCATGGCAAAGCTCTATGTCACAGTGTCACATGACACTGTGTGGGTCAGTGTGTGTTCCTATTTTATATATTAAGAGTACCAACTAAAGAGTTCACAATCTGATTATTTTGCTTAATCAGAGGCTCTTTGTGTTTTTATAAAAAATGCAGCATATTAAAGACAACGGATGGCCTGAACACTGAACATTGTGCTTAAAACAAATGTTTAGTACTGGTTTGGTATTGAAATACCTGATATCTATGCCCAGGATTGGATCAGAACAACCCTAATTTGATCTGTAAGTGAAAGAATCCACAGCAGGAATCATAGAATGGGGCAGTGGTGCATTTTGGGATAGGATGCACCCTCTATACTCACACACACACTCTAAAAAACAGAGGTACGATATGAGTACTTTTTTGTACTCGAAGGTACACTCTTTATAATTGTACCCTCAAAGGTACAATATTGGTCTTTACAGGGTCAGATTTGTTCCCTCTGAAGTACAAAGTCATTTCTAACAGCAATAAGTACAAATTTGTACCATTTAACCAGCCAAAGGGTACATTCAGTATTCTGCATCACTGTACTAATAAACTATATATATTTAAATTGCACATTTTTTTATTTGAAAGCCAGACAATTTTGTATCATCAAGTTTTTGAGCCATATTTAGTTGATGATAATGTTTATAATCTTTATAATCTTTACTGCCACAAAAACCATGGGTACAAAAAAGGACTTTCACTGAAAGGTACTTTTTTGTGCCTCAATATAAGGTACAGCCCCAGCGACAAGCTTTGTACTCTTTTAAGTACAAATCTGTACTTATATTTCTTAGAGTGCAGGTTGCATTTATTGCATCACAGTTCTAGTGATGGTCACCAAAATACTTTGTTTGTGTGATTTGAAACAGGAGGTCTCATATTTGTAATTGTATTCAAGTACACTGTATGGACAAAAGTATTGGGATACCTGCTCATTCATTGTATTACAAATTGATTATCCTGTTTTGTTGGGGTAACTGTCTCTACTGTGCAAGAATAACTTTTTAATAATTCTTTTTTTATTTGATTGCATTCAGTAACAAGCGTGTGATGCTGTTTTCACATATGACCTTGGAAAAATGTAAAATATCTGGAGAATCAGGTCCAGACATTATCCAGAGCTGACCTTGCACATATGTTGCATACAGCTGGAGATTGTCTGCATGGTTTAGGCAAGGGGTGGAGCTTGTGTAGTGCATGCAGGAGGCTTGGCATGACCCACTGTGAATTCTCCAGGAAGCTACCTGCTCTATTTACACATGGGCCCACTCAAACATTACCCAGACTTTGTACTTAGAGCTGTTGATCACCACTCCACCTCATCCTCGACTCTCATGCCAATCTCATCCCTAGTGGGCTAGTGGGCTTTATATCACTCTATTAGTCCACGCCTGGCATTTATTTGCACTTCCATATCTGCAATAAACACTAAATGGCGCCACTAAAGTAGCTGAATGTATTTAATAGAAGGAGTGTCTATCCACAACATTTGAAAATGTGGTTTATGCCCTCGTTTTTCTAGTTCTTGTCTTTCAGATTTTAAGTCCAAGAGATCATAAAAAGAGAACAATAGAGCCTAACAAAATTTAGCCTAACAGTCCCTAGATGCTGGTAGAAGCAGGACGTACCAAAAAGTACAAAAAGTTCCACTGCAGTTCTATAGGGAGCTCAGTTCTCAAGGATGGTTTGGATGTTTTTTTTTTTTACATTATGACCTTCTCCATGTTTCTACACACATGGTCCATTGTATCTGTTCCACTAAGCATATAGGACCACAGTGTATTTCTGCAATTACAGACTGTAGTAGAGCTTAGATTCTCTGCCTGAAGCCGACCCGACCAGATTTTCCACCACCTTCCTCAGGCCGGGTTAAGGGCTCTTTTTTTATTTCAAATTTTTCCCCAAATTAGCACAGCCAATTACCCAACCCACTCACTAGGACTCCCCCTATCACTAGTAATGCCCCAACACACCAGAAGAGTTAAGACGAACACATGCTTCCTCCGATACATGTGAAATCAGCCACCACTTCTGGTACATCAGCTCACAGACGCCCTGTGCTGTGGACATCACCCTAGGAGTGATGTGGGGAGAGAGCGCCGTCTACCCACCCGGAGGGAGCAGGGCCATTTGTGCTCCCTCTGAGCACTGGCAGCTGATGGCAAGCTGCATGAGCGGGGTTCGAACCTGCGACCTCCCGATCATAGTGGCAGCGCTTTAGACTGCTGGACCACTGAGTCATGCTCTTTTAATTTTTATTTTATATAAACATGTGGCGTGATAATCACAAAATAGTATAGTAACAGTTGTGTTTAAAAAAAGTTGCACAATTAGAATTTTATAATCATGCCACTCTGAAACTGTGCAGTGAGCACTGTGCAAAAGTGAGCTTCTTCGCTTGTCTGTGCATAGCCTTATTGTTGTTTTATGTGTTTTGCATGAAGGCTATATGTTTAAAAAAAAAATAATAATAATAATAATTGTTCTGAAAATGGTTTATCTTCTTAGACATTGTTAATTATATTAGAGTCGACGGAGAGATCGGTTCTTAGTAAACATTTTTCTTAAATAATAGGTCTATGCTTCTTCAGTGTTGCAATGTTAATTAACATCATTCTGAATGTATTTCGCTCATTCATACAGCCTGAAAATGTTTTTAAAAAGCACTATTTTTACTTTCTACTTAGTAAAAAAATGTCTTGTTTAAATCAGGCTCGGTCTCACAAAAATTGTTTATGGGGCAGGTTGGGTTGGGTTCGGACAGAACGTGCACAGGCGGTGCACAGGCTGGATTTTTGGGCCTGATTTAAACTGCATCTGTCTGCATACTTTATGTCACCCTGTTCTTCAATTGTCAAGCACCACAGGATAGACCACAAAAATGCAGGTACTATTTGAGTGGTGGATCCTTCTCATTCTAAGCACTACAGTAAAACTGGCATGGCATAGAATGTTTACTCTTGTACGAATGAGTGGATCATACACAGCAGTGCTGCTGGAGTTTTTAAACATTCACTATCCATTAATATATACACTCCTACCTATAGCTGCTTTACCTTGTAGATAAAATCAGAGACTGAAGCTATGAATCTGTTGCTGCATCTGTTGGTCATCCTCTAGTCTTTAATTAGTGGGCAAAGGACACTGCCCACAGAATTATGCCCAAAGTATGCTGGCCATAGTATGCTGCCCACAGGCAGTTGCTCAAAGGCAACTGCCCACAGGCTGTTGGCCACAGACTGTTACTTACAGGCCGCTGTCCACAGGCCGTTGCCCACAGGCCGCTGCCCACAGGCTGCTGTTAGAAAGCTATTTCTGGTTGGTGGACTATCCAAATTCCAGCAATATCACTGAGGTGTTTAAAAACTCCAGCAGCATTGCCGTGTCTGATCCAATCAATCGTACAAGAGTAAACATTCTAAACATGTCATGCCAGTTTTACTTCAGTGCTTAGAATGAGAACAACCCACTACCCAAAAAATACCTGCTCTGTGGTGTTTCCCTGGGTTCCTAACCATTGAAAAGCAGAGTAGATTTGGAAGAGAACCCAGATTTAGTGACCACATATAAACTGAACCAAAACCAGAAGAAGCAATCCTCAAGAAGAACCAAAACTCAAAAAGGTGAATTTATCCTGGCTTTATCCTTCATAAAGACCTGATGTCTACATGAAAACCATCTGTAGATCTAATGCCTGACTCTAATACCTGCTTGCACTCAGGTGGGCCTGTCACACACTCAGCTAGCAAATCACCGGCTTTGTTCATACATCTCCACCAGAGTGTTCTCTGCTTACTGTATATCCTTCTATATGGGAATCTGACAAGAATTAAATCAGACTTGCTTCTCATAATACTTCAAACGACTGGCTGTTATTAAAACTAACTCTTTCCAGGGTGAGCTTTGAGTGTTTTAAGCTGTTCTCTGCACTGGGTTTAGACTTGCTTATAAGGAGGTTTTGCTAGCATTAGCTTGTGCTCGTATTGTACAGAGGGAATTTGAGGTTCTGCAGCCCGGTGTATAATAGTACAACCCTAAGTCTAAATTGTCCATGCATTTCTTAACAAGACAATGCAAAACCACATACTGCACACATTCAAAATGTTGGGATGGCATGGGAACAGTAATAGCAAACCTATGGCAAGTTCGAGAATACTTATAATAGTTACATTAAGAAATGTCACTTGCCGTGTTGACTTCTCTGGGCTCGGAGGCTTCTGGGATGGATTATTACACAGTGGAAATGTATATTGTGGTCAGACAAATCTTAATTTCAAAGATTTTTAGGAAGGGATGCTGTGGACATTGTGAGCTCCAGATCAAAGACTAAAAGGACCATCCAGACTGTTATCAGGTCTGTCATGGTATGTTAAAAGCATGTTAAAGTCTTATTATAATGTATGTTGCTTTTAAATTGACATTGACATCCAAGTACGTCTGTGCAATGTTTAACAAGACAATGCAAAACCCCATACTGCACACAAATTCAAAATGCTGGGATGGAGTGTGATGGGATGTAATTGTCAATCAACAATTGCTGATAGAACCACATGGGACAGATATAACCAGTAATGGCAAACCTATGGCACGCTCTACAATACTTACAATAGTTTCATTAAGAAATGTTCATTAAAACTTTACTGTGCAAAACAGAAGTCTTATTTTAACCATGTCCAGAAGAAGCATCAACTTCTCTGGGCTCGAAGGCTTCTGGGATGTATTATCTTACACAGTGGAAATGTATATTGAGGTCAGACAAATCTAATTTTCAAACATTTGTTGGAAGAAATGTTGTTAAACTATCAGCTCTGAAACAAAGACTAATATGACCATCCAGACTGTTATCAGGTCTGTCATGGTTTGTAGAAAAGTATGTTAAGTTCTTGTTCTTGTATGTTGCCTTCATTGACATCTAAGGACGTCTGTGCAATGTTCAGCAAGACAATGCAAAACCACATACAGCTTTCATTTGGGTCAGAAGTTCGTTAGAGCACATTTTATTAACACCCTTATTTTTTAGAGTCATCACAGTCAATAAGCTCATCTTCCTGAATGGTCCCCTATTTATAAGAATATTGCCTCAATTTAGACTCTTTAAAAAGAAGACGTGTGTTGTAGCTTTTTATACACCATCCTCAAACAAAGAGACAGACTTAATGTTTGATTTGGAAGCAGCAGCAGCTTGTCCTCCTCCAGAGCTTACATTTACATTTATGGTGTTTGGCTGACACTCCTGTCCAGACTGATTTACATTTGAGTCATCCCACTGGAAAGTTTATTGCTCAAATGTTGATCTTTGATGTCTTAGTTTGTGATCTCACTTTTATTTCATTCAGAGATCAACTTTGTCACTGATGTTTCTCATAAAATTACTTATGAGAAATCACATTAGACAAAATGAGACATGATATCTCCTTACTGTCATGATTTGCAACAAAAATGTGATGTTACCAGAACGTTGCCTGAATCTTATTATTATAATTTTTTTGCAACAAGAAAGTAACGTCCCCAGAATGTTCTCTTTTGCAAGAAAATAGTAATTTTCCAGGATGTTGCCTAAACTTTCTTTTTTTGCAACAAAAAATAAGATTCCCAGAACATTAGGGAAAACTTATTTTTGCAATAAAATTAATGTTGCCAAAACGTTGCCTGAATCTTATTTTTTTGCAACAAGAGTGTTATGTGCCCACAATGTTGCTGTATTTTTTGCAACAAAAAGCTCATTTTTCCTGAATGTTGCCTGAACCATATTTTTTTTTGCAACAAAATAGTAATGTTCCCGGAACGTTACTAAAACCTTATTTTTGGCAACAAAAAAGTAATGTTCCCAGAACATTGCGTAACCCCTTTTTTTTTTGCACCAAAAATTTATGTTCCCAGGTCGTTGCCTGAACCTTATTTTTTGCAACAAAAAGTAATGTTCCCAAAACATTGTGTAGACATTTTTGTTTGCAAAAATAAAGTAATGTTTCCAGCACATTGCCTGAAAAATTTAATGTTCCCAGGACGTTGCCTGAATCTTATTTCTTTGCAACAAAAAAGTAATGTTTCCAGGATGTTGCCAAAACTTTATTTTTTGCAACAAAAAAGTAAGATTCCCAGAACATTAGGTAAACCTTATTTTTTCCAACAAAATTAATGTTGCCAAAACGTTGCCGGATTGTTTTTTTCCGCAGTAAGAATGTTATGTGCCCAGAACGTTGCCTAAACCTTATTTTTTGCAACAAAAATGTGATGTTTCCAGAACATAGCTTGAACCTTATTTTTTCCAACAAACAATAATGTTGCCAAAACGTTGCCTGAATCTTCTTTTTAATCTTTTTCTTTCTTCTGAATATTCTTTTTAATCTTTTATTTTTGCAACAAGTAATGTTTTTTTGTAAGTAAGTAATGTTCCCAGAAGTTAGTTTTTTGTTCTTAAAGACGGTTAATTTACTTGTTTGCGCTCTTTTTTTCAACTGTGAGAGACAATTGACAATGTGTTTTCAATTATCCACGCAGAAAATCCTCTGTGTGTGTGTGTGTGTGTGTGCGTGTGTGTGTGACGTCACGCTCAGATCCAGCGGTCCTCTCTCTCTCTGGCTCTGAGGAGACTAACGGGAAAATGAGTCCAGCTGCTGCATCTACTGCTCTCACCTCTGTGGATGGAAGATGAATAAACCGCACTATTCTGGACTTTGCGCCACAAAACGAGGCTTTTCTTCCCATTCTTGACACATTTTTGCCCTGTTTTCTCTTCAGAGACCCGCCTTGCTTTTGCTGTCTGTTGCGTTTTGGAGGAAAATAACTTTTTTGGGGAGTTATTTGCGAGACTAGCCTGAGGAAAGCTGTGGTGGAAGCGCTCGAGACGTAAGTAATTAACTTTTTTGATGCTTTTTTAGATACAATTCCAGTTTTAATGGACAGTTTCGCTGTTTTGTGTGCTTGAACTGCAATAAGTGGGTGATACGGAGTGATTTAGGCTTGGTTTAGGTGGAAAATACCTGTAACATTTGCGTTTGTTCAGGTTTTCCTTCAAAAGGCGCAATTTTACCTCAGAAATGAGGAACAGCTGAGGACTCATTTTACCGTGAAGTGACTGATAAAGCGTGGCAAAACCCCTTAAACCACACAAACCAGCACTAAAACTGGACAAAAACTGTAATGAACCGGATAAATTAGAGCAGAAACCCTTTTAAACGTTTTAAGACTTTTTAATTTATGCTGAAAACGTGCTAAACGTGCTAACTTTAGTAGCAACACTTTAGAACATGTATCAAGAGGGGTTTAAAACCCATAGAGGGTTTAATAAAACACATAAAGGGTGTGCAGCTCAGTTTACCTTCTTCAGCTCAGTCATTCCCTCCTTTTAACTCTTCCTCCAGGCTTGGAAAAACAGAGCAAGCTGACTTAACTTAACTAGCTTATATGACTGCAGGTTTTATAGGTACATTTCTTTGGTAAACCTTCTGTTGTTAAGCCTAAAATTACATGAGAAATACAAAGTCTACAAGGTCTCTAATACAGCTCTGGAAAAAATTAAGAGACCACTTCATTTTCTGATATCTTTATTTCTCTGGTTTTGCTATTTAAGGGTATAAATTTGAGTAAAATGAACATTGTTGTTTTATTCTATAAACAACGGACAACATTTCTCCCAAATTCCAAATGGAAATATTGTCATTTAGAGTATTTATTTGCAGAAAATGAAAAATGGCTAAAAAAAAAAAAAAAAGATTTCCGAACTCAAATAATGCAAAGAAAACAAGTCCATATTCATAAAGTTTAAAGAGTTCAGAAACCAATATTTGGCAGAAAAACCCTGTTTTTTCATCACAGTTTTCATGCATCTTGGTATGTTCTCCTCCACCAGTCTTACACACTGCTTTTAGATAACTTTATGCCACTCCTGGTGCAACAATTCAAGCAGTTCAGCTTGGTTTGATGGCTTGTGATCAGCCATCTTCCTATTGATTATATTCCAGAGGTTTTACATTTGGTAAAATCAAGGAAAAACATAATTGTTAAGTGGTCTCTAATTTTTTTCCAGAGCTGTATATATAAACTTCAAAAAAGGCTGGTCAATATGGTAATTATGATATAAATAGACACTAGAATTTATATTTCTACTAGTAGAAAATAAGTTTTTTTGTGGTAAAAATGTAATCATTCATGAAAAAGAGTGACTTTTCATTTTTTTATTATAGATTCTAGTCAGTCTGGTAATGTGATTACATTCAGGATGGCTTATTAGATCTGTAGATCTCTTTTCAGATCTTATTACTAGTAAAAATTCCATATGTGATATATGAAATGACAGAAATTCGAAGAAGTTTTTACCAGTAAACATTGAGTTAGGACTTGTATCGGTGTTTATATCATTGATAACTCTCACTGTTGGCCCATAGCTCTCAGTTTGCTGTGTCCTAAAGCGTTTTTCTGCTGCTCTTGGCTTCAGCCCAGTGTACACGCCTCAGCTGTATCACAGCGGAGAGGACTGGACCTCCTCACTGCCCTGGGTGGAGGGCCGGATTTCAAAATAACAGCTTCTTTTGACACTATTTCAGCTAAAGACGTGCACACTTATTCCGCTCTTCAGTCCTTCAGTGCAAAGGGTCAGCTCAGAGAAAAAATATATATAATGTGGGCAGGTTTGCTTTGCTAGCTTTGCTTTTTTCCTCCTGAATCATGATTTTTCTGATGTGGTCGCTGGCTAATCATAGGAACTTGATCTCAGAGAGGTCATGCTCTGAGCTGGAATGGCTCTGACTTCAAATTGAGCAATACATCCTACTTTCTAGCATGGTATTGTTCTCTGAGTGGGAGTAATATTATTATGATACTTGAAGTATCATATTATGATATTTTGTTTTTCTATAGTTTGAAGAGCTTAACTTTGGGCAGTTTTGTGAGGCGTATCTTAAAATATGTCCTTTTTGTCTATGTGAACTCCAAGTAAAACCTTAGAAAAAGGAAATATTGCTATAGTTATTGAGTACAAGTCTTGAAGTATCATGATTTTTTTTTTTAGAAACTTAACTAGTTCAATTCCGAAACTGAATTTTTTTTAGTTCCAAGTAGTTTTTGTAGGAAGTAGATAGATGTCATGAGGATGTGAACATGTCAACTTTGAACATATCAACTGGCATTGCTTATAGTGCTAATAATGCTAAAATTAAGCAATAATACTCAAAAGGAAGTGCGTGTAGTATTGGCCGGCGGCCTCATGCCTACAACCGTAGCACTGTAGTGCCAATATTTCTTGTTATAGCAGAAATCTTGAGTATATTATTGCGATTATACCTTAGTTCCATTATCACTGTTTATTGAAAGATTTTGAATTAAAGAGGGTGATAAAATACAATCTGTTTGGTTATAAAAACAAGCTCTGATGGTAGCTGCACTGTTTGGCTTGTAAGCGCTGCATCGCTGCTAGGTTACCTGTATGTGGTAGAGTAATACATGGAGAGCTTTGGTTACAGTGCATTACTGGCTGATAATGACACTCATAGAATGCCTCTTAGCCAATCACATTGCAGTGTGGGAACAAACTGTGGTATAATAATGCTTATTGACTCCAGCAGTGACAACCTGGTGCGTAATGTCACTTAACTTACCCCTACCATGTGTCACAATTTCTTGATGAATGGACTAATAGAAGTTCTCTAAAATGACCTGAAAGTTGCTATTTTGGAGATACATTTGTTTCACAGAACAGCGCCAATGAAAAATGGGAAATATTTTCAGTGGATTCGTCCAAAGCACTGCTCTGGACATCTAGTATTGTGCTTTATTGTGGTGGGAGATATGCCAGTAACATAATATCATGATATTTACACAATAATTGTCAGCATATTTTATTTTTTTAAGTGGAGCCCAGGCGCAAAAATACAAATTCTCATGCAATACTGCTTTAGGTACCTTTGACTTTTCGCCTTTTTCGCCTTGATTGGAGACTCTGGTCTTTGGTGCTCTGCTTTAACAAGTGGGTGTGGGCGCGAGAGAAAGAGTGAGTTTTAATTTAGATAGAGTAAATGAGCACATCTTTGTAGGAGTGTGGTGATTTCAGTTTTGCTTTCATGTTCCAGACAAGTGTGTGTGAGTGTGTGTGTGGTTTCAGTTGACTGAAATTACAAGCCAGATTCCATAAACTTTGTCTTCTTTGGAATTGCTCTGCCTTACTTTCCCGACTATCACTTGACGTAATACGAGCGAAAGTAAAGTAGCGCAATTCCAAAGAAGACAAATGGGAGCATGCTTCAACTGACACAACACCCAAGTCTTTAGCCTACAGGCACAGTTAATTTAAAGCCTGCAATACACTGTAATAAACAAACACCAGTCAGGGTTGAGGTGCTGGGGGCCAATGACAAGGCTTGTCTTATTGGTCCGTATCAATATATTGTGCCTTTTGTGTCTGCAGCATAGTTGTTTACATGTTATACTGTTTTTGAACAGTTCAAAAGTTTGCAACACTTAAGTAAGTCATCTTTAGCAAATATTATTTTCTTGCTAAAATTGTCCACCCTCTCATGCATCTTGACAGTAGGGGCTGCAACTAATGATTCATTTGATGGTCTATTCTGGCAGTTATTTTTCTGATTAGTCGATTAGTCATGGATTATTCCTGCCATGGCCACCATCGCTGTTTGTTGTGGGTATGGCTATTGTTTCTAGCTTTCTCTGTCACTTTAAAACTATAATAACAGCTGAACATGGGATTTAAACACCTTCTTAAATGTTGAGAACATTGCCTTTTGAATGTGGAAAGTGCTGATAATCAGGAAGGAAATCGTTTGTTTTCGGGCACATTTAGAGATGCAGGCCAGTTCTTTGTGTAGTGCTGCATATTAACAATTAGTCGGTTTATTGTTATAATCGCTATTGTCAACTATATTGACTAATTGTTTCAGCCCTATATAACTGTGGACAAATGTATGCAAGTGAAAATATAAGCTGGTTAAGCTGGAAAATATGATTTCTGTGTTGTCATTGTTTTATAAATACAGCTATGGAAAAAAAACAACGGACCCCTTAATAATGATAAGTTTCTTTGATTTTACCAAATTGAAATCCTCTGGAATATAATCAAAAGTAAGATGTATGATCACAAGCCATCACACCAAGCTGAACTGATTAAAGAAGCAGCATAAAGTTTCTTCAAAAGCAGTGTGTAAGACTGGTGGAGGAGAACATGCCAAGATGCATGAAAACTGTGATTAAAAACCAGGGTTTTTCCACCAAATATTAATTTCTGAACTCTTAAAGCTTTATGAATATGAACTTGTTTTCTTTGCAATATTTAAGGTCTGAAAGCTTTGCATCTTTTTTGTTATTTGTCTAAAATATTTTTTTATTTGGAATTTGAGAGAAATGTTGTAGTAGAAAACTGAAGTGATCTTAATTTAATTTTTCCAGAGCGGTATTTTAAATATAATTTTGAGGGCTAAAAGGCCCGATATAATGATAAGGAACCATATTTAGTATGTAGTGGGCTCAACTTGGCCAGTGAGGTGGTCTGTAGCTTGCCAGGCAAGGCAGGAAAAGAAACACACACACACACACTCTCTCACACACTCTCTCACACTTGCATAGATGGCTCTTTGTGAACTCCCAGGTCAGGTATGGGTCCTGCCCTTCCTGCACAGTGTTATTGCTGCTGAATAGAAACATCAAGCTCTGAAATGTGTTCAGTGCCCTTCAATTAAAGGAGTGGTGCTTTTCTCTATAACTGTGTCCCGATGGGCCTGGCCGTGGCAGCCTCGACCCGCCACACTCACAGTGGCCTGTTCCATTGTGTGGTATCACTGAGTCCCACCCGTCCCACCCAAACACAGTGTGGTGGCTTTGCCAGACGGATATAAATAAACTGGACTCTATTGTGATGTTTATAGCTGGATTTGGGATTGGTGTTTTTTTTTTTTTTAGATCTGTGTGTGAAATGTGTGGGAAGCGGCTGGCGTCACGATACACTATGGGTTGTGAATTTCACATGTTGGGTTTTTTTTTATGCCATAAGAATATTTTAATATCAGACATACCAATGTATGATGAACTGGCTCCTTGTCCAGGGGGCATTCCTGCTTTATTTCAAATGAATGGCTCTGGTTCCACTGTGACCCTGAACAGGAATAAGCAGATAAGAAGATTGATGGATTGATGATTACCAGATAAACCATTCTTTGATGAACTGGTGGTTTGGTGGTTTTGGCATTCCTGCTTTGCGTTTACTGATTTCAAGTTTGCTCTGTACCAACTATAACCCTGACCAGGAATGAGCAGATTGGAAAATGATGGATGGTTGATGGATAAGACCAGGCATTATTTCTGCTTTGGGCCTAATGTTTCTTGATTGGTTGTTGAACCAATCAGGGTTTTGAAGTTTTGAGGCCAAAAAAGCTCAATATTTTAATAATGACCCATATTTATACGCAGTTGGCTCAAATTGGCCAGTAAGATGTGACCCAAACAGGAGTAAGCAGATAAGAAGACGGATGGATTGATGATTTAATAATATATACAATCCTTTCATGGACTGGTGGTTTGTAAAGTTTGCATTCCTGTTTTGTTCCTACTGATTCCAGGTTTGCTGGGCCTAGTGATTCTTGGTTGGTTGTTGAACCAACCAGGCTTTTGAAGGTTAAGGGAGCCAAAAGGCCCAGTATTTTGATAATGACCCATATTTAGTACGCAGTGGCCTCAACTTGGTCAGTAAGGTATGACCCCAACGAAGAATTGAAAACAGTATAAAATTATTAGGCTTCATAATGGACCAAAACAGTAAGCAGAGTTTGGTACAATAAAATAATAAAGGCTCTTCACATTTGTCTCTAAATAGAATTAGCAACATCTTTGTCTTGGCTTGTTTAACAGTTTTGCCACACCACTATATGATATGATATGATAACAGATGGTTACTTACACTCTTGAGAAGAGCTTTTATACCGTTCTGTCTTCTGGATGGTATTTGGGCATGGTGGGTGGCAGCTCCAGATCATCCTGTTCTATTGGCATTGCTTTTATATGGCCATTAAACAAGCTGTGCATGTGAATCTTAATGCCTGTGTCGGTTATAGTTATAGGTGCACTGTAAATTAGCCTAACTCACTCATTAAAGGAATTATATGGACTTTAGTGTATATATAGCACATATACTCAGTCTATACCAATACATTAACCAGTTCTGTGTTAGCTCTTCCTAAGTGTTAGCATTTCCCCAGTGTTTGTGTATTCCTCCTTGATCTGGCCATATGCTAAACCACCTTCACACCTTCAGCCATTCACTTTCAGACTCTGCCTCCCAGGCAGTTGCCGGCAGGTGGTTATCTACTCAAAAGGTCAGCATCAAAGGCCCCACAGACACATGCAAATCACATTAGTTAATGGATGACAGCTTTGCTAATCAGAAAGGCACCTACATGGCATGCTGGTACTGAAGTTTAAATCCCAACAAAGGTAAAAGTACACTTTCATACTATGGCCTGTAAAGATAGTGAAGCATATATTTTAATGAAATTCAGTCTAAATGCAGATTGATTGTAGATGTTCAGTGTAAGCTGTACATTTATTTGTTTTTGAAGTATCGGCGCCTACGTGGGAAAATTCACTGATGGTGGTAAAGGTGTCTGGTGTCTTTAGCTCTTTACAAACAAACCTGCCCACAAAGGCATTTGTTTATACATTTATCTCAGAACTGCTATTCTAATCATAAATGTCCTCAGCAGAGCTACTCAAGTCACATGTAATTGAAATTTAAATAAGAAATTCAGCCAGTCTTTTCAGCCATTAAACAAGCAAAAGCTAAGTTACTAGTGTCAGTCCTGCACAGCTTGTATATTTCAGTATATTCAGTATATATAAGAAAGTATATATAATACTTTTAACGTATATAAGTTATACAAATCTATGCAAGGAAAGTGTAAAAATAAAGTTAAACCTGCCATCATTCTGCTCTCCCTGATGGCTCTCTCCCAAACTCCCTGCTCTGAGGTCTAAGCACTGCTGGGAGAGTGTAGGAGGGGGATATAATTATATATATAGACACAACAGCACCGCACTGCATTTGGGAAATTACTGGAAATTCTAACATACATTGTTTTTTTTAATAGTAAACTAAATGGGCAATAAAAATTTACATGTCACAGTATTTCTAGGCATATTGTTAAATTGGAACAAAAAGGTACAAATAATGACACAATTTAAATTTATGTAACAATAATTATATTATATCACAATTCTATTCAGCATTGCACATACTGCACTAAATCCACTTTACAATGACTTATTCCACTCTTTTTATGTACTAAAATATAGCATACAGTTGGTCAGTGCTGTAGAAATAACAGTGATATCCACCATATGTTCAGAAATGCATATTGTAGTATAATTTATTATAATATTACCCAGCTAGATGACTTCAATAAACAGAAAGCCTACACTGGAATCAATCATCTCTGCGTATGTTTATTAACAGCCTTGTCCTGAAGATTCCACAAGATGAGCTGCATTTAATCTAAAGTGACAGTGCTCGTGATTTATGAAAGACAGCATTTTGTTAAAATTATTGATGTTTTTGATCTTGCTTATAACAAACTGCTGTGTAGTGAAGTAACTTCAGAGAGGCTTTGGTCTGCTATCCACATGTGTGTTTTTTTTCCCGAAACCACGAAAGCGTTTTCCTTGAAGCTTCTCGTTATCACAGTGGGGCTTTTTCTCAGTCATCACCGGAAACCTGGGTGTGAGGGTTTAACTCCAGAACTCTGCACAGCCTCTGATTCAGAGAAGCTGTCTTTCATGTCTACTGGTGTTTCACTTTGGGGTGGAATGGTACGTTTACTCGTACGGAACCATAATGATATTGGGAAACGGGTGGGGGATCACGGTTTGGCGATTCACGATGGTCAACTCATTTATTTCATCTCATACAAGACAATCCTTCTATCTGTTTGCAAGGAGGACACAAACATAATAGAAACTGAATAATATTACTAGCATGTCTCATTAGAAAGGCAAAATATACATAAAATACACTTAAAATGCATTCTCAATTACTTTATAACAACAGATTATACCTTTGTTATAATTGCAAAAGTTGTATGTCTGGCTGCATTTTGTCTTTCCAGTGGAAACAATAAACGGTAACAGAGTGACCAACAAGATACAGACCATATGTAAATACTGTAAGTAAATGGTAGACGTGTCTGTTTTATTGGCAGTTGTACTAATCCCATAGCTCTGTACTGTATTTAAAAAAAATGTTCTGTCTCTGTTTACACTTCAAGCACAGTCTTAATATGACTGGTTATGTTTATGCATAGTTAAATTACAGGATATTTAGGAGAAAAAAACACAAACCATAGTCTTAATATGACTGGTTGTGGTTTGCACTATATAAGACCTAGAAAAGTTTTATTTTTATTTTTTATTCTTATTTCTATATCTTATAGAATCAATGTGTGAGAGAAACCAGTCTGTTAAGTTGGCGTTATATGATTTTGTCAAATAAAACAGTTTTCAAGCCATTTTTCATTTTTTACATTTTCTTTGAAATTTTATTTTCAAATCTCGTCTCGTTCTCGTGAACCCAGTATTGTGTCTCGTCTCGTCTCGTCTTGTGATATTAGTTTCTCGTCACACCCCTAGCGGGATTATATCACAGGCATTGTGATTAGTGGTACCATTCCCATTCAATTTGCAGTCAGCGGCTAGTCTTCTCATTAAGAACACTGCCTTGCTGCCTACACTTCATCTCAATTAGAAGGAAGTGAAGTGATCAAGGTGTAAGACAGAAGGTTAGATTATTAAAAATGTAATATAAATATGACTGGCTGCATTCCTCTCAGAATCCTGCCTAAATCTGCAGCATTTATTTCATTTCAGACTCAGCATAAAGCTGTAAACCATTTGATTGTGGTAACTGTAGTGGTTTATTAGTGTAGTATTGCCATGGTAACTGTGTACTTGGCTTTCATCTGTCTCCCTCCTGCTGTTGGGTGTAGAGAGATTGCCTAATACAATCGTTTTTATCTGTCTTTATTCTTTAACTGCTTTACTGCATTAAACATGCTAACATTTAACCTGTTTACTCTTTGCTGCTTAATGTAAACGCTACAGGCTGCTTTAACTGCCTCAAGGGGGCGCTAAACAGCAAACTACAAACAACAATCTGCACAACTGCCTTTTCAAATGCACTGAAAGTAAAACTGGGCAAGTGGTTAGAAGTTATAAGTGTGTATTATATATATCATAACAGATTACATACACTCATGACCCACATTCAGACTGAAGTACTTGGTACTTGTTGCTTTTGAGAAGAAAGCTGTCATGATCTCACATTATCCAGCAGCGCAGGCTTTTGTACTGTTAGCTTTAAAACAACAAATGCTCTCACAGCCCCTGCTATCAGATTAATATGATCCAGATATGTCCCTTTAATGACATAATTCACCAGTGAAAGTGTTAAAAAGTGTTTGGTTGGAGACTGCTGGGTAGAGAATGGCTTTTTTCCGCTGTTATATTGCTGAGTAAGCGGTCATAACAGGGCAATGGAAAGTGATTGGCTGACTCAGTGGGTCACTGAGCAAGCAGTGCGCTGTACAGTCTCTTAGTGTGCAAGATTTATGGCAGGAAGGAGAAAGAGCTTTTCTGAAACAGCTTTTGGCCAGACAGTCATTTGTATACATTTTTTGGCCTCATTTTTTTGTAATTTGGTTTATTTTTTTCTCCAGTCTTGGATATGCCATGCGCATTCTTACTATCATTACATGTTACAACATTAACTTGTGGTAAATAAATCTGGTGATATGACATAATATACATCTATATCTCTCTCTCTCTCTCTCTCTATATATATATATATATATATATATATATATATATATATATATATATATATATATATACGTATATATATATATATATATATATATATATATATATATATATATATATATATATATATATATATATACGTATATATATATATATATCATTAACTTGTCAAGTATCAGGGGTGTTAAAATGTTCAAACTTCAACTAATATTTTTATATTTATTGGATTTTTTTTTTTTAAGTCCAAAAAGTCTAATGCTAGTTGTATCCAGTATTTATGTATTTATGTAAAATAATAGGTATTGCATTAATGGTTTTAGAATAACAACCATTTTCACATGGTCTCTCCATTCTCCATTTTCTGTCTCAAAAATAATTGAATAAACGAACTAGGAATGTGCTGAAATCAACTTTTTTAGACTATTGTATGTATTTTTTTCCTGCTTTTTAAAGAAAAAACTAAATAAATATAAAAAATATTAGTTGAAGTTTGAACATTTTAACATCCCTGATACTTAACAAGTTAATGATGGCAGGTTAAAGGCATTTCATTGCTGTATGTATCTGATTTATGAAGCCTAGAGCATTGTTTTTTTTCTGAGCTGCATTATTTGCAGGTAGTTAAAGGCAGGTGACAGAATGATACTGTGCTGTTAATATTTTTTTTATTTTATATGTGTATGATATTTGTACCATATTCAGATCTTGAGTTAATAAGATCAGAATAGTAGTGTTTCTTTTTTGTGTCTCTGAACATTTTTCTACAATACAATTATAAACATACAGAAATTTCTATTTTTTTATTAGATGCAAATCTTTCTGAAACACATTGTGGGACTGTTTGTGGGACTTCAACATAACATAACACTACCTCCGCCATGTTTGACAGATCATAAGTATCTTCTTAATTATATCTATTAAATATATTGACAGTTTTTTACTCTGTACCAACACCTCTTTGGACAGATGATATATAGAATGGTATATTTTTATTCTAAGAATCCTGTTTAATGATAATAAAAACATTTTAGCTTATCAGAGACCAACTTCCATTTAAATCTTTTGGTGATACTGAGACTTATTTTAGGGGTGCTTAAGCTTCACATGTATTGCAGGAGGCATACGCTTGTTCTGAGCCTCCTAGTGTTTGGAGTGCAAGAAAGTGAACATGTAAACTAGCTGCTATAAATTGGGGAAAACAAAAATAATAAAATTGAGAAAAATGAAAATTAATGTGACGTGCCAACACTTTTGTAAATCCATGAAAGGTTATACCCCTTGAAATTATTGCTTTATTTTAAATCTACTCTGTTGGTGTACATTTACAGAGGCAAATATTGTCATGCTTTCCTGTACTTTAGTAAATCATTGGTATGAATTAAAGTTACAATTTGTGTGTGTGTGTGTGTTTTGTTGCTTGTTTTGCTAGTTCTTTGCTTTTCTCTCAGCCGTATCTGTCAACAGCACAAAAGGGTAAGCACCTTGCGTTCCGTGGGATTAGCCTCCAGGCTAATAAAAAAAAGAATGTTTATCTATGATGTAGCTCAAACAAGCACAAGCATGAAGTGCACGGAGGTGTGAAAACTCTGAATTAACTCTCATGATAGCAGATAGTGAGGCTTTGTGTGGGAAAGATTTTCTCTGCCAGTTCCTCACAGGTTTATCTTGCCATGCTAAATCAGTCCCCTGACCCTGGAACTCACTTCCTTAACTCACAGAAAAGATTCTGATTCTTGTAAACAGACAAGAATCTTGTTCCCTGGAAATGTTTGTATAATGTATGCATTTTATGCGTAGAAAAGATGAAGATTTGGGCTGATTCTTACACATCCTGTAGTTGTCTTGTATTTTATTGGATGTATGGATTTTTTTAAATAATAAAATGAGTGATGATACATTAATAATCATTATTAACCATTTAACTGTTATCAATTAAACACTCACATTTACTCACAATAAAAGTAGCTGCCTTGGTCTTTATCATTTAAACACTAAAATATATCCAAACAAACAACTTTTTAGTCAATGTACACTGTAAGCTCGGATAAGTTGAATTTACTTAAAAAATTTGAGGAAACCGGTTGCCTTAAAAAAGTTAAGTAATGGAAAATGAAGACAGTACGTCAAGTTATTACAACTAAAGAGGAAGTTGATTTAACTTTTTTATTTTTGTTATATTGTAATTGCTAATTTTTGTTTAAGAAATGGGGAATAAAACTTGAGTTAGCATAAATTAAAACATCAAGTTTTTACAACTAAAGGAGAAGTTGATTTATTTCTAAGGTAGCCCAGGGGGAATCACTACACACTGATGGTGAGTGTCAGAAACTGTTGGACACGCCCAGTATGCAAATAGATTGTAGCAGAAGCCAATGGAAAAGAAGCTGCCAATGGCAAAAGACTAAACTCAGTTATTAAAAGTTGGTTCAACTCAAATATCTCAGTTTGAATGTATAATATGTGCCCACAAATGTTCAACTAACTCAAAATAGTTGAGTATTGTTTAGAAATATACAATTTTATGTAAAACAGAGTTAATTCATTTGAGTTCAAACAACGTATGTGTTTACAGTGCACTGTAAACCCATACGTTGTTTGAACTCAAATGAACTCAAATGAGTTTAGTCTGTTTCCATTGGCAGCTTCTTTTCTATTGGCTTCTGTCACAATCTATTTGCATACTGGGTGTGTCCAACAGTTTCTGACTAACACTCACCATCAGTGTTTTATAAGTTGTAAGGTGTTATCTTGTGAGGCCTGATAGTGTAACAAAAGAGTTTGAAACTTTAAACAGCTCCACGTTCTTCATCATTAGCAAGCATGATATTTCGTGTTTCCATGATCTGGCCTTTTATAAACCCTGAAGAGGTGAAGCCTTTTATGTGTTTATATATGTTTTTTTCCTCCCAAAGTGGACTTTACACACTCGTGCAGACTGCCTGACTAGTCACAGTTTCACAAAGCTCTCATTCGAGTGTGACGTTTTTTCGTGACTCATGAAACCATGGTGCCTCGTGTTGTGGTCATGACTCAGGATCTGGAAAAGGGCCTTGATGAATGGATGGAATTTAAAGGACGTTTTTAACTGATGACGATGTTTTAGTAATTTGGCCTCTCGCTGCTTGAAACGAGCCCAGTGTTTATGAGACCAAATGACCAGCGATATATTTATTTTCATGTACTCTGGAGAAATGGTCTTAGTTGCAGATATGAGAGAGATGTTTGCTATAGCTTTATTTTCACCATTTACAGTTCAAGTTTTTTGTGTTTTAAAATTTTTACCTTGTAAATAATCATACTTTTTCTTACTACAACTTTAAAGTGGATAACTAATTTACTAGCTCTCAAACAAGTTTATCGTGGTCTCGTCAGACCACAGTAAATGGTTCCAGTCATCGATGCTTTTGCTGCTTGTCTTCAGCAAACTGTTTGCTGGCTTTCTTGTGCATCTGCTTTAGAAGAGGCTTTCCTGTAGGACATTGCCATGCAGACAGAGTTTATGCAGTATGTGAGCACTACAGGCTGACCTCCCACTTCTTCAAAAGCATTTGCGTGTCTTTTTTTTTGAAAGCCAATCTCTGGATATTAAGCTTAAAACATGAACCTAACTTCTTTGGTCTACCCTGGGAAGGCCTATTCTGAGGATAATCGACCCTGGAAAACTAATGTATCAGGGTAAGAAGTGGCCGAGTTTAAAAGCCCAGCTGGGATGCTGGTGAAATCAAAACTACCTGTTCAAGCTGACCTGCAAGGATATATGCAGTATCATATGTAATTCGGTAACACTTTATATTAACTTTCATTAATTAATTTTTAACAAATGATCACCCCGCCCCCCCAGCCAGCGCTCCAGTACTGTGAGCATATGGAGCTATTGGATAAACCATCTATCGGTCAAAAGTTTGGACACCCCGCACGCCCAGAGCAACCTAGCATCCATATCTGAGCGATGTGTTTGCAAACACCTTTAAATCACATTTATGCAAATACATTGCCTAGTAACCACCCAGGAACACATTAGCAACCACCTAGCAACTACTTAGCAACACCATAGCAACCACTACAGATACCATAGCAACAGCTTAGCAACCACCTAGCAACTGTTTAGCAACATCATAGCAACCACAAGACAGACATCATAGCAACACCCTAGCAACACTTTAGCAACCACCTAGAAACTCCTTAGCAACCACCTAGCATCTCCTTAGCAACCACCTAGCAACTGCTTAGCAACACCATAGCAACCACCATGGATACCATGGCAACACCTTAGCGACCACCTAGCAACACCTTAGCAACCACCACAGACACCATAGCAAGCACCTAGCTTTCCTTCAAGAAATGCACTTTTCTAGTTATAAAGTGTTTCCCGTAATTCTAGTATAAAGCCTATTTAGCTACTCCTACCCCAACATTATATTAGATAGACTACACATGTCTCCCTTCACTAACATGTGACCCCTTTAACTTGATGCTTTAAGCTTTACATTATGTAGTTCTTTAAGCTAATTTTAGACTGGCTCTGGAACTGATTCAGCATTGTCTGTTAGTATTGGCCATATTCAGACGCTGGGTATCTAAATATACAGTAGCTTTACAGTTAAGTTTGCATATATGGGTTAAGCTGGGGTTGCTCTGATGGTTTGTGGAAAATGAGAGGCTAGCCTTGTTTAAGGAGTCCTATACAAACAAGAAGGCCCGCATGCATCTAAGCCAGAGCCTGAGTTTTCCCTAAGCTATTTCAGTCAACTAAAAGGCCTAGTATGATATAGACCAAAACGATTGTGAATCACGTGATTCGACTGTGAACTGAATCGTTCACAGTCCACTGCTCCATGTTCTTCAGTCCTCCCTGAAAAGCTGAATTCCCTCCAGTTTCCTAAGTGCTTTCAGATGTCATCCTTCATTAAGGTAATAAACGAGATGCACATTTGATGTGAAGCTCACTAGCGTGCGCTGCCTCACCAGCACTGTACACAAATGTGAACAATTTATTCATTGTAAAATCTCGTTCTGTTGCTTTTTTTACTGGAGCGGTGCAGAACAATGCCCTCATTGTGTTCTCAGACAGGCAGGGATCAGCGCTGACACGGATCCGGGCTGGTGCTGTGCCTCTTTTCGCTTTGGCGTAACCTGGCTGAGCGAGTGTGCAGCTGTAGTGAGCGCTCGTGTTTGATGTTGGCTGGCATATAACTGCACATAACAGCACATTCAACCTGCTTCCTATTTGTGCTGGTTTTCAGGAAATGTATTTCTGCATTCAGAGGGTTCTTTGAATTCTGTTTTAAGTGCTATTCTTATTCTAGTTTAAGAACCACTATTTTTAGGGTTGTGAAAATGCATATTCATGTTGAATATTTTGAGTTTAGTGTATTTTTGGAATTTAAAAAAGTACTTTAAATGTTTGCCTAGGATACAAATACAAACAAGTTAATTATTATGTGAATAAAAAAACACTTTTGGCATTAGGCACGTAGATATTTTATTTAGTTTTGTTCATTTTTAATTTGGGCAAAATAGATATATTTTTTTATATATATTTTTGAAGAATCTCTAATGCTTATATTATATTTTGCCATATTTTTTCTCATTCCTTTGATAACATCCACTGGCACATCTTTGAAGCCTTATAATCATATAAAACCCTCCAAAAACTTTTTTTATTGTTTTTCACATCTTAAAATCATGTAAATCTGGATTTTGTTTTTGCTGCTAAAAGTTTAATGCTGAAAGCAATCAAATTCTCACAAAAGTGCTTTAAAATTAAGTAGAAAGCCTTCTCTGGGCAGTAGAGACAGTTTATTTTAATAAATAAAATAAATGAAAATAATTAAATAAATAAGCAGCTTTTCTAATACTTTGGTAATATAGTGTATCATTGACTTTTCTAATGAAAAAAATAATTAAAAACCCTTTTATATGAAAGTTTGTTTAAAAATACTAATCTCAATCTGTTATTTTTTTCATATTGTAAATTTGGCAGATGTTGTAACACTATGGAAATATATTATGATTTATGGACCAATAAAAATACTTTAAATTCACATGGAAAAATTAAGGTAGGATGAAGGAGGGTCCCCAAATATTGAGCCATTCACATGCTTCCTTCCATATATAGTTATAGTTCAGTACAGAACCATTGCATTTTCTAAATACCCCACGACCAAACCATTTCCTGGTTGCTGGGTTGCAGTGGTCCTTTATATCGTATCTATTATATACTAATAGACCAATATACATGATTTCATACATTGATTTATACACACTGCAGTTAATCTGACTGGTATTCACAGAGAGCCGCTGCTGACCGTCACTAATTAATAGCATTTGCAAAGCATGCCTAGTGTCTAGCACCATTCAAGAAGGCTAGCTGTAAATAAGCTGGTGAAGTTTGAATTAGCACCCTTCATGTCCTGCACAGCAAAGATAACTAAAGTGTCTTTAGACCTCGAGCCTTTATTTACGGTCATGCAAGTTTCACAGTAGAAGTTGCAGCCTGCTCGATAAGACCACAAGGCTACAGTGTTATCGAGCTGACACTGGAGGCCCTGCTGGAATTTCCTTCAGCGTCTCCTTATCCATTGTGGATGGGTGCAGCGATAATGCCGAAGTCGTGTTGTTTTTTTTCCAGAGCGAGAGCAGAAGTCTGCCGGGTGGTCTCGTCAGATCGACGGGGGGAAACACATGCTCTTTCTCCTAGCGCACTTTTCAATGGGAGAAGGAAGTTCACAGACGTCTGTGCACAGACCACTTTTTGTTCGGTGCCTTCAGCCCAATGAGATCAGAGGCCTGAGGCTATATGATAAAACACATGCGCACAATGCCAGGATCTGTCTCGCTGCCACCGCTAACGATAGGTTTGGGACCAAACACAAAAGGCGCGGAAAGGTCTTTTACTTTCGCTTGACTTTCGAGTTGGTAACAGCTGATAAGAGACAATTGGCTGTGTGTGAGCTGGTTGCATTTTTTCTCCCCATTTAAAACTTAAACATTTAGCTAAATTCAATTAGAACAACTGAGTCATTACTTTATTTAAAATATTAGTAGTTAGTAGGAGAGATTGCTGGTTTGAATCCCAGTCATACAGCTTGCCATTAGCTGCTGGAGCCCTGAGACAGCACAATTGGCCTTGCTTTCTCTCTGGGTCCTCTGGGTGGATAGAGGCGCTCTTTCCCCTCATCACTCCTAAGGTGATGTTGATCAGCACAAGGCTGCGTCTGTGAGCTGATGTATCAAAACATCGCTGTCACTGCGATTTCCTTTGAGTGCGCTGTGCTGTGATGCTAGCAGCAGTTTGAAAAGAGGCAGTGGCTGACTTCACATGTATCGGAGGAGGCATGTGCTAGTCTTCACCCTCCTTGCATTGTGACATCACCTATAAGGGATATACAGCTGAGTAGCAATTGCATGGGTGGGACAGTCTGCCATAAAAATACATTATTTGGTGTGTAAGAAAGAAATAAAGGGCTCCCAAATGTATAAAATTTTATAAACTATATTCATTATGTAAGTCTTGGGTTCGATATAAGGTGGTGGGATCACTCTTCTATCAAAAAGAAAGCAGGATGGAGACAGATTACCAACTTGAAGTGCTGTTTATTCACTACTGCTTAAGGCAGCCGCATTTAGTGCTCCGAAAACTCTTGCACTTCCTGTCAACTCACATGTGACTTCTTTCACCAATCACAAAGCAGAACAGATATTTACACAAATAAAAATATATATATATATATTTGTTTCCTTTTACTGTTGTAGTACTAGGATTTTAACTGCAACATTAAATTATACAATTTTAAAACTATTAAAACCTTTTTAACTATTTAGTATATTATGACAAATAGAAAGCTTTCAATAATGTGGACCTGTATATTCCTCTCCCTAGTTAAATATCAGCCCTCCTTATTTATGAATCTGCATAGAAACATGTAAATTTCAAACTAAATGCAGCTAAATTTCTTGCAGAAGGCATTTTTTGCTAAGCCAGACGCTCTGCAGACGAATGCTCTCATGCTGTGTGTCCGTCTTGCAACATAAGTAAATTGTAGTGAAGTTCAGTGCTTTCTCGCGAACACATGATCAGGTTTAAATTACAGAAACACATTCAGCTCAGGCGAGACCCAGAGGCCCATTTCCTGTACTGGGTGTTTCAGAGAGGAGAGAATCAGCCAATTCAAATGAGGCCTGGCACTGATGTGACTAATAGCTGGCTGAGAGCGTCTGCAGCCGGCATTACAAAGTGCCAGTGTGTCAGCTTTTGTGAGTTTCTGCTAGCCACTAGCTGCGCTGCTTGTTTGAACGGCCTTAGCTTTCACCATTATGGGATGGACCACTAATTAAACTCAGAGCAGATGGGGAAAGGTCAGGCCTGTGCGCCTGTGTAATATCCGTCCGAGTTCACTTCACACCTTCAGCTCCTACACTGCTGTTTGTTGTAACAGGTAATGCTTAATAATAATGGTAACTGTGTTAGTGTGTCCAGATGTATGTCCCTGTGAAATAGGTTGGTCTCGAGAGATTCCTGATTTGGACATATGCTTCATGTCAAAGTAGGCGAACTGGAAAATCCTATGGCTTACTTGTGGAGCGTACGGCATATGACTGCATAATTATGTTGGGCCTCATTCACCAATGTCTTTTTGTGGATTTTCTTAAATTCATTTTTGTAAAAAAGGCTATGTAAGGGTCACAAGATCTTTTAAACTGCAGAATCACCCACAGTTCTGCAAGAAAAATATGGGCTTTAAGCAGGTTTTTAGAAGAAATTTCTTCTTTAAAAAGAACAATTTGAGAATAAGGCCCTTTAAAAATGAGCATTGCTGTCACTATGGCTGGGCATTTTAATCCAAAATAAATATATATCACTATTTATTAAACATTTCACCATGATTACGATAAATGAACGATAATTTTAATGAACAAGTGATTCATCATTTGTATATGGTACAAGCTGCTCGAGTTGCTCAGTTGGCTCAGTGTTTGAGTTCTTCTCCATGTTGCTTTCATTTCACAGACTGAACTTTTCAATGTGGAAATATGTAGATTGATTAGGGGTGTACTGATGCAGTCTGCTTATGATTCGATTTTCTCACAATATATGGAACTACTTTTGACAGACAAAAAGGGACACTTTCTCTTTTTTCTATTGTTTAAATCTATAAGCAATTAAAAATGCATCTTGTGTAAATGTACTGTTCCCTGTAATGTTCTAAGCTCAATTGCTCAATTAATCACTTTTAGGCCAGTTTAAGCAATATAGAGTAAAAGTATCATTGTGTATCTTTACTAAAGTATTAGTTTTTTGTAAGTCTTTACTTTAATTCAGCTGCAAAATTTAAGCATCATACTTTTTGCTCTATGAGAATCAAATGCTGGACAGCCAAAACATGTGCAGCGACCACGGTGAGCCCCCTACATGCCGGAAAAAAGCACTTGTATGATTTGCTTCAGCCAAAAATGACTGATATACCCTCTGGCCTTTGCTTATGCCCACTGGTTCTATGACTTGCACTAGCAGGATTGCATCTTTTTTAAGACAATGGTTGGATGACCATTCCTGGTAAAAACAGGGTCCACCATGTCCCAAACCTCAAACTCAACATCACTAAAAAATGGTTAAAACAAGGGCATAACCATTAGAAATGTGTTCATTAATTGATGTGTAAATTAATTGAAGTGTAATTTGAAGTGTAATTTCGGACACAGCCATGGATTACTCTGCAGTTCAAATGCTATGTAACTGGAAGTACAAGCATCTGACTAATAATCAATACATTAGTTGGTAAATGAATGCTGAACGGTACACTACTACACAAAAATCACATGCATTCAAATATGTGCACAACCAATAGAGACAGGTTAATTGATGTAGTAAGTGAAGGGAAGAAGTGTGTGGTTTGGGATGCAGACCGTGCACAGTTATTCTCTGTACAATATATAAAATATATATATAAATTAGTTGTTAGTTTAATCAACTAATCAGGGAAAACGTAATAAAACAGAATAAAACTTTCCTCGAACACACACACACCGAGGAAGGTATTAAAAAAATAAATAAATCACAAGCAAAATTTTGTTGTATAAATGTTTTGTATATCAGTTTCGATTTGTTTTTGATTAATTGCCCAGCCCTAACAAACAAATCTGAGATCAGCCATGTTTCTCTTGCTCGTAATGAGAAAACCAGTTTGAGATTGTGAATTCTACTAATTTTATTTTCATTGATTTTCATTGTATTTTCAGAAATTTCTAACCTTCAAGATGGAAGAACAGTGCTACTTCAACGAGACCATCGCCTTCTTTTACAATAAAAGTGGGAAGTACCTGGCCACTGAGTGGAATACAGTCAGCAAGCTGGTGATGGGACTTGGGATTACAGTATGTATTTTCATCATGCTGGCTAACCTGCTGGTGATGGTAGCCATATACATCAACCGCCGCTTCCATTTCCCCATCTATTATCTGATGGCGAACCTAGCAGCAGCGGACTTTTTCGCCGGACTGGCTTATTTCTATTTGATGTTTAACACTGGTCCCAATACGCGGCGGCTAACCGTTAGCACGTGGCTGCTCCGCCAGGGCCTCATTGACACTAGCCTAACAGCCTCGGTGGCTAATCTGCTGGCCATCGCCATCGAGCGCCACATAACGGTCTTCCGCATGCAGCTCCACACCCGCATGAGCAACCGGCGTGTGGTGGTCGTCATCATGATCATCTGGACCATGTCCATCATCATGGGAGCCATCCCCAGCGTGGGCTGGAACTGCATCTGTGCCATCGAGAGCTGCTCCAGCATGGCGCCACTCTACAGCAACTCGTACCTCGTCTTCTGGGCCATCTTCAACCTGGTGACCTTCGTGGTCATGGTGGTCCTGTACGCTCACATATTCATGTACGTCCGCCAGCGTACCATGAGGATGTCGCGCCACAGCTCGGGCCAGCGGAGGAACAGGGACACCATGATGAGCTTGCTGAAGACGGTGGTGATTGTACTAGGTGAGTTCATCTCTGCTTTGTTTTTATTGGTGGGAGAAATTTTCATACACTTTCAGTTCATTTCTAACAAAATCAAGGGTATAACAAAGAGCTTTTGTTGGAGTAACTGTCTCTGCTGTCCAGGGAAACAAGGATTTCTACTAGATTTTGGAGCATTTCTGTTAGGATTAGATTTAATTTGGAAAAAAAGAAAGGTGGGGTAATAGCAAGGTCAGGATTTTGAGTGATCACCACCTCGCCCCTAACTTTCCAATGCATCCCAAAAGAATAGGATGAATGGATGGATAATAGGTGTTTAGATTAATAAATGGAGATCTAAAGATCTGTTGAAGCATTTGAGCCAGATGACAAAAGGGATAGATAGATAGATTGGTGTTCTACTATCTAGCAAGTTTATGTCCAACCCTATTCTGACACATTTGAACCCAGATAGTAAAGACCACCTGACTAGTCAGCTCGCTAGATGAATGGATGGATTGACAGATTAATTTATAGATGAATGTATGGATTGATGAAGGAATTGATACATATGAGAGTGTCTTATGTATGTTGATAACATATTTGCCATTGAATTGTTGGGTTCTGGCACTGGTGACCCACCAAGAAGACCTTAAGGAACATCTAAGTCAGCTGGCTAGATGGATGGATGGATGAATGAATGAATAAATATGAAGTGGTTCTAATTAGATAACAGCTCTGTGTATTTATGGGTTTTGTTTCTAGTAATACAATATACAGATGATAGACAGATGATTCAGATCATCTAGATAGATGGCTGCACAGTTGGATGAATGGATGGATTGATGGATTAATGAATAGATGGATGGACAGTTGGATGAATAGGTAGATTTATTTGTGATCTACTACTTATAAACCTTTATCTGCAATCAATATCTAACTTCTGAGACCTACAGGAGCATCTTATGGAGTCATTCTGTAAAGTCAATTCTTATGGGTGGTGGATCTCTTAAGACAAGGATTGGTCACTCCTGCTGCTGACTTTTGACGAAAGTTCCAAATGTGAAATTTGACCCTAGAGATTCATAAATTCATCACTGCTTTAATAAAAAATGGGGTGCGTGAACTGATTCATGGCTTTGTCAATTACTAGATTATGATCCATATGAATCTATTATGATGGGAGTTATTAAACACTTCTTAAACACATGTGTTTTTTTGATGTATCAAATAATAGCTGGGAACATTGAAAAAGTTCAGTGTAGTCCCACTGGTGGCTCCATTTCCTCTTATGTGGTACCTTCAACAAAGCCCTGCCAGTGATGGAATGCATATGCTTGGGCTGTGTTGTTTTTTTTTTTTTTTAGTCCCTTTATTGCAGTGATGTCACATTGTCGTAGGGATCTGTCCTTGGGGTCTATTTATCATCTGTGATGGCAGTTCTCACAAAACACAGTGCTTAGATTTCCACGAATCCCTGTCCCGAGCCGAGCCTTGGCCTTGGCTGTGTTTACAGTAGATAGTTCAGTGAGCAGTGCAGCGCCGAATCCTCACCTTACTCCTCACCTTACTCCTCTTAATGCCGTTTCTTTTTTTCTTTTTTTTTCACCTCACTGAAGCATTCACCCGTTCAGCAGCTACCTCCATATCTTACACCACCGAACACTGCGTGATCTTGTTACAGTGTTGTGCCAGGTCTAGGCCGCTGGAACAATGCAGCCGTTGAGTGCTCTACAGCTGAGGGTCTGTCGTCGCGGTCTTGTCGCCAGTTCCAGTGTTTGCCTTGCACTGCGTCAGCGTCACGCCCTGCCGGCTCCCCTCAGCGAAAGCTGGGCCCAGAGAAAGGACCCCAGTCACTGAGACGGACCCCAGAGCCGCTGACGGCGGTGGGAAACAGTGGCGCTGTTGTTTAGGAGCGGTGCTCCGGGGGGGAGTGGCGAGCAGTGGACCGGGGCAAGGCAGGAACACACACGGTTCTTAGGTAGTGCTGTCACTCCACAGAGAGGAAACTCTATTACCATTATACTGACGCTGAGTGTGTGCGAGTGTGAACGTATGGTTTACATATACAGTCATTTCAGACTTGTTTACAGAGCATCGTATTATAAGCTTAGGTTAAACTTAAAGCTTAAAGCTTAATAGCCATCCATCCAAACATCCAAGGAGTAAATATATATTGGTATGTACAATATATACTGTATATATAGTGCATAAAAATTAAATGTATTGTTTTTTAATTATGTATTTGGATAAAATCCAATAAAATATCCCATAAAAACCTTATCATTTTTATTTTTTAATATATTAAAACATAAAATCAGAGCTAAAGGTTTAATAAGTTGTGATTATAATTTAAAAAGTATTTGATAAAAAAAAAACGTTTAATGTTTATTAAACGTTCCAAAAATGTTGGACGTTAAACTTGGAAATGCTGAATGTATTTATAGTATGTGTTGCTATGATATAGATATTGGTTGCTAGGGTGTTGCTAGGCAGTTCCTAAGCTGAAACTTGGTGGTTACAATGGTAAAGAGTTTTGCTAATATGCTGCCAGGTGGTTGCAGTTTTGTCACTAAGGTGTTGCGGTGTTGTTGTGGATAGGGTTACTATGGTAGTAGGTGGTTTCTGAAGTGTTGATAGTAGGCTGCTAAGTGGTTGCTAGGCAGTTGTTTGGTAATAGGTTGTTGTTAAGGTGTTTCTAGGTAATTGCTAAATTGTTGCCAGGTGGTTACTTATGTGTTGCTCTGGTATAGATGTTGGTGCTAGGGTGTTGCTAGACAGTTTCTAAGATGCAACTTGGTGGTTATAATGGTAAGGAATTTTGTTAATATGCTGCCAGGTGGTTGCAGTGGTAAAAGTTATGTATTTAAGGTGGTTGCTGAGGTGTTTCTGTTGAACATGTGTTGGTTATGAGGGTGTTGCCAGGCAGTTGCTTTGGTAATAGGTTGATGTTAAGGTGTTGCTAGGTAATTGCTAAGTTGTTGCCAGATGGTTATTTACATTATATGTTACTATGATATAGGTTTTGGTTGCTAGGCAGTCTCTAAGGTGTTGCTTGGAGGTTACAATGGTAAGGAGTTTCACTAATATGCTGCCAGGTGGTTGCTATGGATAGGGTTACTATGGTAGTAGGTGGTTGCTGAAATGTTGCTAATAGACTGCTAAGATGTTGCTAAGTTGTTGCTTGTGTGTTGCTACAGAATAGATGTTGGTTGCTAGGCTGTTGCTAGGCAGTTTCTAAGGAGTTGCTAGAAAGTTGCTTTGGTAATAGGTTGGTGTTTAAGGTGTTATTAGGTAATAGTCAGGTTGTAACTTACCGTATGTGCTGCTATGATAGAGGTGTTGGTTGCATAGTTGTGGCTAGGTGGTTAGAATGGTATGGTGCTGTTGCTAATATGTTGGCAGGAAGTTGCTATGGTAAAATGTTAGTAACAAAGGGGTTAGCTATGTTGCTGCGGTGGAATAGGGTTGTGTGCCATGGCATTTCCTAATTGGTGTCCAAGTTGTTGCTAGATGGTTTTCAAACAGCTGCTAGGGTGTAGGTGATGGTTGCTAAGGTATCAGTCAGTTTAGGTTTTATGGGACATGGCAATAGTCATGGAACAGTACTCCTTTCTGTGTCCACTTTGCATGTGTGAGATTAGATTAGTTCATACGTTCTCAGTTTAAGGTTTATAGGAGAAACGACTCCATGCTGAAAGACATCTCAGAAGTGATGCACCCGGTGGCTTTGTAGTGCGACTGTTCGTTTCAGAGTGACGTTCCACATCTGCTGCACAGATGAGCAGGCAGGTTCTGACTCTCCAGAGGCTGCAGCTGGGTTATTCCTGATTTCTCCAGGGAAGCTCTATCAGAGATGGAAAATAACATGAATCTCGGAGCATCTGCATCATCAGGCTGCATAAATAGCACATTCCCTGGGTTATGGACACTAGTTTACAATCTGCTGACAGACGTGTGTGCTGTCATGACTAACTACCATACTGCAATGATGATATTTTACACTGCATACCTTAGGCTGTTAACTATTGTTAGAGCTTAATTATGACCCAGAAATTGCTCATTTGATTCAAGAAAAAGAAAAACAGGAGTTTTTTTCTAGGAAGCATTTAGATGTTTTAGATTATCCCCTAAATGGGTACAATCAAGACTCTTCTTATAAAGCATAAATACATAAACAGCTGGGCATTCTAGGGATGGGTTCCAACATAATATGATTTCAGGAACCCATTATACCATATATTTCACAATTGCCTTTTTTTTAACTGCCATTCATTCATTCATTCATTGTTGTTAAATAGTTTAAAAACCTTTAGAAAAGCACTGATACCAATAAATACACACCAAATAAACTTCAGTTAAATAATAAAAAAAGACAAGACAACCATAAATAGTGGCTTGCAAAAGTATTCATACCCCTTGGACTTCTCCATATTTTGTCACATTACAACCACAAGCGTGAATATATATATTTTAAATAATCAATACAGTATTGCAAATTTGTATATCCTAATATGTCTATTTTACTTTTGGGAGCTACTGTTTTACATGCCACAGTTATTGCACATTTGCACACTCTCCAAGTACATACAAAAGCTCATTTAATGAGCTGTAATATGCTATAATAGGCTCATATTTAATTCATCACCACATGAATGCTAAAATGATTGAGACGATTTTGGACTGTGAGAAAAAAGGGCTTCTGAACAGTCTCATGAACGGTTGACTCACACCATCGTCTATACCTCAAGATTGCTTTGCAGTGGAGCAGAAAATAGAGGCAGGGGTCATTCGCCATGATTTCACAGATTATCCAGAGTGAGTGAAATCCAGGCTGGACTGCAGCAGCTTGAGAAAGAGCGTCTGGATGAGTAATCCAGAGCAAACGACCCTCGTCCTTTTGCCACAGAGTGGAGTCTCGAGTTGGCGTGAAAGCTCGCAAGGCATGTGCTAAACACTTTCACAGGTATTGGCATCTCAGTGAGGCTCTGCTGCACCCCCTGACCATCCACTTCCCTCCAATCCACGTCTGCACACTCCTCACACCGCAGACGCTTGGCTGTGTCTGCTTTTAGCGCGTTGCCAAAACCAGAATATTGTGAAATATAGCTTTTTTATTTTCAGACTGTCTGTTATCACTAGGAAATGTGTCTTAATAGTCCCAGAATAGCTCTGAGTAATTCGCTGAAGTACTACAAGTTCTAGTTTAATCACGTTTGATGATCCATGTATTATGGTGTCTCTGTGGTTTGAGTGCAAATCTGTCTTTTTTTAGTTCAGAGTGTCTGCAGGTCCTCAATAAGTCCTTAGAAATTCCTTACATTTGGTAAATTACTAAAAAAAAATACTTTAGTTTTTCTTAACTCTCCAGACCACTTTTTAGGAGCCTGTGGATCCCTGTTAATAAATGCATCCATCAAAACACTGCCTTGTAATCTCATTGCATTATGTTGCTTTGTGTCTGTTTTTAAGGAGAAAATTAAAACAAAACAGGCATTAAAATGTGCTTATTTACAAATAAAACAGTTTATGAACAGTGTAGTCATCAAAATGGTTTGTTGCCTAAGGGCAACACCATGCCATAGAGGAGGTTAAGCCATTATAGTAACAGCTAGGTTTGGTTGCTTTAGAGCTACAATGTTTTTTGAATAAAAAGGGTTAGCTGAGATGCTAACACTTTTTTCCTAGCTGGATTACTCACAGATAGTTGATGACAGGCCAAAGTCTTAAGTGAACTGATGGTTCCATGGATCTAGCACCAGATGGCTTGTCACAACTATTTTTGTTATGAAGATATATTGTGCTAGAATAATTTTGATCCTTTTCTATATGATTGTAATTTCAAGAGCATTTTATCATACTGATTAAACGATAACATAATAACATAGTAATTTAATTAAATCTTTTTAAACAACAGCAAACTTAAAATGGACTGGGGAGTTTTAAAATATCCTAAAAAAAAAAAAAAAAAACATAAATAAAACAAAAGCACGTACTGGCTTACTCACGCTAATCTTTCTTTGAAAGAAAAAGTTTTGTTTTCCTAATATTGAGGTTAACATGTTTATAAAATGTATGATAAGTCATTAAAATAATTGTTATAATGCTTCTTGTAACCAGAAATGTAGTCATGACCCTAAAAACAGATGAAAAAATGTGTCAAATCTAAGTTCTTCTTTCCCACCAAAACCCCAATTGCTTTTGTGCGAAGGGTTATTCTCTGCCACCATCAAACGTGTGAATGGCTAACAAAATTACTTCTTTCTTGCTATCTAAGTTAGAAACTAAGTGTGGGCATGGAAACTTTATATTTTAGAATACACAAGCTCTTTGTTAAGCTAGGTGACACATCACGCTTTTATTTTAACATCTAACCGCTTGTACCATTTCTTATATCTGTCAAGGTACATGACACATTATTACCCAGACCATGAAAGAGCCAGCATTCACCAGTCAGCATTCACACTAACACCAACACCCACCATTTCCACCATCACCAAAGACGTATATCACTCCTTGAACTCCATTCTCACTCTGCAGGAACAGCCGCTTCATTGTGCCAAATTGTGTTAATATACCTTAGAGGAAGTAATAAATTGAAATCTTGCTCAGACTCAATGCAGAGCTTTGAGCAGCTGCCAGTTTAAATACTTTCTCAGCTTGAAAGTAAAAGAGACCATCTGGAAATGGGGGGTGTGAGCAGGGGAGCTGCTCTTCTATGAAGCTAGACAGCTTTCTACAGTTCTCAGCTCTGTGTTATTATAAGTGTTACAACATCAGGCCATTAACACTGATCAACCTTTACACTTTTGTGAGTGTGTGTGTGTGTGTGTGTGTGTTCTAAATGTAGCTGTACTGCACAGACTGTGCTGGAGTGCTGGAGAGTTTTGTGGTCCCAACAGTTTTCTATGTTGCCTCTTCTTAATTTTCTCCCAGAAATCATTATTTTTTTTTTTTTATGCTATACTGTACGAAAGCATTGTTACACTTATAAACAATTACAGGTGTTCAGTTTCATTGTCCAACCCCTGTATATGTGAGTGTTTTAGGTTCTGCATGGTTGTGGGAAAATTACCAGCTAAAAACTCATGTTTTTTTTGTGCATTATTGAGTCAAACGCTACAAACCATTTACAAACCAAATCATTTTCTGTGCTGCTAACTCTCTGTTGGCTGTGTGCTCTATACTGTTCTCTCAATAGCAGGTATCTATATATATATATCTTTCTTCACCTAATTTGTTTTTGTGAGTTATCTAAATTTGAAATACAAATTGCCTCAGATTATTAAGGTACTGTATTTTTCACACTATAAGGCGCACTGGATTATAAGGCGCACTATTAATATACATCTATTTTCCGGTCTGTTTTTATACATAAGGCAAGTAAACAAAACTGTAATTCTCAGGGTGATTTTAGCACTTCCGTTTGTTTACAGTAAGCTTAGATTTCCAGATTTTCACTAAAGCTGAAGCAGTAGCATTAGCGGATAACTGCTAGCACTTGTGCTAATGCTGCTCCAGCAGTGCTAGCCGAGATTAGCAGCATGCTACAGGCCACGAAAGAGCTAGCGCTTAGCGGGTAATGCTAATACTGCTGTAGAACTAATCTAAAACTTCTGTATAATGCTGCACTTCAGCTGAGTGGCTTTACTGCTTCTTAATACCTGACTGATAAAATTCATACATAAGGTGCACCAGATCATGAGGCGCACTGACGTACTGGGAAAAAAACTGGGATTTTAAGTGTGCGAAAAATATGATAAATACAGTGTAGGGCTTCCTGATTCTGTGTCACATTTCCATTCTTGGCAGTGGTGGACTGTAATTTATTAATTCACATACGTAGAACTTCTGTGGTTTGGCTTGTACATCATGGAACTCAGACAAACTGTAAAGTATTCCATTATATTGTTTGTTGGTTGATTCAGTGCAGCATGTTAAAGTTAAAGAGAGGCCTTGGTGGAGGAAATGAAACGTTCATCTGTGAAACCCCAAAAGCACTAGAGCCTGGAACACAACCCCCAGAATGCTAACTTCCTCCCCTGTTGGGCTCGTTGAGAAAAGAGCAAAACATGTGGCCGAGCGGCGCTGGAAACGGGCCGCTGGAGTTTATCTAACTCCTGAGAGTCCCCACATAATTCAGCAGTGATGTAAAGCGCGCGAGAGCAGCTGTGTTCCCTTACAGAAAAGCAGGCCGGGCAAATATCGTTCACTCTTGCAAAATACCATCTGTAGCCAAAATATTTATCCCTTCACTGAGAAACAGCAGCAGAAAAAAGTGTGTCGTCAGCGTGTCAGGCTTTTTCCTGAGGTTACACCGATACAGACATGACGGGAACGCGGCGAGGGTCCACGTTTCAGCCTCTCAAATATTACAGGAATATTTGGCCTCGGGAAATTTCACTCACACACCTGCTTTCCCATCCAGTTTTCATTAAAAGGTCACATCACACAACCACAAACACTGCATGTTGATGTTGTTGGAACAAACATTTCTATCACCAATATTATTATTTATTATTTATCATTTATAAATGCCAGCTGCCCTTTCAAACTGTGCAACTGTGAACATTTCTTATTAAATAGCCTATATATAAATGGGCTGATAGGAATGGTCAATAATTATGTAAAGAAAAAACTAGAGAAGTCCTGCTTTATATAATATAACGTTTATATTTATAAGGTTACAACAATATATTACTTATCACATATCACTATCTTACAAAATTTCATTTAGTTTACTTAGTTCCTGGTTTAATGTGGTACTCAGTTTCTATAAGCCATGATTTGGATCATGGTTCAGTAAGTTGAACAGTAACATAATAGGTTTTATCAACTGTCTAAAAATGAACAATGAATGTAAATTGTTCAATTTGTCACACAAAAAAATTATTTTCAAAACACCAAAATTAAAGACTTTTAATACAAATGAAAATATAGAAAGAAAAGGCATTTATTAAGTATTACTTTTTGGAGCATTGGTTTTGTTCAATGTATCATTCAATAGATTTAGATAATTTAAGTAAGATAGGTGTATGGCTGTATCCATTACTGTGAAATGTTGTCAGTTATTGTGCACGGTGAGCTACTGTAACTCAACACATATTCATTGAATGTGTGAGAATACTTGACCAATAAAGTCAGATTATAAATTTATTTATAAGTTTACACTTCAAAATGTGAAACAATAGAAGGCTTTTAAATGACAGCGATGATATTCTCAGATCTCTTAAAACTGAATTGCATAAAGCAATATGTGTAGGAAAAATGTTTGTAGTTTAAGCACAAGCTATGATTTTTGTTCCACAAACATGCTCTCTCTTTGTCGGCTGTTAAATAAATAAAAAGAGAAAAGTAGAAAACATACAGTAAAGCAAGAAATAACAAACTAACTACAGGGATTGAACAATGAAACTTAAACACCTGTCATGTTAGTGTGGGAGGTTTCATGACTAAATTGGAGCAGCCTGGTGGTCAATCTTCATTAATTGCACATTATTGCACCAGTAAGAGCAGAGTGTGAAGGTTCAATTAGCAGGGTAAGAGCACAGTTTTGCTCAAAATATTGCAATGCACACAACATTATAGGTGACATACCAGAGTTCAAAAGAGGACAAATTGTTGGTGCACATCTTACCTGCCCAATCTGTGACCAAGACAGCAAGTCTTTGTGATGTATCAAGAGCCACGTTATCCAGGATAATGTCAGCAGATCACCAAGAAAGACCAACCACATCCAACAGGATTAACTGTGGACGCTGTAAGAGGAAGCTGTCTGAAAGGGGTGCTAACCCGGATTGTATCCAAAAAACATAAAACCACGGCTGCTCAAATCACGGCAGAATTCAATGTGGACTTCAACTCTCCTGTTTCCACAAGAACTGTCCATTGGGACAATAAATTATTGTGGTCTAAAACCAGGTGTTTCAGTTTCATTGTCCAACCCCTGTAAATATACATATTAAATTGGGGTTTAATTTACATCCAGAATGGAAATATGTACATGATAACAGCTGGATATAACGTAAGAAATCCTTAATGTATGATCAAGTGTTAAAATTACTTTACTGATTCTTGTTCTCTGTTCTTTTCCACAGGTGCCTTCATCGTGTGTTGGACTCCTGGCTTAGTGCTCCTGTTACTGGACGTTTTCTGCAACGATTGTAATGTTCTGGCTTACGAGAAGTTCTTCCTCCTCCTAGCGGAGTTTAACTCGGCCATGAACCCCATCATTTACTCGTACCGGGACAAGGAGATGAGCGTGACGTTCAAGCAGATCCTGTGCTGCCAGCGGCAGGAGAACATTAACGGTACGACGGAGGGGTCCGACCGCTCGGCTTCGTCCTTCAACCACACGGTCCTCAACTCGCCGCACAATAACGACCACTCAGTGGTCTGAAACAAGGGAATGAATGTAGGTGCAGAGCTGGCACTATCAGGATCAAACCCTGCAGAGAGAACTGGAGAGAAGCCCCTCGCCCAGTGGAAGCATTTGCTTCAGCAGTGACTTCACGTTTCGTTTCGTTGTTTTGGGCTCGTGGAGGGATGTGTTTGTTTTTATTTTTGTACTTGATCATTGTGCTATATTAAGTATTTAAGGACTAATCTGCATTGCGAGGGTCCAGCCAGTATACCACACATTTCAACACATTTCTTCTCTGATTGCTTTTGCATCGGATTCGCAATGCAAGGAGCAGGAGAGGAGCCCTAATGAGTATTTCTGAATCTGATTATTTTATATCATAGGGGTCAACCTTTCAGATCTAAAGTAAATCTGGATTAAATTGTTGAGATCTGTACAAATAAGTGTTTTTTTTTTCTTTTTACAAAAAGTATTATTTCCATTTAACGATTTTAATTATGTTTTGTTTTTTGCACTACAGAGATAAGCAGTGCACTCTCGGGACCACTGATGAACAGCAACAGTTAAAGTCGATGTTATGTCTATATATGAAGTACACGGCATGATGAAATATGGCTGTCGTGTGCTGTATCACAATATTACAGTAGGTTTGTCACAAACCCCCACTTTGCACTGTTGCTACATATAGTAGAGTTGAAGCTCATACTCAGCAATGGTGTACATAATGAGTCAATATGTGCAGCAGAAAGGAGAGTTTTAGTCCAGCTAGTCTGTGCCTTGTCCACACATATCCAGATATTGTTCAGATTAGAATACAGTATGTAAAGGGGAGAGGTGCGAAACATGTACTAAATGCGAGCCATCAACCGTGTGCACCACACAGCTTGATTAAGGGCATGTCACCATGTCTTTGCTATCATAACGACGGGAAAAGTACACCTTGCACGGCTCTAAACATGCAAAATGCATGTACTAATTCTCTTTAATGACTAGTAAAAAGTAAGTAAAGTAATTTGGACATAACATAAATGAAATAAACCAGTCACTTGACAGTCCCTTTAAGAGCCAGGTGTCTTTGGCGTATTGGTATGTTAACGGTGCAGTTCTTCTTTGCTTTTTTATAAGACGAAACTGACCTGCTTGTTGAGTCATTTATGGGAGCAATATTCTGTTTTTTGTTGATGTAAAAGTTGGGTTTGTGCACTGCAGCATATCCTAGCGTGAGTAACAAGCGGGGGTGTATACGTGTTGAGCACACCTGCATTGCCAAGGTAGCAATGGACGTCTGACGGTTGACTGTAGTCAGGGTTTAGATCATTCAGTGGAGCACCTGTGTTTTTCATTGTAAAGATAGCAATACGCCAGACATTTTGCTATTGAAACGAAGCAGACAGACACAAGGGAGTGAAAATAGTCAATAACTGTTGACAGGTCAGATAAAAGATTAGATAATCTCTCTTATTAAAAAAAAATATTCATATACGTATGTGTGTGGACAGGGCCTAACTTGAATCACGTGAAGCTTAAATGGTGTTTTATTCTAGCCAACCACATTAAAGAAAGAAACCAGAAGCCAACATTTTATGCTTTGCTGTGATACTGATAATGGTGTTAGAAGTTTTTAGAAGTTACAAAAACATTTCATATATTACAGATATTTGAGATGTTTTGAACAATATTACCTTTATCAGTTTATTCCAGCACAAACATGGACCACGTACACACACTTGAGCCATTTTTAGGGTCCAAGTCGAGAACTGTTAGCAGGTTAGAGAACCACAAGTGGCCTGTAGATTATATAGGCCATTCCTATGTAATTCTGATAACTAGGGAAGGGGTTTTGGATTTCTTGAGTGAGTGAGTGAATAAGTGAGTGAGTGAGCGAGTGAGTGAGTGAGAGAGTGAATGCCCATGTTTCATTGATGTGAATGACACACACTGCTAACCTTCGTAACTCAGAGCATATATACAGTACTCAGAAAGCTTGTAATAACAGTATGGATTGTTGATAAGAAATAGAGTAGGCTTCAGAACGGGTCAAGTGTGTACATCTATGTGTGTGTGTGTGTGTGAATGCATTATAAACACAGTCATATCTGAATATTATGTCCTATCTCCTTTATTTTTCACTCTACTCTGTCCATTTTATCAGCTCCACTGAGCGCATATAAACACTTTGTTTTATATAATGAGACACATCTTCATAATTTATTATCCTTCTTTTTACCCTGTTCTTCATTATTCAGGACCCACTGATCTGTTGAGCTGTGTATACGAGTGGATCAGATATAGCAGCAGTGCTGGTGGAGTTTTTAAACACCTCAGTGTCACTACTGAACTGAGAACAGTCCACCTACTATATCAGAGCTTCTGCCTCTGACTTTACTACACCTACAAGGTGGAGCAGCTATAGGCAGGAGTGTCTTATAGGCCCAATCCCATTTTTAATTTGTGGCCCTACCCCTTGATTTTGAGTGTAAACTTTAGTTTAGACTCGAGTTACAAGAGGAAGGGGTGCAAACCTTCCTCTAAGAACTGGGACAACCCTTTAAGAACTTGTAGGTGACCCTGCCCAGCCGATGTGAAGATAGCAGTGGAGCACCAAAGTTCAGCAACCTAGTTGCTGCTCATTTTAGGGCATCATATGTCTTTAAAAAATGGGGCAGGTGGTGCAGCAATTAGTCTAATAATTAATTAAAGCAGAAATAATCTTATTTTAGCTTTTACTTTCTTTTATTTTTCCGTTCCACCTTAAATGATGCAGCCTCTGCTGTCTGCTGTTGGCCCATTTAAGGTGGAACGGGAAAGTTAGCTTGTGATATGTACTACTAGTGATTTTTCATGCTTATTATGAAACAAAAATATTGCCCATAAATATCGTGATATTCAAATATACCCTAAAATATTGTGTCATATCACCCATCCCTAATTATCACATCAGGGTACTATTTTTTTTTTGGTGTTTTTAGCACAAAAAATTACACTGTTCTTATTTCCCATTATATATCTACTAGAGACAGATTTAATCTGTCCAGTATCATTTATTTTACTTTAATCCTGGATATATAGAGATATTAAGAGTGCATTATTAGTATCATGACACACACATATATATATATATATATATATATATATATATATATATATATATATTTATTTATTTTTTTAATTCAGTGTTTTGTCATATAGCCAAAAGTATCGTGAAATATCGTGATATTACTTTTGGCCCATATCGTTCACCCCTACCCCTAAAATTGGGCCATAGAGCGGACAGTGAGGGATTAAAACACAGTGTTTAAAAACTCCAGCAGCACTGCTGCAGTGTGTGATGCATTCATACTCCTCATGACACCATGTCAGTCCTGGCTATTGAAGAACAGGGTAAAAGAAGAATCATAAAGTATGCCGAGAAACAGATACAGGACTACAAAAAAAGGTCTGTAATTATTATAGAACTACAGTTACAGAACTGCTCCTGGTGTATATTGATATATTCATTCAGTGGAACTGATATATAAAGGACAGAAAGTGTAGAAACAGGGAAATGCCCACATTATTCTGATATGTCTGTAAATATATTAGCAGCCAGGGCCGACCTAAAGTGCTTTTTTCTTCTCGTGTCGTCACTGCCGTCCTGAGCACCATGAAATATATTGAAATGTTGTTTCCCAGCTTGAATAGATCTTGTGACTACACCAAGAGATCAGAGAAATTAAATTATCAGTGTAGGATGCTCTGTTCTTCCTATGTAAGTGTATGTATGTATGTACGTATGTATATAATATATGTGTATATTCAATGTTAGTTAAAAAGAAGGGAATGTTTATTTTTAAGGATAAAAAAGTTGGATCATGTTTTTTTGTTTTTTTTTTACTCTTATCTGTATTTTGCTTAACATTTTTCTTAAATTAATTTTAAAGAGTATAATTTTGGGGCCAAACATTTCTTTTTAATTTCTATTTACCCGTTATTACTTTGAAACTATAGATGCGTCCCTTTCTTGATTCTCTACACTTTTTTAAAAATACAGGTCTTTCAAGTTTTGCAGGTTCTTTGAATGATGCCATGATAGAATCATGTTTGTAGTAGAGCATCTCTCGATACAATATAATTATCACAATACCTTGCCTACGATACGACAAAAACGATATCCTTAGTCCTAAAATAATATATATATATATATATATATATATATATATATATATATATAGCTCTGGAAAAAATTAAGAAACATGAGTTTTTGAATCAGTTTCTCTGATTTTGCTATTTATATGTATACATTTGATCAAAATGAACATTGTTGTTTTATTCTATAAACTACAGACAACATTTCTCCCAAATTCCAAATAAAAATACTGTCATATAAAGCATTTGCAGAAAATTTGAAATGGATGAAATAACAAAAAATATGAAGAGCTTTTAGACCTCAAATAATGCAAAGAAAACAAGTTCATATTCATAGTTTTGAGAATTCAGAAATCAATATTTGGTGGAATAACTGGTTTTTAATCACAGTTCTCCTCCACCAGTCTTACACACTGCTTTTGGATAACTTTATGTCACTCCCGGTGCAAAATCCAAGCAGTTCAGCTTGTTTTTTTTTATGGTTGTGATCATCCATCTTCCTCTTGATTATATTCCAGAGGTTTTCAATTTGGTAAATTCAAAGAAACTCATTATTTTCAAGTGGTCTCTTATTTTTTTTCCAGAGCTGTATGTATATATATATATATATATATATATATATATATATATATATCCCTACCCCTAGCAGAGGTGTGAGCACTAGGAGGGAGTGGACAAGCGCATCTGATTTAAGTGGTTCTACGTGGCATCACTCTAAGAAACAATAACTTGTTTTTTGATGCACCTCTATTGTTTAGAGTGTATTATGGATAGAATTGAAATAAAGGGTTTGAAATACAGTGCATACACTATATGGACAAAAGTAATAAGATACCAGCTCATTCATTGTTTCTCCAAAAGAATGGATTCTGCTTTTGTTGGAGTAACTGTCTCTATTGCCAAGAGAAGTCAAGGATTTCCTCAAGATTTGCTCTTTTAGGAGCGACAAGAGCTTTACCCTACCTCATCCTCAATTCCAAATCTTAACAGTTCCACTGCTCCACATGCTGGGGGTCTTTATACCCCCGTATTAGACCCCATCTGGTATTATCTTCTCTTATTTTATTGGCAATACTTCTTAACCTACAGAGACTTACAGAAGCCGAATGTATTCACTAAAAGAGGTGTCCACAGACTTTTTGGCCATCTAGTGTACTGTCACTGATTTCACACTGCGTAACATTGCAACACATTGTTCTGCCGAGGCCCACAGGCACTGTTTATTTCAAGCAGTTCTTATCTCAACCAAAAGGCATAACTCATATTTTTGTTCCCTTTGTTCAAGCCCAATCAATTCTGTATGGTAACGTTCATTTAACACTATAATTCAATCAACAAATCTTTTTCAAATAAACTTGTATGGTATCAGACCAGCATCCACTGTGTTGTTGTATGAATCAGACGCTTTAATGAATGTAAGAGTGTTTTGTAGTCCATATTGTGATATTGCAGTGCAAATATATGACAGTGTATATGACATATTATCACAGTATGATTCTATTATATAAGTAAAGGATAAACTGAAGTCCAGACAAGCCATGAAGTAAACGATGAAACATTATTTTCAACATTTAATATCAAAAGTTGTGCTTTTTTTATAGTACAGTTTTAGAGTGAAAAAACATAAAAGATTGATATACCCAGGAAGGGGCATCCCAAGAGATTTAAGGCATTGATAATAGTTATTTTTAGGACATCGTCACACTTGCATTTTTGTCAGACTGAAAAGCACTGGTCTGAAAAGTTTCATTTTTGCATATTTGCTCATGTGAAAGAAGATGCAAAAATGCTTAAAATACAGACAAAACGGAAATGGAAAAAGGAAACATTATGCATGAAAGCAAGCTACTGATGATGAGCCCTCCCCCCAAAAGAGCCCAGATTAATCCTGGCTTCAGATTTGTTCAGGCTGAGTGTAAAAACACTCATTAGATGCTAGGCAGGAGCCCATGACTGCTGAGAAAAAAGCTTGAGGAGTCAAAGTGTTGATAAAGCTTGTTTGTGAACAAAAGGCATGGCAGCAACAAGTTAAATTTCTTTTGGTAAACGTTTTTGAGACCTTAACCCTCTACAGCTTGATACTTTTATTTGTTAAGAAAAAAATTGTGTTACTTTGAGGTAATAAATGACAAATCCCTGTTTTAGGAAGTAAATGAGAATAAACATCTAAAATAGGCTTTCAAATACACTTATTTACATATTAAAAGATTTAAGGGTGAGTGTAATAATCAAAAAGTGGTTTGTTGCCTGAGGGCAACACCATAGATAGAAAGTTGAATAGCTCTGAAAGGAAAGATATGTCTGGAAAAAGGAATAAATGACAGAATTTCATTAACAGAACACCTCTGCAACTGTTAAACATGGTGGTGGATGGATCATGCATCATGTATTGCAGTGAGATGTCACAGAGACCGCTTCACTGGCAGAGAGAGAATAGATGTAATTAAATACCATAAAAGCCTTGTCCTGTAGATTTGATTCTAGTTCTAGACCGATCAATTCTAGAATAATCAGCTTATTAACAAACACTTTTAGAGTGTCAGTGGGTCTTTTGGAACAGGGAATCCAATAAAATGTGGAGGGCAGGGAGTAGCTCCTCCTCTTTTTGTTCTGCATTCCATAGTAACCACACTCAGAAATCTACTGGTTCTGAGTGTGCATCATGGATATTCAACCTTGAAATCTACTTCTATCTATAGTGAGTACATGCTTCATACTACACTTTATCTTTTAAATAGTTAGCATCACTGATTAGTACACAATTGGGATGAATCTACTGTTTTGGGAGAAAGAAAATCATGTATTTACAGGGGTTGGACAATGAAACTGAAACACCTGGTTTTAGACCACAATAATTTACTGTCCCGACGGACAGTTCTGGTGGAAACAGGAGAGTGGAGGTGCACATTGAATTCTGCTGTGATTTGGGCAGCTGTGGTTTTATGGTTTTCTATACAATCCGGGTTAGCACCCGAACATCCCTTTCAGACCGCTTCCTCTTACAGCATCCACAGTTAATCCTGTTGGATGTGGTTGGCCCTTCTTGGTGGTATGCTGACATTACCCTGGATACTGTGGCTCTTGATTCATCACAAAGACTTGCTGTCTTGGTCACAGATGCTCCAGCAAGACGCGCACCAACAATTTGTCCTCTTTTGAACTCTGGTATGTCACCCATAATGTTGTGTGCATTGCAATATTTGGAGCAAAACTGTGCTCTTACCCTGCTAATTGAACCTTCACACTCTGCTCTTATTGGTGCAATGTGAAATTAATGAAGATTGGCCACCAGGCTGCTTCAATTTAGCCATTAAAAACCTCCCACACTAAAATGCCAGGTCTTTCAGTTTCATTGTTCAACCCCTGTATATATTGTATTTTAGTGGAATCTATATATCTATTATAGAAAGTTCAAATAATATTTCAGCAGTTTTAGATATCATGTCAATTCTTTTTTTCATTTTGTTGAAATGCCACTTTGTTTCAGAGCCCACAGATGACATATTTAGGCCGCAGGTCCAGTTCCCTCCATCAGGAGACTAACCATGACAATGAAAGCAGAGTTTTCCAGTTTTATCTCCAGACTGACAGGAAGTTCCTGTGTCCAGAGCAGACTCAGGCTGCTGAGTGAGAGGGATATAGGGATATCATGCTATCAGTAACGCTGCCGCCGCTGCTTTTCTGGGAGGGATTCACACACATGCTGCACTCCACGCTGGTAACACGAGCGAATCGAGAGCGTGCTTAAACCCGTGCAGTTTTGTCTGTGGCGATTTGTTCCATAGGAAGCATGGCGTGCGTTTAGGGAAGAATCATGAATGGTGAATGTGTGGCATGTGAAATGTAGAGCGTGCGAGATTACGGAGACAATCGGAGCACAGTCTGCCTGCTGGAGGTGGCCAAGTTCCTAAATCGGAGCAGCTGGAGCCGGCATTCCTCTGTGTTTGCGTTGCTCTTGTGTAATGTCTAATATTGAACACGGAATTCTTTGACAACTTATGAGGGATATCCGTGTTTCCGGCCTTTTCCAGGCACACTGTAGTCTAGTATTAAGGGGCTGTAGTCTGCACTCAAAGGACTTAGAAACTCTTGAGTGGTTTTGTTACTCTTTAAGGGGTTTAATGATCCCATTATCATTTCAACCACAATGTTAGAGTGCATTTCACACAAATAAATAAGTCATGAATTCATAATGCTTCCAACTAGTGATTCAGCAGCACTACACTAATGAAAAAACCACCTTCATAACAGCTCAGTCATTGTGAATACTGTATTGAATGACAAACTACTGGAAATGAATGAATAGGAGTGCAGATAGTTCCGGTAACTTTGCATAGAAGCATTCCTATTTATCGTAGTTTACGTAATATAAGGCACACCATTTAATAGAAACTTCACTGAAACTCCATTATAACGCTGTTCTTCAGCAAAGTGGCTTCACTGCTACATACAACTTAAACAGATTATGAGGCGCACTCTAATGTGTGCAGCATGCGGTTTTGCATTGTCTTGTTGAAAAAAGCATTTATTTCCCTCGAAAGAAATTATATTTTGAAGGCAGCATATTGTATCCCAGCATGCTTTTCTGCATTAATGCTGCATCAACAAGTGTACTGACACAACCACCTGCCTGTATCGTCTTCTCAAAGTCTGCGCCCTTTGAGGATAAAAAGCAGATTAAAACCATCTGTTTAAAATCACTGTGAAATTAAAATCTTTATTTATTTATTTATTTTTACCTCATTGCTAGCTCTAAATTGCCTATGTCTCAAAATTGTTTGAGTGTTTTAGGCCTAGAATGCAGTAATTGATGTATATTATCCAATGAAATTAAGTTAACCCTCCTGTTGTTATGTTCCGGGTCAATTTGACCCGTTTTAAAGTTTGAAGATCTAGAAAAAAATAGTTTTTTATAATTATTTTTTTCAGTATGAATCTTCTTCTACTTGCCTTAATTAGTGTACTCAACATATTTTGGCGTGGAAGAGGAAGGAAGACCCGTGAGACTCATGCTGAATGCTCAACAGCTCCTTTTATTGAACCGGCTTGCCACTCACTCACAGTCTTTAACAAGACTAGGAGAGCTAAACCATCAAACCATGGAGCTAAATAGCCCAAAGGCCACCAAGCCAGCTGTGTGTCTCCCAGATGGCAGATCCAGAGTGGTGCCCACCCTCTCTGCATAACCCCTCCCAAGGGAGATGCCCCACCCCTGTCATCCTCGCACACGGAGAACAGAAACATGCCTGCAGGCAGCCACACACACAACCCAGAGCCGCCACATAGCCCCCCTCCCAAGGGTCAGCCGTCCCGGCGAACCCACACAAACCCTGTGTACAACAGATCATTTTTTTTTTTTTTTTACAATCAGTCGCAAACAAAGTCATTAAGGCGGGCGGGCGGCCTCCGTGCCCGCGGCAGCCTGGAGGGGCCGGGCACGGCACCGCCTGCCAGCGGCTCCGAAGACCCAGAGTTCAGGTCAGGCACGAGTGCAAGGCCGGCAGGCTCCGCACCATCGTCCACAGTGTCCGACAGTCTCGGCCTATAGGGAGCTAGCCTATCACGGTGCACAATCATAGTGCGTCTGCCCCACCGGATCTTATACACCACCTCCTCCAGCCTGGACAGCACCAAGCACGGACCCACCCAGGCCGACTGGAGCTTCGGGCACAGTCCCTTCTTCCGCTGAGGGTTATATAGCCAAACCCTCGCCCCCACCGCCAACGGGTCCCCAAAGCAGCGCGTGTCGTACGCACGCTTCTGCTTCTGTCCGGCAGCAGACTGGTTGGAGCGCGCTAGACGGTGTGCTAATTCCAGCGAAGACATAAGTTCCGAGACAAAAGTGGGCGTGTCCGAAGCGTACCCGCCCCCGTCAGAAGGCGCCCCAAAAGCCAGGGAGACCGGCGTCCTCAGTTCGTGCCCGAACATAAGCAGAGCCGGCGTGAATCCCGTCGTCTCCTGCACAGCGGAGCGACAGGCCATGACCTCCGACTCGAAATTTCTCCCCTGGTCGCTGTGCAGTTCTTCCAGAACCCCGAATCTGCAAAAAAACTCCCGCACCAGGATATCCGCAGTAGTGACCGCCCCTTGGTCCGGCACCGCGTAGGCCTCTGGCCACTTCGTGAAATAGTCCATCGCCACCAGAACAAAGCGATTTCCAGAGTCCGTCACCGGAAAGGGGCCCAGCACGTCCACGGCCACCCGCTCCATCGGGCTGCCGCACTGGTAAGGGTGAAGTGGGGCGCGGGGCGCCCTCGAGGGGCCCTTCTTGGCAGCGCACACGTCACAGCAGTGCACGAAGAGTTCCACGTCAGTTCTACACCCAGGCCAATAGAAGCGTTGCCTCAGGCGCTTCAGAGTCTTGGTGACACCAAAGTGCCCAGCCCCAGGTGACCCATGAACTCCCCGTAGGACCGATCCCCTAAGCGCCCGCGGTACCACCACCTGAACAACGCGCTGCCCGTTCGCCGGATCCTCCCAGGTATGGCACAGGACGCCTTCGGACAAACTAAAACTAGCCCAGTTGGAGCGCAACGCCTTAGCAATCGGGCCCAGCGGCACCACCTCCCCCCACGACGGTGTGACGTTCGCACTGAGCGCGTGTACTGCCCACGATAATTCGCGATCCGCCCATTGCGCATCGCGGAGCTGAGCCACCCCGACAGCGCCAGTAACATCCCCGGAGATTGCAGCGCAGCGTGCGGTCTCAGAAGATTTCTCCTCAGCACGAGCACAATGTTTGCAGTCGGCGGCCACACACGGCCGGCGCGACAAAGCATCCGCGTTACTGTGGCCACGGCCCGGGCGGTGCACAACCTCAAAACGAAACTCCTGGAGTCTAGATAACCAGCGCGCGAGTTGGCCCTCGGGCTCGCGGAAACGCATGAGCCACTGTAGCGAGGCGTGGTCAGTGCGCAGCAGAAAGGGCACCCCATACACGTACGCTTTGAAATGTTTAAGGCTTTCGACCACCGCGAGTAGTTCCCGGCACGTTACGCAATAGTTGCGCTCCGCCTTGTCCAGGCGGCGGCTATAGTATGCTATTACGCGCTCGGAGCCGTCCTGAACCTGCGACAGGACTGCTCCGAGGCCGTGGTCGCTCGCATCAGTATCCACAATGAAACTCTCAGACACCTTTGGATACGCTAGAATCGGAGCATTGCACAGGCGGCTTTTTAGCTCCTCGAATGCCCGCTCCGCCTCGTCAGACCAGCGGAATTTCACACTAGGTTTAGTCAGAGCATGAAGCGGCGCTGCCACGTCCGCGAACCCCCTAATAAACCGCCTGTAATACGAGGCGAGCCCCACGAAGCTGCGAACCATTTTTGCGTCTCGCGGTGTGGGCCAGTCACGGACCGCCTCCGTCTTTTTGGGATCGGTTTCCACGCCAGCTCACGCGCTGCCTTAGCAGATTACACTTTGCCGGATTGAGCTTCAGGTTAGCCGCCTGAATCGCGCCGAGCACCATTTCAAGGTGAGACAGTGCGGAGTCGAAGTCGGTTCTGTGCGCCAAGACATCATGCAAATAAACGACGCAGCATGACCGCGGAACCCCGCATAAAACACGCTCCATAAGACGCTCAAAAGTAGCCGGCGAGTTACACAATCCGAACGGAAGCACCGTGAAATGCCATAGGGCTGAGCCGAGCGAGAAAGCGGTTTTCTCCCTATCCCCCGCCGCGAGGGGCACCTGCCAATATCCGCTCCTCAGGTCTAACGAGCTGAACCAGGCTGAGCCAGACAGCTGGTCCAGCGTATCGTCGATCCTGGGGAGCGGGTAGGAGTCAAGCTTCGTGACAGCGTTAAGTCGCCGATAATCCACGCAAAAGCGCCAATTTCCATCCTTCTTTTTCGCAAGGACCACCGGGGCCGACCACGGGCTGCTCGAAGGCTCAATAATGCCCGTACTCGCCATCTCGCGGACTAAGATTTTCATAGGAAAATCTCAAGTTCATCTCACATATTTGCAACCACCCCCTGCAAAAAAACTAAAACTAAAACTGCAATATTATGTTTCAATGTTATGTAAAACTATTGTTTTATATGTTGGTCTTTCAAAAGTAATGAAGTAGTGAAACATTAAAAAAGTTTGAACATGTATTTTTTTATGACAAATGAGGGAATTGTCCTAATTGAACTATTACCTGTTAGAGGTAAGAAACAGTATTGAACAAAATATTGATAGAATAATTAGTAATGGAGTTAGTAAAACAAATATTTACACTGATTGTAAGGATTTTTTTGGGTTTCAGACATCTTTTGTATAATTAAACATTCACCAATTCAAATTAACCCTGGAACACCATTGCTGTTTCTGACACATGAACATATTACGAGGGTTAAACAGATACAACATGAAATATCTTGGATTCATACTTTCTGAAGTGAAATAAACATCAATGCAAATGTTGATTCCAGTTCAAATGTGATGAACTGTAATAAAAAAGTTAATTATAAAGAAAAGCAGGGCAAAAATTACCCCTAGAGCTCTTATAGAAATACTCCAGCATTTTATAACTAAATCTCTGTTTTTAGAATCCACATTGTGTAATCTATCACCACAAATAACAATCTTAATCAAGACTTTTTCCTGTGCTTTGAAAAAAAAAAAAATCAACCAGCAATAAATCTACAGTAGTTCTGCTCAGACATTGACGTAGACCATGATTTATACACACTGTTATTAGAGCTATAATAGTAAGTCTACAAAATACCTTGTAAGTAGCAATTATCAGAGCCCAAGCACTGTTCACCACGGTGGAGCCAATGGGATATAGATGATAGGCAATATCTTTAGAAAGGCTATTTTTATTGTATTTTGGAATATGTTTGGTGTAAATTGAATTGGTTGTGTTGTTGTTTTTACACTTTAAAATCATACTAAAGCAATTACTCCATTTACCTCCTTATATGAATGTCAGAATGCACCAAAAATCTTTAGTTAAAATCATTTAAGTTATCCTAAGAACCATGATAGCATGTTTCTTTTTATTTTTCACGAGAAAGCATGGAAAGTGCGTGTTCCTCCTGGTGAAAGACAGTGTAATTGGTAACCATGTGTCATAAGCCAACAAGTCGACTCCAACAGTTGTGCAGTTTGAACCTTGCCATTAGGTTTTCGAAATGCAGTTACACTTGTGAAAATACTATATATATATATATATATATATATATATATATATATATATATGCTTAGTGAGACTGCTTGCACTGAATCATGACCCCCATTCCCAGATGGTTTTGTACAAACACCCTCAGCATTTCTCTCATCACCACACAGTAAGCCTAAATCAGTTGAATTTACTTAAATAGTTTAAGCAAATTTGTTGCTTTTATTTTTTATTTTGTAAGTTAATTAGACTTAAAATGTTTAGTTTTAAGCCTAAATAGTAATGTTACTTTTTTTTGTTCTATCAATTGCTTTGCACTATAATTCTACTTTGAATATAACACTTAGGTGAATAAAGTAGATTTATATTTATATTTTGATTGATTTAATGTAAGTAAAATATACAAATCTGAAAAAAGAGACCACTTAAAAATGATGAGTTTCTTTGATTTTACCAAATTGAAAACTTTTGGAATATAATCAAGAGGAAGATGGATGATCACAATCCATCAAACCAAACTGAACTGCTTGCATTTTTGCACTAGGAGTACCAAAGTTATCCAAAAGCAGTGTGTAAGACTGGTGGAGGAGAACATGATGCCAAGATGCATGATTTTACTTGTTATTTAAAATCAGGGTATTGAAATCAAATATTGATTTTTTTAAACTCTTAAAACTTTATGAATATGAACTTGTGTTCTTTGCATTATTTGAGGTCTGAAAGCTCTACATCTTTTTGTTATTTTAGCCATTTCTCATTTTCTGAAAATAAAAATGCTCTAAATGAAAATATTTTTATATGGAATTTGGAAGAAATGTTGTTTGTAGTTTATAGAATAAAACAATGTTTGTATTACTCAAGCATAAACCTGTAAATAGCTAAATCAGATAAACTGATTCAGAAACTGAGGTGGTCTTTTATTTTTTTCCAGAGTTGTAGATTTAAAATACTCCTAGAAATTTTGACAAACAAACAAAATGCAGTCAATCATAATCAGTGTTGGGAGTAACGGCGTTAAAATAAACGGCGTTACTAACGCCGTTACTTTTTTCAGTAACGAGTAATCTAACTAATTACTCTGACTGTAACTATAACGCCGTTACCATTTTCGACACTCCGTTACTGCACGTTACTTTAGCAGCTGAATGAACTTTTTTTAACTTTGCGCATACAGACCAAGAGCCCTATCATACACACCGCACAAGGCGTGTAGCGTGGCGCTTTGCCACCCGTCAACAGTCTATTTTTAGGCCTTGCACGCGTCCTTAAAATAGCGTTGGACTTTGGAATATATTAACACCGATGGGCGTGGTGGTCTGGAAATGATGTGTGTTGAGGTACATTTCTGGCGTGTTTTTATCTTGGCGGCGGAAAAAAGCTTAGCGCGATTGCTCACCCTGCGCTCCAAAATACTCCATACCATCACATCTTTACCACATAAAAATAAACCACACCCAGAGCCTTCAGCAATCAACTATGAAAAATATATATACATAAAAATCTGCACTGTAACTATAAATTATTATTAGTTATATTTATTTCTGTCAGTTATAAGGATTTATATTTATGTTTAGTACACAGACTAAATAACTGTAACTAGGCATTCTGCTGTTTAAAAATTTCAACAGATGTTTATTCTCACTCAAATGCTGGAGTTTTGAAATGGAAAATTAAAAGAGAAAATAACTTTGACTGAACATAAATTTATTTTAGTTAACTTTGCTATTATTTAACTGAATTTCACTTTTATATCTGAAAAACAAAGCACATTGTCAATCTGGCGCGTGGTGCTGCCCGTCAATTATATAAAACTTAAAACATTTGAAATACACAGAAATATAACGCTATATGTTAGCATTCGTTTCTTATCACCAGGGCAAATTTATTAAAATATTAAATATATTAATTCATTAATTAAAATCTCGTCCAGCGCTCTGAAATGTCAGGCACGCAAAGTGGTGCTTGGCGCAGCGGCGCGGCATTGCGCGCAGAATAACCTCTGTCTTCTAAATAAAAGTTTTTATAATAAGATCTGACAAGTATACTAAAATTAATGTTATTAAACTTACTAAAGCCAACAAATGTACTGTTAATTAATAAAGAGAAATCAGGCAAAATGCGCTGCGCCTCTCTCTCTCTCTCTCTCTTTCGCAGCGCGAGCTGAATTCAGCGCGAGGCTATAAATAATTTACAACTCAGTTCAGTTAAATAAAAATAAGTAAGGACCTGTAAGTTAATCAAATATTGTCAAATATAAAGGATAGGTTGAGGTTTTGGTGAGCTGTTTTCATGATTTGAAACTGAAACTAACCGAAACTTTTATTATTCTGCGCAAAAAGCCTGTGATTGTTTTAAATGAGTTTTTTAATGGATTTAAATGAGTTTTTTTAACGGATTGTTGTTTTTGTCCATTCTTTTGTTTTGTTTATATATACATTTATTTCTTTGAGTGTGGTTTGGTTTGTTTAATTTTTATCCCCAGACGTGTATTTGTTTTTTCCGTTTTTTTTTTTCAGTATTACATGTCTTAGTAATTTTCTTTGGTCCTGTGGAGTTTTTCGTTTCTTTTTTTTTTTTAGTCGTTAGACTATATTTTTGTCAACATTTTGGGTTTATTTTTGTTTGTTATTTTTCTAATAATAATAGTAATTACATCATTTATTTTCTTTATTTATTCTTTCTTTATTTATTTTTACGGGGCGAAGTAACGCAATAGTTACTTTTACTGGTAACTAGTTACTTTTATAGTGGAGTAACTCCGTTAGTAACTCAGTTACTTTTTTGGATAAGTAACTAGTAACTATAACTAATTACTTTTTCAAAGTAACGTGCCCAACACTGATCATAATATATGAACTATAACTAAGTTTATCTAAGGTAGTCTGAGGGGAATGACTACACACTGATGGTAACCATAAACTAACAGACTAATTTCAGTTATTAGCAGTTGATTCAGCTATTTTAATTTCAAACAAATTGGGGGTTTACAGTGCACAAATAGGCTTAAAAATTCTCAAAACCTTCATAAACACTGTCAGACAATGTAAGCATGACCGATTCATGGTTCATAACTTTCTATAAAGCAGCTTTTAGAGATTTTGGTTTCCGCCACCACCAGTGTAAACAGTTCTGAATCAGAGGGCTCCTTAAACTTCTCTCACATTGTTTCTTTCGCAATTCACTCTGAATGACTTCAGTTGTTTACGTCTTCACCATTTAATTATACACACATTATGACAAATCGGTGGAATCCCCCATTCAGTATTACCAGATTAAAGTGACCCAGAGGTTCCCAGCTGTTCCAGGCTATATAAGGATGACCAGGTGTGCGGCCTTGAGAGGTCTTCTGTGGCTTAAATGGATGGGCTAATATTATATAAATAAAGTCTGAGTGGAAATGATGAAAAAAAGACCCCTAAAACCTACAGTGAACTAACACTAAAAAAACGACTTCACCTCCAGCTGGGAAGGAGACCTGGAATACGGCCCGTGTGCAGGTCAAATGTCAAGAGGCTTAGAAAAACAGTACTGCGGTTTATCTTGTCAAATAGAGATTAAGCTTGAATTACAGTCTTAATCAGTAAGCAAATGATATCTGAGGCAGCTCGGCCGGTGTTTACTTTGGGCAGGTTTAGTCAGCATGTTTAGATGTGAGTCAGGCCTCCAGGGTTTACAGATGCAGAAGTTGTTGGACTTCAACTTGACGGTCGCAAACAGTTTAGAAAAGCTGGAGTAGGAGTAGGCTGGACATCTTTCAGCAGCTCCGGTGCACCAAAGCCAAAATGGTGCTTTTTTATGTACATTATTCATTAAAAAATACCTAGATAGCATGAAGAATCGTCCCAAGCTCAGCTGATGTATGGCAGCATCGGCTAAGACTTGGCATCCATCATGTAGAACTGGGACAAATGTGATTTACACTTGACAACTTGAGAGTTTCCAAGGGCAACTTAGGCCAATTCCCATATTACACTTAGCTATCAAGTTGTTGCCACATGTAGCATGGTTTGATTGTCGTATTACACTCTGCAACCGGGGTGATGGCAAAAGCAGTGTGGGCCAAATCCCAATATTACACTCTGTAAATGGAGTGTTGGTACCTAAAGCGTGGGCCAATTTCCAAATTATACTCAGCAACCAGGTTGTTGGCACATGTGGCATGGTCTGATTGTCATATTATGCTCAGCAATTGGGGCGATGGCAAAAGTATACGTAACATTCCAATATTATACTCTGCAAATGTGGTGTTGGCACCGGCTTCTAGGGCCAATTTCCATATTATATTCAGCAACCAGGATGTTGGTACATGTGGCATGGTCTGATTGTCGTATCATATTGGCAACCAGCTTGTTGGCACATGCGGCATGGTCTGATTGTTGTATTAAACTCAGCAACCAGGTTGTTGGTACATGTGGCATGGTCTGATTGTTGTATTAAACTCAGCAACCAGGTTGTTGGTACATGTGGCATGGTCTGATTGTTGTATTATACTTGGCAACCAGGATGTTGGTACATGAGGCAAGGTTTAATTGCTGTATTTAACTCAGCAACCGGGTTGATAGCAAAAGCAGCATGGGTCAAATCCCACATTATACTCAGCAACCAGGTTGTTGGCACATGCGGCATGGTCTGCTTGTCGTATTATACTCAGCCACCGGGGTATTGTCACAAATGGCACAGTCCGATTCCCATATTAAACTCAGCAACCGGGGTATTGTGTCACAAATGGCACAGTCCAACTGTAATGAGGTGACTCAAAATGGCAGTGGGTCATCTTCAGTGACAGTCTACAGTCTTTTCACTTGGTGGAGACGACCAGCAAATCCATGAGAATTTTCAAGCTGCATGGGCTGCATTAAGAACCTCTACAACCCCAGAGATGCAGAGACACCTGGAATGTTGCGATATATACATGCATTCATTACATATGCATTACATAATAAATATATCCACCAAGAGTTGTCTATTCTAAATCAGTCTAAATTTGCAAATATTTATTGTTCCTTGTAACTTTCCCAATCCGATTAGTGTATTATGACAAGACAATTTAGGGATTTAGAACTATAGGAAGCTTCTACTCAATGGTTCCTCCCCATTCTGTGGAGCATCAGTGGTGAAAGGACATTGTGAAGATGAAGAATCCCACTTTCTCTCTCTGGTCTCCAGACTCTGGATCTGGAGGGCTGAATCGTTTGATTTTTTTTTTTCTTTAAACCGCAGCGTCATGTGGGTTCATGAAGAGTTGAAGATTTTCGAACTGAGTGCGCTCAAGTCCTAGTTTTACCTCTCGCTCGCCTCAAGTGTGCCGAGTGTGTTTTCTCTGGCCTGTTGAGGGACGCTTGCGGTCCACGCTGCCTTTCTCCTCAGGGTTTCTTTAACTGGTGGCACAGAGGAGCCTTTTTTCACATCATCAGAAGAGACCTAAAGCTTTAACAGGTTGAAAAACAGCCAGAAGAGTCAATAGCCTCCCTCACACGCAGCGAATAGCAATCTTTAAACACCCCGTTTTACAGTCGACTGAGGGAGTCCACACTGTCCCAGCACATTCCTTTCAATTCAGCGTCTGTACTTCACAAGCACGACTGAGTGAGCTCTCACTCACTTCACCCCATGCTTTACAATGGAGCACAGTCTGGATCTTCTGATGGAGTGCTGCCCCCTACCTGTCAATACAGTTAGTACAGCCGAAATGATCCATGTACATGTAAAAACAGAAATCTCATGTAAAAACAGAAAAAATAGGGTTATAATTTGGTTATGGTATTGGGACAACTCATTTACTGTTTACTCCAAAACCAAGGGTATTTAAAAAAATATCCTGGTTTTGTTGGAGTAACTCTGACAGTCTCAACATGGTCTTATTGTTGTATTATACTCAGTAACCTGGGTATTGTCACAAATGGCAAGCCCCAAATCCCATATTACACTCAGCATCTGGGGTAATATGGGCTGCATTAAGAACCTCTACAACTCCAGTGATGCAGAGATGTCTGGCAAGTTGCCATATACACGCATTTATTACATATGCAGAAAAGATTAAGAAGGACACATTTACAACCAGAAAAGAACAAGAAACAAATAGGGTTTTAATTTGCATATGTAAAGATTCAAGATTCAAAAAGTATTTGGACATCTCATTCATTATTTTTCTCTTCCAAAATCAAGGGTATTAAAAAAATTATCCTGCATTTGTTGAAGTAACTCTGTCAGTCTTAACATGGCCTGAAACTCGGCAACCAGGGTACGGTGTCACAAATGGCACGGATCGACTGTAATCCGGTGACTTAGGGTTACAGTCTACAGTCTGTTGTCTTGGTGGAGATGACCAATAAACCCGTGAGAATTTTCAAGCTGTATGGGCTGCATTAAGAACCTCTACAACTCCAGAGATGCAGAGATGTCTGGCATGTTGTGATTTACACACAAAAATTACATATGCATTTCCTACCTGTCATCATAGTTAATACAACACGAAAGATCAGGAAGGACACTTATAAAACCAGAAAAATCAATCAAAAGTAATGTACAGAAAAAAGTACAGTTTTATTTTGCATATGTAAAGATTCATGATTCATAAAGTTTTAGGACATGTCATTCACTCTTTCTTCTAAAATCAAGTGTATAAAACACATTATACTGCGTTTGTTGGAGTATCTCTGAAAGTCTCAACATGGTCTGATTGTCGAATTATACTCGGCAACCGGGGTATTGTTACAAACAGCATGCTCTGACTGTAATAGGCAGAATACTCAGAAAGGCAGTGGGTCATCTTCAATGACTGTCTACAGTCTACAGTCTTTTGTCTTTGTGGAGACAACCAATAAATCCATAAGAATTTTTAAGCTGCATGGGCTGCATTAAGAACCTCTTCAACTCCAAAGATGCAGAGATGTCTGGCACGCATTTATTACATATGCATTTCCTAGCAGTCATCACAGTAAATACAGCACAAAAGATCAGAAAGAACACTTTTCAATGCAGGGGATCTTCTTACCCCTCTATTTAGACTTGGTGCCAATAGGTTCATATAATACTCCATATAATCTACTGCAGAGAGCCATATTCCTATGACAATGCTTCTAAGTCAACAGGTAATCAGAAAAAGCTGTGTTTATGTGCATTTGCACAGCTGTGTTAGCAAATGTGCAACCTAAAATACTAAATTAATTTATTTGGACACATAGTGCACATAAAATCATTAAAAAAACTCCATGCTAAATATTGTATGCTTGAGTAATCTGTGCCATGTTTTATGAATAAGATATATGCTTAATACTACCTCCAGGAACTCCTTTCTTCAAGACGCTGAGAAAACTATTCCAAGTGACTCTCCCTCACGAATACACTGAGATTAAAATACCAAGAGTGTGCATATCTGTGATACTCAGACAAATCATACCAAACATATACTGGTTTGGTAGCTTTCATGTCTTCAATATTAAATGTACAACGTTAAAAAACAAAACATAAAAAGAAATCAATCAATTTGAATAAGAAGAGATGCATCCAGACTTTTGACTAGTACTGTATATATAATTCAGTTTTTCAATGTTCAAAACTTTGATATCTGTCTTCAAAGGCATGAAATCAATGGTTTCCACAATATTTTAGCATTTGTGTACCAGAAAGGTGTGTAAAACCATTCTAATGTGTTTATTCTGTGTAATGTCTCAGGTTGCATTTCATTTATAGAACACTAGAAAGCTGTAAATAAAAGTATTACATGTTCAGAACAGTATTTTTAAATCACAGGGACAGACAGAAGCTCATAAAGTATAAAGAATTAAGTTGTAACAAAATTACCACACAATTTATTACAATTAAAAACTGAAAATGTATTTATTGTACACAGAATTCTTAAACCACTAAAAAAGCGTTTTTCAAATAATAATTAATATAATAGACTGGCATGCCAAAAGTCATGGGATAGCAGTATACAAAATTATCTTGTTTGCAAATTGAGTATGGCTCGGGAATGCATACACCTGTATAAGTTGCATGGTGTTATCTTGTGAGTGGGATTGAACACTGAAGCAAGGCCTGACACTAGGTGTCAGATGAATGAGACTTTCCAGTTCTGAAGTTGACAGAGCACAGTGAGCGCAGTGGGTGGTTATGATCGTGACCGGCGGCCTCTGGCTTGAGTTGTCCATGCAGACAGAAAAACGACACATGGCAGAAATCACATCCACATCACAGGTCAGTGCAGCATTCTGTAGTTTCTTTGGGACATGGCAAAAGTCATGGGACACCAATACTAGTTCCTGTCTCATGACTGTTAGCATATCAGTGTATTTAATAGTATGTATACTGTTTATGATACATCTCGTTCCAAAATAATAATGAGAATAAAATAGTTTCACAAAATAGGTGTTAAATGCATTTTTTGGAACAGTAGATACCGTATTTTTTGCACTATAATACGCACTTAAACCCCTTTAATTTTCACAAAAATTGACAGTGCATCTTATAAACTGGTGTGTCTTATGCATACATTTTACCAGTCCCCTTATGTACAGCATTATAAGGGTGAGTTTTCAGTGAAGTTTCTTCAGCACTAAGGCTGTGTGCAACATTCAGGGTTCCTCAGTATAGCGTTATCAGGAGGTATTTATGTCCCGCTAGCGGTGTGGTTAGCGGCTAATGCTAATGCTGCTGCACCCAGCCTTAGTGCTGGACAAACCTCACTGAAAACTGTCACTTAATAATGCTCATCATAATCCGGTGCATTTTATGTATAAAAATAGACCAGAAATTAGACGTTCATTGATAGTGCGCCTTATAGTCCAAAAAATATGGTACAATATAGGCACTTCATGCAAAAACTTGTATCTCGAAATTGGCAACTCAACAAAACTTTTAAACTTTCTACAGAAGTAAAAATTTTTTTAAATTCAAAATAACTTTGGAGTGTTTCTATTGGTCCAAATTTTACCAGATTAAAGGTATATACAAAAGTGAAAGAGCCAAAATGGAGATACAAGGTTTTTACATGACAGCGACAAAATATTTCACATACTTTAAGCAAAAATAATAATAATAAAAAAATAGTAAAAACAAACAAATCAGACATATAGTCTATTAGTGAGAAAAAAATGATCAAACAAACATTAGTAAAGTGATGCTGTGCCGATTTTTGGAATATGCTACTCTTTTGAAACAATACTGCAGCGACAGCGAGGTGCAGAATCAGGCACTCTGTGTGCTCCACTTGACCTTTGTGTCGATCAATAAATATGTAGGGCTTAAATATCGTGTAACAAATGCACTCAAAAACCAATATTATATAGAAAAAATGTAAAAAGCTTCATCGATCAGAGTCGCGTTCAGCGGAAATGTCATTCACTTATGAGCCATCGTGAGCACGTCCTTCATCCATGAGTAGACGAGAGTGTGTCTGTCAGAAGCTGGACTTGCATCAATCAACCAGCCATGGAAATGTCAATGGCATGTTTTAGACCTAGGTCTAGTATTAAAGCTACATTTTTATAATCTCCTATATTTCCCATCTCTCCCAAGCAGTCAGCCTCAGATCAGAGTCATCAAAATCTTAATCAAAATCTAAAGATTTCTCAGAGGTCTTGAATAATTTGATGGATTTTCTGCATGAAGAGCCACCAGACTTCAGTAAAAGGAATAGCGGTTGGGCGAAAAAACAAAACAAAAACAAACTTCAACACAAAAACGCAATCAAAAATAACTTTATCCATGATCTTTCAGTGTGTTTTAGGGATGCATCAAATGTCTTACAACCAAAAATGATTAAAAATACCAAATAATTTATACCTAACAATGTATGGCCAGGGCTTAGAGATCAGAGCAGGGAGTGAGGGAGAGAGCCAACAGGAAGAGTCGGTTTAAAACGGCAGGTTTAAGTTAATTTTTATGCTTTACTTAAATACATTAAATTAAATAAAGCAATAATATTTTTTCTATTTAAATGTCACTTACATGTGACGAGTAGCACTACTGAGGTACACTTATGATTAGAATAACACTACTGAGTTACATCTATGATTAGAATAGCCCTACTGAGGTACATTTACGTCTGTAATAACACTGCTTATGGAAATTTGGAAATTCAGAAATGGAAATCTGTGTGGTTTTAAAGTTGTACAGTTTCACTTATATAGCTTCAGTTTCAATGAAAAAAAAATATTTTGGTGCATCTCTGAAAAGTCGTATCATGATAAAATAAAATGATAAAAATATGATCAATTGTACAGCTATAACTCAGCTATGACCCAGACTGAGACCACTTCCTTTGTTTACGCCAAACTATTCCTTAGACCTTGATGATGAACAACTAGCATTAAGAGACTAACGCCACCTCTGAACGCTTGTGTTTGTGATGGCTACTTTGGGTTGTTTGATGATATATTTTGCTCAAAATATTGCAATGCACAAAGCATTATGGGCGACATGCCAGAGTTCAAAACAGGACAAATTGTTGGTGCACGTCTTGCAAGTCTTTGTGATGTATCAAGAGCCACGGTATCCAGGGTAATGTCAGCATACCACCAAGAAGGACAAACCACATCCAACAGGATTAACTGTGGACGCAAGAGGAAGCTGTCTGAAAGGGATGTTCGGGTGCTAACCCGGATTGTATCCAAAAATTATGGGATTATGGATTATGGAGACTCAAGGTTCTCCGCTGCTTCTTGTGGTTCTGTCTATGTTTTTTTTTTTTTTTTATTCATGCATTCACTGGATCGTTTAAGGCCATGCTGGAGTGCAGCATCTGGTTGTGCATTCGGTCCAGTATGCGGTGGATGCTGGCGAAGCTGGGCCGGTCGTTGGGGTGGCGGCTCCAGCACAGGCGCATCAGGTTGTAGAGTTCCAGTGGGCAGTTTTCAGGGCAGGCCAGAACGTGGCCATCCCTGACGTAGTAGATGACCTCCTCGTGGGCCATGCCATAGTAGGGTTGCATGCCGTGGGAGAAAATCTCCCACAGTACCACTCCGTACGCCCAGACGTCCGACTCGCTGGTGTAGCGGTTGTAGAAGATGGACTCTGGAGGCATCCACCGTATGGGGATGGCGTCGTTTTCGCTGGCCTTGTAGTAGTCAGCAGCGTAGATGTTCCGCGACAGCCCAAAATCAGCAATCTTCACCACAAGGTCTTCGCCCACCAGGCAGTTGCGTGTAGCCAAGTCCCGGTGGACGAACTTCCGCTCGGACAGGTAGGCCATGCCTGCTGCCACCTGCTTGGACATGGAGAGCTTCTCTAAGCAGCTAAGAGGCGTGGGATCTGATTCGGAGGCGAAACTCTGGTCCGTCAGGCTTCCCTGACTCAGGCTACGCTGCTGAGCCGGAGAACGCCTCCTCAGAAACTCGTTCAGATCCCCGTGGGCCATGTACTCGAACATCAGACACATGGGTTTCCCAACAGCACACACCCCTAAAGGAGAAACAGCATGGGTGTGAATCTATGATCTCATATTATTATTACCATGCAGACCAAGAGTCTATAACACTTTAAATCAAGTCATGAGCTAGTAGTAGTATGTAAACTTGAGATATCTGAAATATATTGATATTTACAAAAATTATCTGGTTCCAGGTGTGATTTTTTTATATTACCCACACATAAAAAAGAGGAACAAATGCCTGACAAAAATTATTTGCCTACAATTTTGGCCCATTTTTGGATTTTTGTGCAAAATTATGTCAAATGTGCCTTTTTTTTCTCCTTACAATAAACATGCGTAGTTGCAATAATTAAAATTGTAAGGGCGCCAACACCTTTGGGCCAGGGCTGTATGTAAGAATAATTAAAATATGTAATTCATGTATTCAATTAAACAATAAAAATACTTATTTACGTAAAGTAGATAACAATTAATAAAATAATAATAAAATCATACATGAAATAAACATGTTTAAAAACATGCTTGAGCAATTCATTCTGGATGTGATATGTGTTTAATAAACAGTTGGTTATACAATAAAGAATTATATAATTTACATAAGGCTTATAGAATTTCTGATTTACTCAAACTTTAAAAGAATAAAAGAATAAATCATTGTTTGTAATTGTCTCTTGTTTGTTACCAGGATTAAATAAAAAACTAAAATTCTATTGTAATTTGGAACTAGAAGTTAATTTGATTCCTCAGGAAATTATTAAGCATGTGTCAAATAATGCCATTTCTATCCTTTTTAAAAAAAGAAAAAATTATTGAAAAATTGCTTTATTATATATATATATATATATATATATATATATATATATATATATATATATATATATATCTACCCACCCAGAAAGAGCAAGGTCAATTGGGCTGTCCCAGGGCTCTGGCAGCTGATGGCAAGCTGCATGACTGGGATTCAAACCAGATTCAAATTTCCCAATCAAAGTGGCAACGCCTTAGTTCTCCAGACTACTCAGAGCCGAAAATGTATCTAAATAATCACAGAATTTTATTTTTGGCCCAAACCTGTCTGCACTTTAAATATCAAATTTATGACTTTCAGTTCTTACTTCTATTAAAAGCAATACAGTACAGTAGTATCTGCACTTCCAGACCAGTACACCATGATGTTTAGGAAACACAGCTCTACCAAAAATCCCCCCTAAGAGTCTAAAAGAAGCTAACAGCTAATGCTAAAGGCATGAGGTAGGAAGCATTATTGCAGGCTGCTGTAGATCCGGCTGCTGTTCTCAGCAGGACTCGGGGTCAGAGCTGAAATCAACATGTAGATCTATTTTAGAGTTTTTCTGTTGTCGTACCCTTGAGAGAAGGATACACCAGGAACAGCAGGCCATTTTAAGAAACACAGCTGTGTGCTTTAAAAAGCTGATAAATAACACAATTATGATGCTTGAAATGAATTTAGAGCACGTAATTATGACAAATCAATTTAGTCGATTAAGCATGGAATGCGTTTCTATTTATGCATGGAATGCGTTTTTAGAAATGGCTAAAATAATAAAAAAGAAGCAGAGCTTTCAGACCTTAAATAATGATTTAATTCATAAAGATTTAAGAGTTCAGAATCAATATTTGGTGGAATAACCCTGATTTTTAATCACAGTTTTAGTTTTCATGCATCTTGGCATGTTCTCCTCCACCAGTCTTACACACTGCTTTTGGATAACTTTATGCCTGCACTCCTGGTGCAAAAATTCAAGCAGTTCAGCTTGGTTTGAAGACTTGTGATCATCCAGGTTTTTAATTTGGTAAAGTCAAAGAAACTCATAATTTTTAACTGGTCCCTTTTTTATTTCCAGAGCTGTATATTTTATTATATCTTTTCATGTGACAACACTGTAGAAATTAGAGGATATTAGAACTTAGAGGATATAACTTGGACTGTTAAATTTGATGTTTTGTGCACAGTTCTCTAATACTGGTCACAGAATATTCAACGTGGCACCTCATGGCAAAGAACTCTCTGAGGATTTGTTGAAACAGATTTTTTGCTCTCCACAAAGATGTCCTTGGCTAAGATTAGATAGATCTAAAGATCCATTCATTAATCTATCTATCTAATCTCTAAGTTCCTATTTAAGTGATGAATACAGTATAGTGAAACACGTACCCAGAAGACGGACAATGTTTGGGTGATCAAACTCAGCCATGAGTGCAGCTTCTCTCTGGAAGTCGTTCTGCATGTCGGCTGAGGCTTCTTCCTTTAGCATCTTCACCGCAACCATGGTGAAGGGTTCGTGTGGCAACAGACCGGGAGCTCTGCAGAACAGGCAGCACACTTCCGTTAAAAAAACAGTTTACACAAGTTTCAGTACATCATTAAACAAAGTCAATCAGTCAGGACATGTTATTTAATGTCCTGGTAGATACTGTATGTCTTAGTGCGATTTGGCACACTATAGTGTGGCCACTATGATCAGAAGATCTCTGGTCCGAATCCCAGTCATGCAGCTTGCCATCAGCTGCCAGAGCCCTGAGAGAGCACAACTGGCCTTGCTCTCTCTGGCTGGGCAGATGGCGCTTTTTCTATCATCATTTCAAAGGGTGATGTCGATCAGCACAAGACGTCTGTGAGCTGATGTGTCGGAACCAAGTCGCAGTGCTTTTCTCTGAGCGCATTGTGATGGTACTCGGTAATGATACATCAGTAGCAGTTTGAAAAAAGGCGGTGGCTGACTTCACATGTGTCAGCTGAATGAGTTGGAGAATTGGCCACATAAATTGCGGAGAAAATACAAGAAAATTTGAAATAAAAATAAAAGAAAGCAAATTGTAGAATGCCATATAGTTTAATTTCAGTAGTGTTGCTGAAATATAATGCTGAATATATGCAGCTCTGGAAAAAAAAAGAGACCAGGTTAAAATGATAAGTTTCTTAGATTTTACCAAATTGAAAACCTCTGGAATGTAATCAAGAGGAAGATGGATGATCACAAGCCATCAAACCAAACTGAAATGCTTGAATGATTGCACCAGGAGTGCAGGCATAAAGTTATCCAAAAGCAGTGTGTAAAACTGATGGAGGAGAACATGCCAAGACGCATGAAAACTGTGATTAAAAACCAGGGTTATTCCACCAAATATTGATTCTGACTCTTAAAACTTTATGAATATGAACTTGTGTTCTTTGTATTATTTTAGGTCTGAAAGTTCTGCATCTTTTTTTGTTATTTCAGCATTCTCATTTCCTGCAAATAAATACTAGTCGGGAGTAAGTCTGTAATTTATAGACTTAATATAAAAATATAAAAAACAATGTTTATTTTATTCAAACATATTCCTATAAATAGCAAAATCAGAGAAACTGATTCAGAAAATTAAAAGTGGTCTCTTTATTTTTTTCTAGACCTGTATGTATTGTGCAGCACCAGTGTAAACAAGTTTGAGTTGATAAACTAAGGATTTTTTATCCATTATTTGTACTTATAAATATGTTTTTTATGGAACCAAATTGGGATCTACTGTAGAATCTCCCACAGAACCATTTGAAGCCCCACCTACTTTTTCTATGTTTTTTTGCAATGACTAAACAACATACTCTCCTATTCTTCACCATTCTACTCCTTTAAGAAGTTAGAAAGCTGAGCTTTTGCTGACTGTTGTTTTTTACCGTTTTGGTGGTTTGCTAATGTACGTATTGTTTGGCTTACATCAGCAGTGTGGCAATCAAAGTGTCCCAGCGCTCCTCATTCAGAACATTCCTCCACCACAACAGTGTCGAGTAGTGAAGCAAGAATCTGTTTGAATCACTCGTTTTATCTCACAGCGGTCGAGTTCACGCGCTGAAACGATGCAGGCCTCAGCTCAGCTTTACGATCCTGCGGCCAGGAGATTTATCTTAGCGTGCACGAAGACCTGCGCTGGTGGGCTGCTAGCGTACACACTCCGGGCTGTAATGGTAAACAGACATGTTGTGTCACGCTTTTGTCACATGGTTTAGATAGCTGAGCGTGTGTTATTTAGCGTATAGAGTTAGCGATTGCATGATACAGAAAGTTTCTTTGTTTTTATGATATGAGACCATTGTTTTTGTCGACTAATAAGAACTGTATAGCTGACAGTGGGATAGGACACACCATAATATTAAGAGTAAATACACTGACATTTACAGATTAATTTTATTTTTGTCTTTTTTTTTTTGTCATACTAACATTTTTCAGATTGTCAAAAAAAAATCTATATTAGAATTCAATATTAGAATCATTATATTCAATATTAGAATTCAGATCAAGAAATCAATATTTCGTGGAATAACCCTGGATTTTAATCACAGATTTCATGCATGTTGGCATGTTCTCCTCCACCAGTCTTACAAACTGCTTTTGGATAACTTTATGCCTTTACTCCTGGTGCAGAAATTTAAGCAGTTCAGCTTGGTTTGATGGCTTGTGATCATCTATCTTCCTCTTGATTATATTCCAGAGGTTTTCAATTTGGTAAAATCAAAGAAACTCATCGAGCTGTATATTACATAGGCCCAATACCATTAACCCGCCATAAAGCAGACCCTAACACTGGTCTCTGATCAGTGCAAAAGTTCAGTTGAAGCCTCAGAAAACACAGGATCCATAATGGCAGGGGTTCAGGAGAGGACTTAGCGTGGCATTAAAAGTGCACTTCCTGTGCTGGAGGCTCCCGAATGTTCCTGGAGAAGGTAAACAGTAGCAGGGTCTCTATAAATAGCCTGCTGACACGCAAGCGTCTGCCGGGGAAGTTTCACATTGAAACCTATACGACGGCACCTGAAGCCTCATCCCTGCTCCTATTTCAGGCTCGGGCCGTGCGAGTTAGACACCCCACACTGCTGCTGTTCCCAGGAGTCTCCATGCACCGCCTGGACGCCTTCCTGCGGCAGGCAGATTGCAGCAGGTGATACACTGAGTGAGCGTGTGTGTGAGTGCGTGTGTGTCATGTCCACGCAGGACGAATCAGAGTTGATATGGAACCCTAATAGGACCAGACCAGCTTGGTAAAGGCTTTAAAATACTAATAAAAAAAAAAAGAGTTAAAATGAAGAAAATCAGTGACATCAGTGAACTGGACTTTGAGGTGGACTTTGTTAAGCTGTTTTTGAATCTGAATCCAGATTCGTTTACTTTTCGATTGTGATTTAGGGTGATTTCACACCTACCTAGTTTAGTCCAAACCATTTTAAATCAATATAGATGAATTTGACTTTGATATCAAAAAGCACTCAGGCCATTTCTGAGCGGAATGCCACACACCAAGTCTGAGTTGCATCGGCTCAATTCTGGCCCAGATGCTCGGCTTACATTTTTTCACCAACTAAAGGAAGATTGGTCTAATAATTAATCAAAAGACCATGATAAGATATGATGAATCATCATGCTTATTAGAAAATTAGAAATAACAAAAAAGAAGCAGAGCTTTCAGTCCTCAAATAATGCAAAGAAAACAAGTTCATATTCATAAAGTTTTAAGAGACCAAAAATCAATATTTGGTGGAATAACCCTGGTTTTTAATCACAGTTTTCACCATTTATCAGACTTCCCAAGTACTATAAGGCAATCGACACATGCCGCTTGAGGCAACACCCTGGTTGCTGAGTATAATATGGTAACTGGGCTGAGCCACTTGTATCAACTCTCTGATAGCCCAGTATAATACTGCAATCGACCCAATCCACATGTGTCAACACCCCGGTTGCAAAGTATAATATAGTAATCGCCCCAAGTTGCTTTTGCCAACTCTCGGGTTGATGTGTTTTAAAACAGCAGTTTACCCGAATCAACACCCCAGTTGGCAAATAATAATAAGCCAAAATGATTTCCTACCAGAAGTCTTGGCCCAAATTGGCAACAAATCCTTATATTGGTTACGCTGGTTTCTGTATCTACTGTAGCTATAGATTAGACCTTATTTATAAACAGGAATAAAACAAATCTGATGTACAAACACATGAAGGAATTCAGATTTGGCAGGGAGGCAGAAATAGGCATCTAATGAAATTGACACCACACCTCCATCCCACGCATGTGCTTCTACAAACCAAAGAAAATATAGTCTTGTTGAGTTGTGCTACTCACTAAGTTTTTGATGCTTCTGTGTGTTTTACATAGTAATAATGTTGTTCTTAAATGAATTATACAATCTGAGTTTACTGTTATTCTGTGTCTGAATAATACAAAAGTGAATCAGATACAGATAAAACATAACAATAAAAAATGTATTCTCATCCTAAGTATCTTTTATTTTTTGCCCTGATATTATTACATTCTCATAAAGATATATTAGACGTCCATTTTTACTGTAAATCTCTAATGTACTACTGTCTGTCTCTGTTTTTACGTGCCCTCTTGCTTGTTCATTTACCATTATCCTCAGTAATTGTTTTTTTTTTTCCCCAGCCCTGTGGTTCCCTTGTGACTATCTGTAGCTCCGCCCCCTTGTTATCTGTCCCCAGGTGTTTCCACTTTCCTGTCTCCTACCATGTGTGAATATATAGCCATTTTGTGTCTGTGTTCAGTTGAAGGTTCTTTCGCGCTTATCACGTCAGTCAGATTTCTTTGTATCTAAGTATCTTTGTTGTTAAGTTAGACTTATTTTCACGTTTGTAAATAAATTATTTGCATTTGAGTCAGCTCTCTGCATTCTCTTCCTGCACGCCCTGACAAAATCTGGCAGTTTTTCTTTGCATTGTGTCAAAATTTCATAATGAATTTATTTTTTATAATGACTTTCACTGAAAATCAAGCTTTTTTCTATTCAATTTCTATTCAACTATAAATAATTTGGTCGTGTCAATTAAATCTGCACCAAACTGACAATTACAAATCCAGACCTCTGAAGGCTCGAATCATAAAATCTTATATCATATTCAGTCTGTCTGTCTGTACAGTGTCTCAGACACGAGTTGTAAAATCTGTGCTGCTCATCATGTTTTGCAGACGTCATCATGAGCGAGAAACATGAGATTAACATCACGGCCACTTAAACCGTTCATGTTCATCAGAGCCAGAAGACATGACTGGGCGTTTTATTATCATTAGAGGGTGGGCGAGTTGCTGTGAAGGCATGACGTGGAGGTCCGGGGTCTCACCTTGCCTGAAACACCCTGCCGAAGGCTCCCTCTCCGATGTCCCGCACGTATTCGATGTTGTTGCGGGGGTACTCCAGCGTCAGCAGCTTGGAGTTGAGCAGCAGGGGCAGACGCTGGTACATGGGGTTGGGGTGCAGTCTGTCCAGCAGCAGTTCTGAAGGAAGGGCGGTGAGGGTGGGGGTCTTCATGACTCTGCTGGGGACAGAGAGCACATCACAGGCAGGCTTAGAGAGGGAAAAATCGACATAATTACTTCATTTAATCTGACTTGATATGCGCTAATTAGAATTTGAACATTTTAATGTATCAACCTTTAGAAACCTATTGACGCAAATTGGGTCAAAATTTACTTTAGTAAATAATTACTCAGGAATGTGCAAAACACCAACATGATTCATACATTGTGACAAACAACAAACCATTTTTCTAAAAACAGCACTGACCTCTTGCTGAACTCAAGTGTTTTTGAGAAATCTATTGTAAAATACATCTAATTAATAGGCTTACCTTCATATTTCAATGCTTTATTCTTTAAATATAATTCCATTTATTGTCTCAAAACACCCATAATCCTCGTCTTTACTTTTACTTTGGGGTCTGCGGTAAATCTCATGACGTCATTGCTAGTGCTGATTCGTCAAAAAATGAATAAAATACAATAAAAAACGCTATATTTTTAGCCAATAATATTTACTTCTAGTGCTCCTAAAATAATTATAAGAGGTATGACATCAAATAACATTTGAATAAATCCAGTAATGTCCAGAGAAACAGCTTTATTTAGAATATATTACAATAAAAAAGTATTTATCTGATCATTTAGTTGAAGAACTCTTTATTATAATAGGTACTGTTACTATAAGCAGCTGATAGTAAATGTCCAGTGTACTAAATCACTTTCATTAGTTAAGAATATTGACCATATTGTCCCAAATTACTCAAACTCTTACAGCATACAGTACAAAGGAGCTGCCATTTCTAACTATACTAATCATACAAGAAATAGTTAAAGTTATGCTACAGCATGGGACTGTAAGTGACTGCAAGATATAGCAAGAAATGGCTCCGCCCATAACAAAATAATACAAGTCTGACTGTAATGAAACGGTTATTTAAGTAGCTTTCGTTGTTTTTGGCCTAATTTGGAATTATTTGTATACACTGTAACACCTGACAAGTTGACTAAACTCAAAACTTTTGTTGTAAATAAATGTTAAGATCATGTAATATCATTTTTAAGAACAGTGAACTTAACAAATACATATACATTTAAAATTAATATTTTCCTGAACTTGTTTTTAGTCTTCTTTCTGGTTTCATTCAACTATTTTTTTAAATACTCATAGAAAAGTTGATGAAAGAAAACAGTAGATAATTAAAAAAACTGAGAGCACAGTGAGAACACAGAATTACTGCAGCTCAGTAAATGGTGCTTGTTCTACAGCCAACAACACAAAGACCAAGCATTTAATCATAATATGTGATCTACAAGTTTACCTAACCTAGCCTGGGAGGAGTCACTACACACTGATGGTGAGTGTTAGGCCGAAACTGTTGGACACACCCAGTATGCAAATAGATTTTGACAGAAGCCAATGGAAAAGAGGCTGCCAACGACAACAGACTAAACTCAGTTACTATAAGTTGGTTCAAATCAATCATTTTTATTTAAGTTCAAACAACTTCTGGGTTTACAGTGTAGTAAATATTGGATGTTGGTGATCTTTGGGCCCTCAGATGGCACTGAATTACTAAATTACGAAACAGGGATGATTCTGTATTGGAAACCACTACGTAGACTCAAGAACACTTCCAGAAATCATTGTCTGTGAATAAGATTAAGCTCTATCATGCAAAGAAGATGCCATATTATCAAGAAATAAGAGACCATTCGGCTTATCATCAGCACACAGTTCATAAAAGACTGCATCTCTAATGGTTTGGGAGTTTCCACATCTGGAAATACACAATCAATGCTGAACGGTATATAAAATGTTTAGAACAACATATGCTGGCCATCTGGAAAATGTTTATTTCAAGAAAGGGCTTGCATATTTCAGAAAGACAATGCTAAATCACATGCTGCATCTACCACAACAGCATGGCTTCTCTAAAGAAAAGTCTGGGTGCTGAACTGGCCTGTTTGTAGTCTAGACCGTTCACTAATAGAAATTATTTGGTGCATCATAAAACAAAATATCACCCATTTCATCCTAGAATCATCCATTAGACAGGAACAACAACTAGACTGGACAACATTCCCCTTCCAACAGCTGTGGCTGTTCACGAACCTTCTCCGACGTTTCCACGTTTTCCTCCTCTTGTGACACATGAGGATGAGTATGGTGAGGAAGGCCACACCCGCAAAGCCCGCGATGATGAATATGATGACATTCATGTAGTAGGCAGTGGAGACGGCAGCGATGGGGTTTGATGGAGGCGGTTTAGGAGCAGATGCTGCTCTCACAATGGTTACTGCTGAGAAATGAGAAAAAAAGCTAACTACACACAATTATAATAAGTGTTAAAAATAGTATATTCTACTTTGGAGTGCTGGAGTATTGGAACAAGCACCATCATAACAGAGAACATAGTTCTGCTGCTCCATAACTCAATAATAGGGGCTTCATACCCCTCTAGCCCATATAAGCCATGCTGCCAATAGGTTCATGTTTGTTTATCAGCTTCAGAAAGTCCTATTCTATTGGCACCTCTTCTCTACAGTGTCTAGACAAGCTTTACGGGTGCATTTGCATACTTGTGTCAGCAGAGCATGGGGTAACCTTAAAACATTTTAACACGCCCTGGCCCGCCAGAAAAATGGCATAATTAATATCTGGCTGTGTTATGAATAATGATAGGCTTAATATAGACACCAAATATGCCATATCAATAGCAAAATATAGACATGCAAAAAAACTTCTTCCATATAAATATTTCATTTTATGGATCTGAAAAAAAAAATTAAAAATGAGAAAATCTGAAAAGCGCCTGTACACTGTCAGCCCGGATAAGTTGAATTTACTTAAAAAATGTGAGGAAACCGGTTGTCTTAAAAAAATTAAGTACTGAGAAATGAAAACTTAAGTTATCATAACTTAGAACATCAAGTTATTACAACTAAAGGGGAAGTTGATTTAACTTTTTAAACTTTTGCTATATTGTAAGACTGGATATGCTGAGTTTACTTAACTGTTTTAAGGCAGCTGTTTTGCTCAACATTTTAAGTAATTGGGGAAGGAAAACTTGACTTAGCATAAATTAAAACATCAAGTTTTTACAACTTAAGGGAAAGTTGATTTATTTCTAAGGTAGCCCAGGGGGAATCACTACACACTGATGGTGAGTGTCTGTCTGAAACTGTTGGACACGCCCAGTATGCAAATAGATTGTGACAGAAGTCAATAGAAAAGAAGCTGCCAATGTCAACAGACTAAACTCAGTTATTATAAGTTGGTTCAACTCAAAGATCTCAGTTTGAATGTATAATATGCGCCCAAAAATGTTCAACTAACTCAAAATAGTTGAGTATTGTTTAGAAATATCCAATTTAATGTAAAACAGACTTAAATCATTTGAATTCAAACAACGTATGGGTTTACAGTGTATTTTTGTTATTGTTATTACCATATTTTGACCATTACATGTTCTAATGAATAATATATATATTTGTTTTTAAATAATTTTAGGCTTCTAAGAAATATTACTTCATAAAATTGCCTCTGAAATGTTTAATATTAGAGTGAAAAGCCTTAAAATCTGGGTATGTAATTTCAAGCAGAAATTGGTAAAATTAAGTTTAAGATTAAGTAGCTTAATTAATGACGTTCACAAACATTCAGAACTCACAGCATCATATTGAATAGTGCTGAATGGTACCTTCTCCACATTTGGGGACCAGGCAGTATTCCCAGCGTACCCTGGGACTGCTGGTGTAGCACCACGGCCTGTCGCTCTCTCCCCCGGGATTGCGGCAGTAGTTCTCTGCATTGCTGAGCTCGGGGATGACGTCCACAGGAAGTCTGTGAGGATGAGGATCCTGGGAGAGAGAGGAAGAATGTATGATTATGTATGTTATGGATTGCAAACATCAACCTAAGCCTTGATAAATTGATTTACAATACACAATACACTGCCTGGCCAAAAAAAAGTCACCTCCTGGATTTAACAAAGAGAGGGCGCGCACGCTAAGGAAAAAGGGCGCAGCGCGTGAGAGAAAGAGAGGGCGCTCACGCGAGGCAAAGAGGGCGCAGCGCGGGAGAGAAAGAGAGGGCGCGCACGCTAAGGAAAGAGGGCGCAGCGCGCGAGAAAGAGAGGGCACGCACGCGAGGGAAAGATGGCGCAGCGCGGGAGAGAAAGAGGGTGCAGCGCGTGAGAGAAAGAGAGGGTGCACACGCGAGGGAAAGAGGGCGCAGCGCGCGAGAGAAACAGAGAGCACACGCAAGGGAAAGAGGGCGCTGCGCGCGCGAGAGAGAAAGACAGGGCGCAGCGTGCGCGCGAGAGAGAGAGGTCGGATGGTCGTATGCAAGAGGCCACGTATGAATATTAAATGTTATAGCACGAACCTCGAGTGTATTATTGCCATTATAGCACAGTTCGATTATCAATCTTTATTGAAAGATTTTAAGTGAAAGAGGACAAGAAAATACAATTTGTCTGGTAAGGTTATTAACACTTGAGTTAAAACACAAGTTAAAATAGTTCCATTGCTGCTCTGTTTGTAGCTCTGCTAATTTGGCTTGTAGGCGCTGCATCATTGCTAGGTTACCTGTATGTGGCGGAGTAATACCTACAAGGAGAGCTTCAGTTACAGTGCATTACCAGCTGATAACGGCACTAAAAAAACGCCTCTCAGCCAATCACATTGCAGGGTCAGAACTAATTGTGGAATAATGCTCATTTTATAGCATTTTCTTTCCCCATCTAATTTTTTATAAGTATTTCAAAGCCATATTTTACATGAATTAAATAACAATATAGGTACAATAACTAAAAGCTTTACTTTATAGTAAACATTACTTATAAAAACTGAGGCAACTAAAATAAATTAAATGTAACTTCCAGGCTTAGAATGTGTGCACAGGTGTATTAGTATATAATAGACTGTCTGTATAAGATGAGGAAACATGTGTACATCCAGCTATGATACACATGTTAATGCAGAGCGTAAACAGCCTTTATGTGTTTCTTAACTGACATGTTTTTTTTTTCATGTTTTGTTGTGAAAACGTGGGCCCTTTTACATTATTCATATCACCCAGAAATCATACACCATATGGCAGTGTGCAGAACATCTATAAAAACTGCAAAACTAGCCGGAATAATTATTTCTAATACAAAAAAGCCTGTTTGTTTGAATATTTGAGCATATGCGCTTGGGTATTGGGGGGTTTGGGCATGTGTTTGAATGTGTTTCTGTGTGTGTGTGTGTGTGTGTGTGTGTGTGTGTACACACTCTCACAGGTAAGCCTTTGCTCTTCTACCTCCCCTTTTTCCCACAAGCCCACATCATAAGATCCCTTGGATCTCTTTATTCAAAGACCATCACTAATGACTCTGAGGAAGCCAGAGAGCTTCTGATGGCGGCTGTATTTTTATCCCGGCTCCCCACCGGGACTAATTAAAGTTAAACTGGATAAATATTTACCTGCTGGTCCCAGCGCTGACAGGGAATACCAGACGCTGTGACATTGAGTGTTCCTTGGTAAAACCGCCCTCTGTTGTTGTAGCAGGTTGCTGTATAGAAAAAAAAACCTAATCTGTAAATCTGTACTTCAATTTTACATACTTTTATTTATTTTTATCCTCCTAGGACCTGAAATCCACATACAGCTCTGGAAAAATGTGTAAAATGAACATTGTTGTTTTATTCTATAAACTACGGACAACATTTCTTCCAAATTCCAAATACAAATATTGTAATTTACAGCATTTATTTGAAAACGAGAAATGGCTGAAATAACAAAAAAGATGCAGAGCTTTCAGACCTCAAATAATGCAAAAAAAAGTTAATATTCATAAAATTTTAAGAGTTCAGAAATCAATATTTGGTGGAATAACCCTAGTTTTAATCACTGTTTTCATGCATATTTGCATGTCCTCCTCCACCAGTCTTACACACTGCTTTTGGATAACTTTATGCTACTCACTCCTGGTGCAAAAATTTAAGCAGTTCAGTTTGGTTTGATGGCTTATGATTATCCATCTTCCTTTTGATTATATTTCAGAGGTTTTTAATTTGGTAAAATCAAAGAAACTCATCATTTTTAAGTGGTCTCTTATTTTTACATTATTACATTATTTTTCTCAGAAACTACATAATATAAAAATAGATATATATATTTTTTGTTTTTACACTAAAATCCATCCACATCAAATAAAACTGTATAAAATTTTCAAAAATGTCTTTAAATTGAGGGTTAAGATACCTCTATATTCGTAATACAGTACTATACAACGCAAAAGACACACTATACACACAATACACTATAATGAGAAATAATGTTGGAAAAAAATGCAGAAAAATCTCACTTACTTGTAATCTGGTCTTTCTTCATCCCTGCACAGACAAGATAATGCAATTGAAAATTTAAAACATTGTGAAGAAAAACTCTTTTATGTCAAACAGTTGCAATAAAATACACAAATAAAGATATGAGGTAAGTAGAAATTTGAATACACATGAAATATGTCTTTATTATAGTGAGGAGGGGTTTATTTACAGGTTTATAGAAGAGAGCCTACAACCTGTACAGTGTTATTCATAAGAAAGTTTCCTCGAGTGGTTCTTACCCACATAATCTACCGCAGTGCAGGAGTCTGGATCTGCCTGCAGGCTGGGCAGTTTTCTGCAGTCCGGCAGAGCGATGCTCAGACCTGGAGACATGACTCCCCTGTGACTGCGCTCTTCACTGGCTCTCCACTCTTTATAGCAGTACAGCTCCTTCACCGCCACGCAGTGCTCCCTGTGAGACAGTTCACCACCAGCAATCAGCACTGTGATCTCCTAAAAATCATCTCCTCATAATGCTGCACAGTCAATTGTGGAAACACAATTTATTTCTTAATATCTTAAGAACATCTTAACATGAAAAGCCCTAATTATTTAACTGTACCCTTTAGGACAATGGCCTATATCAAGAGTGTGAATTAAAAAAAAAAGTTTTATAAGTTTATTTATCATTTTAATAGCTTTCCAAAACTTTTATCACTTTTACTCACTGAACTAATCTCCACCAGTCAGAACTCATCCTCAATTGGGAAGTGTCGAGATTTTTAATATAACATAAAGTTTACTTCTTATTAATAAAGACTATAGGCTATAAATGTTGCATTGTTGTTTATTATAGTCTTATTATTAAGTGTTATTGAGGTTTTTTTTTTTTAGTCTACATTGCCCAGGATCACATGACCCTTCCAGGAAGTAGATCACCTGGTCACATAGTCACATGGTTTAGCCCTATATACAGGGCTAATTTGCTCTCAGGTGTTGAGTATTGATGGTTTATCCTCGTGCAATGCGTTATCCAACACGTTCCTATTGTGTTACTCTCTCGCTTTGACCTTGATCTTTTGTATTACTGATCTTGATTTTTGCCTGCCCTCTGATATTGCAGTGCTATATTTGACCTCCGAACTGTTTATCAACCTTGGTATGTTATCGCCTTGTTGCTGCTGTTTACTGGTATTGACCTTGCTTTGTCTGACCACTCCTTTGTCTTATGAATTATTAATTAAAGTACTCTTTGATTTGCATCTGCGCATGTCCGAGACCTGCTTAATTATGCCAGAAGCAAAACTTAACATTAAGGATTTGACAATAAATAGGTTATTATAATTTAATAACCTCTTTTTGCTGTTTTAAACACTGAAATATTGAGTAAAATAAACTCCTGCCTTGTATGTTTTCATATCATATTTCAATCTAAGCTGTATAGATTATTATTTACCCTCATTTACTCTCATTAATTACATTTTTTAGAGTTTTGTTGGTCCAAAAGTCAAATTATTGGACTAGAGTTCAAGGGATTCATACAATATAATACATATAAATAAATAAAATGACAATTAAACAAATGAATCTAAATGATTTGTACTATAAGTGTATGCTGTACCTGCATAGCGGTTTAGGGGAGGGTCCCAGGCCTGAGGGGCTGCAGTCCTGGAAGGCGTTGTGGCAGAGCAGAGACCGAGCGGCCGGACGGCACAACGGACTCGCCCAATCCAGCTCAGACCAGCTGGCCCGGGCCAGGAGCTCCTGAGCATTCTCCGGATCTGGCAGGGAAAAGTTAAAAAAGACGAGTGCATTCTGTCTCAGTGCTCCATCACACACCTCCCCACGGTACGTACTGCAGTATCCAGCACTGCTTTTATACAGCCTGCGGAAAACAACACAATTTGTCAATTAACCAATTAATGAATCAATTAACCGATTGTTAAATACCTTTATTGTCTTTATACTTATACATTTAAATTACAAACAAATATTCTGTGTATTAAACCCACAACCTTGCGATCAATAACCCAGTGCTTTAATCACTAAATCACCACTATCTAAAAAAGAAAGCATTACTAATAGTGTAGAGCATAGCATAGTGAGTCTCAAACCCAAAACCCTGTGATCAGTAATGGTGATGGTGGTGGCTCCAAAGCCCACAACTCCAGGATCAATAACCCAATACCCAACCACTAACCCACCACTGTCCCAAAAACTGTTTTTTTTTTTTTTTTATAATAGTGGAATAATAACCCAGTGCTCTAACCAATAAACCACCACTGTCCCAACAGCAGAATTTACCCATAGGGCCAGTGGGCTGTGAACCCACAAACCTGTGATCACCTTAGTGAACTTAGTGTTCTAACCAATAGTGATAAAGGGTCTCAAACCACCAACCCTGTGACCAATAACTATAAATAACTAAAAAATATTTCTGCCATCAGTGGCAGTGCGTCGTAAACCCACAATATGGGTTTATGTTTGAGTAAAATGAACATTTTTGTTTTATTCTATAAACTACGGACAACATTTCTTCCAAATTCCAAACAGAAATATTGTCATTTAGAGCATTTATTTGCAGAAAATGAGAAATGGCAGGAACAAAAATAAAAGATGCAGAGCTTCAGAAATCAACATTTCGTGGAATAACCCTGTTTTTTTATCACAGTTTTCATGCATCTTGGCATGTTCTCCTCCACCAGTCTTACACACTGCTTTTGGATAACTTTATGCCTGCACTCCTGTTGCAAAAATTCAAGCAGTTCAGTTTGGTTTGATGGCTTGTGATCATCCATCTTCCTCTTGATTATATTCTAGAGGTTTTCAATTTGGTAAAAAAAAAAAAACTCATAATTTTAGTTTTAATTTAATTGAATTAAATTTAAATAAATAATGCCTTAGAAACCCATCACTTACTTGCTGGAGAGTGAATAGTGTGTAACAAAGCACAATCTACACACCCTTTCTATTCTATTAACTTTGCTGTAATCATGGCCAGATGTTAAATCTGAAGCATTGTGGTAACAAATCTGAAGAAGGGTTTACTTGAGTTCACGCGTAACTCGGACCATATGGAACGGGGGGCTTAATGTACAGCAGCAATGCATTACTGGGTTCTTATGTATATGTTTATGTTCATCAACTCTTATCCACTCCAGATTGTTCATGCTTTCCAGTGGCAAAAGTTTGCTGTGGGCAGGAAACACATTATAGAGCTGTCAGGCTTCATTACATTAAAATCTTTTGGTTTGGTACGTTTTTGGGGGATGTTTCATGAAACATGAGTGTAACGAATTTGTGAATAAATGTGTATCAGAGAGTTCTCCTCCACCAGTCTTACACACTGCTTTTGGATAACTTTATGCCACTCCTGGTGCAAACAATTAAGCAGTTCAGCTTGGTTTGATGGCTTGTGATCATCCATCTTCCTCTTGATTATATTCCAGAGGTTTTCAATTTGGTAAAATCAAAGAAACTCATCATTCAAAAATTAAAAAATCAATCGGGACTCATCAGTAAAGCTGACCTAATGCCTTTCATGACAAGTCACTCCATGACAGTCTGGCTTGACTACCTACCAAGTTCCATTTCTATCTACCTGTTGATGCCTTTTTTTACAATGAGTGTAATTTACTTTTTTTGTATTTTACATAGATTTCCCAAAAAAGGCCAATTTTTATTGCAGTTTATAAGATTTGTTGGCCTTTTATAAAAAAATTGCACCCTACTTCAGGCCAACTCCAAGACTGAGTGCTGCGCTTAATGTTGTTGGGTGGGATTACCCAAGAATTGAAATGAAAGATTGGAAAAAATGCTAGAAAAACAGATTCAAACTCAGATTGATATTTATCTCTGGGATTTAGTCCAGAGAAAAGACTATTAAGCAAAATCCCTATTGATAAATAATGAGCTCAATGTTAAAGTTCTCAAATTGCGTAGCAACCTAAATAAAACAGAGCTTTAAAACAGACGTAACCCTGTAGTTAATTGTGTGTGTGTGTGTTTTTGTGTGTTGTAAGACATTCTTACCTCCATTCTATGGGAAAAATGCAGGATCCGGACCCCAGCACCAGAAAATGCCCCAAAAAGAAAGAAAAGGTTAAGCAGTTATTCCTCAGCAATGATACGGTATAAAGCATCCACTCTTCAGTGCAGGCCATGCTGCTGATATTGTGCTTGGCCTACAACGTGTGTGTGTGTGTGTGTGTGTGTGTGTGAGTGTGTGTGGCCTGAAGGCAAGAGCAGGTGTGAAGTTTAACAGGTCTGGATGGACACAGTAATAATGGGGGTGCTGATAGAATCCACCAAGTCGTCCAAAGGGGGAAAAAACATTAGCTCATAAACTTGCTAACGTGGAATTAAGAGTATATAACAGTAGCTCTATGCTGTCCTTATTGTTGGATGCACTATGAGTTTATTTCTGGTAAGTAATCACAGTGAATCTTCCCTGAAGTGTGAAATACAGGCCTGTTCACATGTAGTTTGGTTGTTGTTTGATCTTATTCAAAAAGAACTGGTGTGACTGCAGGTTTTCATATCAGGCAAACAGAAACACTTACATTAAAAGAATCTTAGTGCTGTCCTGAATAAAGAGCCGATGCAAATAATTCAAAATGTTAATGAAATCAATTTTTTATACCAGTACTAAAAAAAATTCTGGTCTTTGTATCTAATTCTAAATTTGGTATTGAAATCTAAATTTGATATCAAAATCTAAATTTGGTATGTAAATGTATTATCTAAATCTAAATCTGCTATCTAAATCTATATCTAAATTTGCTATCTACATATCAATCTGGTATATTAATCTAAATTTGGTATCGAAATCAAAATTTTGTATCTAAATCTAAATTTGGTATCAAAATCTAAATCTGGTATCTACATCTAAATTGGATATCTAAATCTAAATTGAAAACTGATATAAAAATCTAAATTAAGTATCTAAATCTGGTATATAAATCTACATTTAGTATCTAAATTTGTTATCTTAATCTGGTATCTAAACTTAATTTGATACTTAAATCTGTTCAGTAAAGAACACTATTACTATTAAAAAAACAAAGTAAGGAATAGATTCAAATAAAGGTCCTGGTATTGGTATCCATGGTGTTGCACAATTCATACAAAGTTATGTATGTGTTTTTAATTAAAAAACTGATTTTAATTGCTACTAAAATCAGAATTCTGTATTTTTTTCACCAAACTTCTGTTTTTATTCTTTGGTATTGTATCAATTCTGCTCTGAAGGTTTTTAAACTCTTTCTCAAAACTACTGAAGTGTGTCCAAAAATAAAGGCAGCACAGATTGTCTTCTATATATACAGTAATAGAAAACCCAGCAGCTCTCAGAAATCTGCTCTGTTTTACTGCAGCTATACTGTGGGCAGTTTTAATGAAATAAAGCGGATTAATCTGAAGATCTCTGAATGTGTTGGTTGTGAGATGTGAGAGAGGAAAGAGCAGATTACAGTGTGTTTTTGCAGTATTTGATTATAACTGGATGCCTGAGTGTGTTTGTTTAGTTGGTGAAGAACAGCTTTCCTAACAATGGAGACCTGACTGAAAAAACAACCACACACACACACACACACACACACACACACACACAGCTAATGCTCAAAAAAGCCTCAAAGCAATTCCATTAGCCGCAGCAGTGAGACAGGCATGTGCCGAAGCCATCGACTCCACAGGCTAATTCTGAGCGTGAGAAAATACAGACCACCAATATTAAAAGGCTACATTATAAACATAAATGGCACCTTATAAACTTTATAATGACACGTTACAAACTTTATTTGCCCTTCATCACTCAGTAGCCTGGACTGCAGGCCTCAGCCTGGCTAAAGTAACAGCTGTACACTGAATTAAAGAGAGGAGAGCCATTACAACACATTGCAAACATACCCCCTTAATCAGCATCAGTTGGATTAATTTCTCTTTACCTGTAAATCTGGTACATATGGGTCTTTTTCTGTTAAAAAAGACAACCTAAATACACTATTTTTGCTGGTCAGACATTTCCTAATACATAGATCAACGGAAATACTGTGTTAATGTCTCCGCCCCCATTCGTGGCAATGTTGGTATCAAAATAAAAAAAAATTGCCAATATCAAATTTTAAATCCTTATATCAAAATCCAAAATTTGGTAAAAATGTATTTATTATCTTTATTCTTTTGGCAGTTACAGTATACAGTATGTAAGTGTAGCCTGTGTACTGCGATTACCTGAGACAGTGATCTTGGCCGTAGCTTTGACGGTGTTAGCTCCTCCGCTGTGCTGGTTGGTGGCCTGGCAGGTGTACAGAGCCGGTTTATTAACCACCACCCGCAACACGGATACAATCACCTCCCCCACCAGCGTCTCCTCCACTGCCGCTCCGCTGATCTGCAGACAGAGGAGATCACAGCCTAACTATTATTATTATTAGTTATTTTTATAACTGCTGTTATCAGCTATAACAACACAGTTATAACCTGTTATTGAATATTTACTGATTATAAAAATAATAAGAAAGAAGAAAAATAAATGCATCTTAGATAATAGGTTTGGAATTACGAAATAATTAAGAAATGTTTATAATTTCTTTTTAATTATTAATAAAAATGAAGAAATTACAGATTAAAAGTGTTGAAACACTGATGAACAGATTTTAAAATAGTTATGAAAAGAGTGACTAAAAATGACCTATGAGAATGTTAGAATCACAGAAAAAAAAACATTAATGATAAAAAAGTTTTACTTTTTTTAAGGGTGATTAGGAATCATTGATTTTTTTTCTGTGATTCTAACATTTCCATAGGTAACTAATTCCAGACATTCCAGACTTAGCTGATTCAAAATCTTTTCATCAGTTGGTCTAAACTTTTAAACTCAAATTTTTTTTTTCTTAATAGTTCAAAAAAATTCTAAACATTTCTTAAGTAATTCAAAACTTTTTATCGAAGATTTATTTATTTTTCTTCTTCTTTCTCTTCTTCTTCTTCTTCTTCTTATTATTATTATTAATATGTAATTATACAGGTACAGTACTACAGATTTCAACTGCACTCATTAATATGTTTATGATTTTATGGCATTAAACTTGTACTTTCTTAATAACAATACAGTTGAATCTAATCTAAAATATCATTTTCAACAAGCATAAAAAAAAAATCAAGATAGATAAAAATTAAATGCATTTTCATTCAGAACGGCACCTTCATAATTAGAGCTGAATTGTCTATCCCAAGCTGCTGAGTTCAGGAGAACATTATGAGCAGATCAGAGAATCTCCAGCTTTAATTACGGCTCTATATTTGAAATCTGCTCATCATCACTGATCTGCTTTTAGCAGCACTTCATCCGGCTAATGAGCTGAACGATGTGCCAGAGCCGCCGAGCTCGGTCAGAGCCCCGCCCCGTCATTTTAATCATTCAGCTGATAATGCAGAGAGAGCTTCAGAGATACTTCAGAGAGCAGGGTTCATTCTTTACATAAGAGCAGCTCTTCAGAGCACTCTACTCTCCTCAGTCTGAACTAAACCACTCAGCCGTATTAACTATATCTATAGAGAACAGAGTGTGGATCTGTCTGTGTTTAGTGAATAGAGTTAAATAGTATAGAGTAAAATACCTGAAAGGTAAAAGCAGATCTGCAGTAGATCAGTGTTAGGATTGGGATCAGGGCTAAGTTTTATGACAAGGGTCATTTTTATCAGCATTTTTTTTTTACTAAACTTTTTAACTATAATGGCAAATTTCAGAAATAATGAAATCAAACATGTCATCAATAATTGGTGACTTTTCATAGGTAATCCAACTCTTTTCATTAATATTTTTTGTTATTAATGATTGCAACATTTCTTTAAGGTTTTTAAAGCGTTTTTCAATAATCACAGTTTTTCCAACAGTTTTTCCAACTTTACGATTTGTTCAATTGTGATTTTAATCTTTTTTGATTATTAAAAAAATTGCAAACTTTTCATAAGCAATTCAACTATTTGCCCATTGATCTGTACCTTCCCAAACTTTTTTCAGTAGTTTCAAACTTTACTTGATGACGTTTCATTAGTTGTTCCAAACCATTTGAAATTCTTATTTTTTTATAAGTGATTTTGCATTTTTCTTCCATAATTTTAATTTCTTAGGCAGCAATTTTAAATTATTAATTAAAAAATAATAAAATAGCACCAGAGCTGCCAAAGACTAACTGTAAATTATTTGTATTTATTATCTAACTTTTGTAATGCCATTTTTTATCTGTAATCCCAAATGTTTTATTTACATTTCCTATTTTTCACTATTGATTGCAATTGCAAACAGTGATTCTTATCCTTTTTCTGATTTATTTTTCATAGGTGATTCGATTATTTGCCTGAGCATTTTCCAATTGATCTGTAGATTTTCTTGAATGATTCCAAACTTTTTTCAGGAGTTTGAAACTTTATGATGAATAAAAGCCTTTTCATCAGTTATTCCAAACATTCCACTTGAATTTTTTTATTTTTCATAAGTGATTTAAATTTTCTTCCATAATTTTAATTTCTTTAGCAGCTATTCCAAATACTAAGCTCTTCATCTTCAACCTTTCATTCAAGATTTCTTTGTGTACTCACTTTGTTCTAATAATTTTAACTTTTTCATCCTTCATTTTTTTATCCTTGATTTTTGTTGGATTTGTAATTACTAACATTTCATCAGTAATTACAAGTCTTTGAGTTGTAGCATGTACACAAATTAAAATAACTTAATATCAGAATAAAAGTCAGAATATAGCACCAGAGCTGCCCAAGACTAACTCATATAAAAGAAAGACTAACTGTAAACATTAATATTCTACATTTTAATTGGTGTGTGATTGTTATATTGTTATTCAGGAGTTTGCAGTGAGGTTTTAGCCATCCCTGATCAGAGTTTTAATATGAATAATAAACAGTAAAGGCTGGAATAACACACACTGCTGCTCTGCATGTCCTCCGTGGTGGAGGATTTGTACTGTGAACGGTAGAGTTTGACTTTGGGACAGAGAGGCAGCTGAAGACGGAGAGAGGGCTGGTCGTAAATGACAGAATGAAGAGGTCATGTTTGGTAACAGAAAACCTTGGGCCAGCGGAACGAGAGCCAAGAGAACATGCTGAGGTTAAAATGACCTCCCACTATAGCCTGTCTTCAGCAAAGCGTCTACACAGCTCCTTATCATGAACTAAAAAGACATTTACAACATAACTGCTGCATACTGTCGTCTTAAATCACATCAACACTTCCTTAACTCTCTTTTTTCATCCTCTGAGACTCAATGTTTATTGAAGCAGACCCTGAAATAAAAAAAAAAAAAAACATAGAAAATACCCTGAAATAGTATGATGAATTAAATTAACCTTTAGGGACAGCTTAAAAAGTTAAAAGAAAAGATAAGAAAACAACAAAATGAACTACAGAACTGTGGTACCATGATAGGATGCAGCATCTGTGCAACAAGTGCAGTCGTGAAATTTCACTACTCACTACTAAATATTCCACAGCCAACTGTCAGTGATGTTATAACACAGTGGACGAGATTGGAAATGACAGCGACTCTGTGTTCAGTCAGTTCACAATAACAGAGCGGGGTCAGCGGATGCTGAGGAGCATAGTGCAAAGAGTTCACCAACTTTCTGCAGAGTCACTACATCACTACACACCTCCAAACTTCATGTAGCTTCAGAGTTCATCACTACACACCTCCAAACTTCATGTAGCTTCAGAGTTCATCACTACTACACACCTCCAAACTTCATGCAGCTTCAGAGTTCATCACTACTACACACCTCCAAACTTCATGTAGCTTCAGAGTTCATCACTACTACACACCTCCAAACTCCATGTAGCTTCAGAGTTCATCACTACTACACACCTCCAAACTTCATGTAGCTTCAGAGTTCATCACTACTACACACCTCCAAACTTCATGTAGCTTCAGAGTTCATCACTACACACCTCCAAACTTCATGTAGCTTCAGAGTTCATCACTACTACACACCTCCAAACTTCATGTAGCTTCAGAGTTCATCAATACACACCTCCAAACTTCATGTAGCTTCAGAGTTCATCACTACTACACACCTCCAAACTCCATGTAGCTTCAGAGTTCATCACTACTACACACCTCCAAACTCCATGTAGCTTCAGAGTTCATCACTACTACACACCTCCAAACTTCATGTAGCTTCAGAGTTCATCACTACTACACACCTCCAAACTTCATGTAGCTTCAGAGTTAATCACTACTACACACCTCCAAACTTCATGTAGCTTCAGAGTTCATCACTACTACACACCTCCAAACTTCATGTAGCTTCAGAGTTCATCACTACTACACACCTCCAAACTTCATGTAGCTTCAGAGTTCATCACTACACACCTCCAAACTTCATGTAGCTTCAGCGTTCATCACTACTACACACCTCCAAACTTCATGTAGCTTCAGCGTTCATCACTACTACACACCTCCAAACTTCATGTAGCTTCAGACTTCATCACTACACACCTCCAAACTTCATGTAGCTTCAGAGTTTATCACTACTACACACCTCCAAACTTCATGTAGCTTCAGAGTTCATCACTACACACCTCCAAACTTCATGTAGCTTCAGAGTTTATCACTACTACACACCTCCAAACTTCATGTAGCTTCAGAGTTCATCACTACTACACACCTCCAAACTCCATGTAGCTTCAGAGTTCATCGCTACACACCTCCAAACTTCATGTAGCTTCAGATTAATAACTCAAAAACAGTAGAGTTTAAAGGTTTCGAGCCTCATATCACCAAGCAAACTCAAGACATGCAACACATAGCAACATAATGTATGATTTAACACTCCCACACTGGGATATAAAGCTTCACAACTCAACTGCTGTATTTACAACTGTTCTTTTTTTTTTAACTGTTGGGATCCCAGCACTCTAAATCTAGAGAGTTCTCACAGATATACAGTGTCTAATAAAACATTTTACAACTGTCTCATCATGTCAAAAGAGTGTGAACTGAACTATAAAGATTTCAGGCCCATCAGGATACTGATATCAGTATCATATCAGTGATTACAGTGGTCCTCTGATCAGACTGATAATCTTTATATCAAAGGCCTGGCTAAAAAAGGCCTCATGCTGTTTTTATCAGTGATCTCACATCACTGTCTTGAGGTCATTAACATAGCTGGAATGGTGTTAATAGTGGTATTCTAGACTGGAGAATGAATGCATGACTCCCCTTACTGAGACCCCCCACCGGCCTGAGTGGACAATACATGTGAGAAATGCAAAGTCTGACATTTGGCTTGAGCTGCCTGTGCTCTGCTCAAAGCCCCAGTCAAATGACTGTGATTAAATTACCATTAGTTTGTTCTTTGGGGCTCAAATGAAAAGCAAAGAGAAGCTATAGTGAAAGACTACCAAAGAAAAGGACATGTAAAAAAATATCAGACATGTAGAAAAATCAACAACATGTTATAATATAATATAACATCATGATGTTATAATTACCGTATTGCCATTTTCCAGCCAGGTGATGGAGGGGATGGGGTTGCCAGTGGCGTTGCAATCCAGAGACACTTCTGTTCCAATCTGCACCTTCTTCTCTTTTGGAACTTTGAGGATTTTAGCTGGAGCTAAGAAGCAACAGGGACAACATAATGAGATAACTATAGTTTCTTTATCAATTAAAGGGGTTTTAAAGTGACACTGTGGCCATAAAACCAATTTAAACATCTACGAAAACCTAAAAACCTCTGGAATATAATGATCACAAGCCATCAGACCAAGCTCAACTGCTTGAATTTTTGCACCAGAAGTCAAAGTAAATATAATAAAGACTGAGGTTTTTGATTTTATAAGCATTTTCCATACTCTACCAACCTTTTCTGATTTGGAGTTCTTCATCAGGTTTATACATCTAAATTTAATCAACAGTGTTGAATCCTGTTGAATCCTGAAGTTGCCTTAAAGTTGCACTGAAGCTACTGTACAAAGCTAATAGAGCCAATAATTAATGAAAGCTCAAAGCCTAAAGCTCAAATCAAGTTGTTAAATAATGTTAAAAAGATTTTTTTTTCTGTTTTCTGCTTGCTGTTATTCATAAACATGGACAAAAAGAATGGTGGCCTAGTAAACAGCAGTGGCAGCCATGTTGGAATCTGTATTTTGAGTAAGATGACAAAATAGTTTAGGTATTCAACAACTCATGGCATTGTGCTACACAATGGACAAAAGCACTAGGACACCTGCTCATATTTTGTTCCAAAATAAGGGTATTAAAACAGTGTATACTGTCTTTTACAGTTTATACTATACTGAAACACAAAATAACAGGATAAATGCCCTTTTAGAATGTAATAACTCCCCTTCTAACGGCTTTTACCTTGAACTTCAAGGGTGACCAGTTTTGAGAAGGCAATCCCAAAGCTGTTTTTCGCCACACATCGGTACTGACCCGCGTCCTCTTTCTTAATGTTGTGAATTTTTAACGCACCAAGTTCCAAAATCGATATCCGGCTATCAACCTGCATTAAATAAACGACAACAGCATGGCAGGCAGAAAAAAAACATAGAAAAAAAAGTCAAAATCTGACCAATATATTTTACAAAGCCATAATTTCTTTAAGAGAAAAATCCGAACAAAATATAAAGTTCGTAGACTTACCTTTACAAAATCATCATTTTTCATCCAGGATATATCAGGTTTTGGATATCCTAATGTTATACACGGCAACACTGCCTTGGACTCCAGTAGGTACGTGGCATTTGTTGGATGTCTCTTAATTTGGGGCTCTGAAAGAGTTTAAAAATAAAATTTCAAATATTAATTTTAATAAAAAAAGATTATACAGTTTAAAAACAATATCTCAGACATAATCGATAATAATCAAAATTAAGCTACATTAAATAGAAATTCATCATTTGAACATTGATTGACAAATTATTATTCATGTATTATGATAGTTGTCATAATCTTCAGTCTCCTTGAGAGGTCATGATACCATTTTGGTGAAGGTCATAGGACCACATGAGTACTAATGTCTCTGCAATTGAAGTGTGAAGTTGATAAGTAATAATAATTAAGCTATTCATATGTAGAACATAATTACACAACATACTCATCTTCAGCTGCAAAGCCCCACAGCTTTTAGCTGGCTCTCCGATTCCGTTGTTGGCACTGCAGCAGTATTCTCCATTGTCGGAGTCCTTCACATTGGGAATGATCAACATTTGGCCGCTTTCTCTGATAATGTATCGCGGATCATAATACCTGTTTTAATCAGAAAAGCCAGAGAAACAATGATGACCACTTGAAAACATGTGTGATGTTGTGAAGTTAAGATTTCAACATGTGTGGTAGTCTGTTCTTATTTAAACCAAAATCTCTATAAATGGTTAGCATTAAGTGAACACAGTCTGAAGAAGCTATGTCTGTGTACATTAGGGGTGTGCAATTTTGCATTAAAATAATAAATAAAAAATAGCGATATTTCATGGTATTTACTGTATAGTGATACTCTTGGTGATATGAAAAAAAAACATTAACTAAATTAATTAAATACACTATCGCAACAAAATAAAAATAAAACTGTACAATTGCATAGAGATATAATAATGATAATATATAATAATAGAGATAAATATAATAATAACTGAGATATAAAAAATACATACATACAATTTGATCAGATTTGTAACAGAAGTCAATGATCCAGAAAATCATGATACTGATTATATTAATAATGCACTCCAAACATCTCCATATATCTAGGATTAAGGTAAAAGGAATTATACTGGACAATAATACTGTCTCTAGTAGATATATAATGGGTAATGAGAACAGTGTGATTTTTGTTTTGTTGCTGAAAACAGCAAAAAAGTAGTACCCTGATGTGATAGCTAGGGGTGAGTGATATGACAAGGGTATAATGATATTTCAGGGTATAATATTGTTCACAATATTCAAGAAGGGTGGCAATATTATTGCGTACAATGTGATATGGCACAGCCCTAGTGTGCATTGATAATAAAATAGCTAGCAAGCTATGCTAACCCAACATTCTAACAGGCTATTAAGGCCCTTCACCCTGTGTCCCGAATCTTGTTATACAGGAGGCATAGGGGGAAAGGATAGGGCTTTTTAGTCCTTCAAATGAAGATTTTTCAGAAGCACACTTAATACCGAGGGGTATGATTATCACTGGTAAGATGGCGAACAAGCGACCAAAGAAATCCACAAATATAAAAGTATTTTCCTTGTTAAAAGTGACGATTAGCACTATGTCACCATAGTTTAATGTGTACATTTATTTTTTTTTAGTTTTTTTTTTAGTTTTATGGATGAATTCTTCATAACAAGCATAAAAAAGAATGGCAAAAGAGCTAGCGCTTAGCACGGTTGCGTGGTAATGCTAATGCTGCTCCAGCAGTGCTAGTGGGGGTTAGCAGCAGGCAACAGGCTGATAATACTCATCTCTGAACGGCAGCAAAAGAGCTAGTGCTTTGCGAGGTATTGCGAGGCTAATGTTATTATTTCTTGAGAGCTAAACTAAAACTCCTGCATAACTCTGTACTTCAGTGGAGTGGCATTACTGCTCCTTATTCCTGACTGGACAAAATTCATACATACATAATAATCACTACTTCAGATGGAATTTCAACATTTACTTGGAATAAGATAATAGACAATAGATAATTTTATTCTACAAAATACTGGAAATTCTAAAACAAATGCCAGAGAAACAAACTTGCAAAAGATGGGGGAAAAAGTATGGTGAATTTCATATTAGTGACATTGTGACCAACCATATGGGGTGATTATTGCGCGTCCAGGAGATATCTGCTGTAGGATAAGAGTCCACCTCGCATATAAAAGTTGCATTATGATCCAGCAAGGCATCCACAGTTTCAAGTAAGGTTGTGATGCGAGGAGCTGAAAAAGAGAGAGAAAAATGTTGGGATGAGCAAATAAAAAGAAAGACATCAATCAGCATTAAACACCCACTACTGCCCATAAATAGCACAAATAGCATTCTTCAGATATTTAGCCTGTACTAGACCTAGGTCTTCAAAGTCAATAGATTTCATATGAGTCACATACAGTGGTCAGAAGTAATCACTTCATGTGTCCAAAGATAGCTGCCTCTTCATCAATCACGTTATGAAGGAGGACACGTTAGCAAGAAAAATAGTGAGCAGTATTTGACCTCAAATAGCGAAGTAAGCATTTATTGTGGATGTTGTGAAACTGAGCTTTCCCAACAGCATAGTTTACATTCTGAACAGTCTCCTTTTCAACATCATGGACAACTGACCTCACTGTGTGTCACAGAGAGCACATTTTCAACACAAGAACTCTGGTTTTTAAACCAGTTCTGTTCAGGCTTATAAGAACCATGGTGCTTTTCAGCGAACCAGCATTTCTGAGTAGCATCACAGCACACTCGGAGGAAAGTGCAGCGACTCGGTTCTGATACATCAGCTCACAGATATCCGAGGACTAATGAGTGGAAAGAGCTCCATCTACCCACCCAGAGAGATCAAGTCCAACTGTGCTCTCTCAGGGCTCTGGCAGATGATGGCAAGCTGCATGACTGGGATTCGAACCAGCAAACTCCCAATTACAGTGGCAGCACTTTAGACTGCTGGACCAGTCAGCACCCGTAAATCAAAATTTGAAAAACATGAACAACTAAGAACTTAAGTTGTTGAATGTTTAAAACATGTACATTTATATTTTTCCTTCAGAAACAAATAAAAATACTTTAACTTTTACTTAAGTAATCTCTAATATGTACGTGTATAAGTTTACTTACATAGCCTACCACCATTCGCACATAATATTATGCTGGTTTTGATAATGACTATCAAGAGGCAATCAGCATTTAAAATGATAGATTGCCACTATAGTTATATTTCCAAATTTTTAACTTTTAATGGAAGTCAATGTGTAGAAACTTTAGAGTAATTTTGGAGCATTTTGATTAGCCAGTTTATCACAAAATTCTGCTTTTTATCAAAGATAAAAGCAATGATACACTTAAGGAAATATTCCCATGAATTATAGAACTATAACTCAATAAGCTTTACTTATATGGACTCAACTATTGGGAAATCTGTAGATATAAATTAAGATTATTAAAAAGAGTATTGCTGTGAGGGTTCGATTGCATTCAAGAGTATTAGTATTAATAATCTCTATGTGTATCGTATCATCACATACATCATGTGGTTGGTTTGACTACCCAGCTGGACAAACATACTGTGATACACTAATAAAAGTCCTTAGGCAACTTAGACTCCAATCACTACATTTGGCTGTGTAACGTGATTCAAATGGACTGTTCACCACCACCCTGGATACCAGCATTAGCTAAACACCATATATAATTCTGATGTTAGAATTAAGTTGCTAACAAGCTAACAAAATGTGCAGGCAAAGCCTCTGATGCTTTTGCTAATATCCTTATTACGGCTGCTATTAGCTGTTTTTTTATAGTCAAAAGAATGATCTATTCACTGTCAGAAATAATGAAACTGATATGGTCCAAACCTTTGCCACACTTGCCAGTCACTTGTGGCCCACATACCACATGGTCTGATGACTCAGATGCAGGACTAATGCCATTGCCAAGGCCAATTTCTTCACTTGTGAATCATGACACCACAGAAAGCGGCACCAGCGGTGTTGTTATCGTATCCCTTTACAGATCTGCAGGACAGTATTCACTCTGCTATGTTTGGTCTCAGCTAAAATAGAGTCTTCTACAATTGAAACCACTAATGTAATTAGCATATAGAACAAAAGCATGTGTAGGCCAGGCTATTTCCAGCATCAACCTATGCTTTTCTGAATTTAAACAACTGATAGCATAAGCCTTGAGCCTCTTTAAGTAAGACTAAAGACGGGGCCTTCTGTGGGATGCTGCTATTGTAGTACTTGGTAAATTAACTGTGGCCATTTCCATCTATCTGTGGTTTAGTAAGTGTAGGGCATGGGCATGGGCAACAATATCAAGCTACAACATACATCAAAGAGCATAAATTAAGCCAGATTCCAGAGTAAAAGTTATCATTTTTGGTAGCTGGTTTTAGATGTGATAAGAGGGTTTTTGACAGTCAATGTGGTTAGAAAGCTGGTCCTTTAAATTAAAACACACCCTATTTTGGTGGCACCTTGTTTGGAAGACCCAACTTGCTCAACACACAAAGCATCAACAGACATCAGATTTAGCCACCGTGCAGAGTTCCACAGGCCTGTTAAAAACTCCTCAAGGCCAATGCTCACTGTCGGCTGGTTTAAGATGGTTTGAAATGGTCTCTGATGGTCATTGGATTTGAAAAGCTGGTCTTTCAGATTCAAACATACCCTATTTTGCTGGCATCATGTTTGGAAGACCCAACATGCTCAACACACGGCCTGCTGGTAACTTGTTTTCGATGGACTAAGAGAGTCTTTGACAGTCAACATGGTTGAAAAGCTGGTCCTATAGATTAAAACATACCGTATTTTGGTGGAACCCAACATGCTCAACACAGCAAGCAGCAACCGATATCAGATAGCAGTTTAGCCAGTTTTAAGAGATGGTTTAAACCGGTCTTTGATGGTCGTTGGGTTTGAAAAGCTAGCCCATTTATCAGCTTAGATCTTGATCAACACAGCACATGCACAGCACTGTACTTGAGTATTGTGAAATTTGGTAATGCTTGGTCATTCTGGTCATCCAGTTTGTTCTTGGTGTTTCTGGTCAACTAGCTTCATCACATTGGTTAATCATCTTGGTCAGGCTTAGATCTTGGTTGAATGCTTATAGACCAGTTAAACCATGAAACTCCAACATAAACGTGCCCAATACGAGTCAAAAGCTAAACTATTTTCAATCTTAACCAGCTGGTCCCCATATAAAGACACATAAATGCACAGATATGCTCCAAATATTATGTACAGCTCTGGAAGAAAATAAGAGACCACTTAAAAATGATGAGTTGCTTTGATTTTACCAAATTGAAAACCACTGAAATGTAATCAAGAGGAAGATGGATGATCACAAGCCATCAAACTAAGCTAAACTGCCTGAATTTTTGCACCAGTAGTGGCATAAAGTTACCCAAAAGCAGTGTGTAAGACTGGTGGAGGAGAACATGCCAAGATGCATGAAAACTGATTAAAACCGGGGTTATTCCATCAAATACTGATTTCTGAACTCTTAAAACTCCTAAAAACTGTATGCATTACTTGAGTTCTTTTTTGTTATTGCAGCCATTTCTCATTTTCTGCAAATAAATGCTCTAAATGAAAATATGTTTATTTGGAATTCGGGAGAAATGTTGTTTGTAATTTATAGAATAAAACAAAAATGTTCATTTTACTCAAACATATACCTATAAATAGCAAAATCCGAGAAACTGATTCAGAAACTGAAGTGGTCTTTTATTTTTTTCCAGAGCTGTATAATCAATTATGTACACATGTAAACCAAATGGGACCACCAAAACAAATCATTCCTCTTCCTCCAGACAAGTTATTCTGTCCTGCTCTCCCTCACACAGTCTGCTGGTCAATCTCCATCAGTGCTCCAACTGGAGTAAGTCAGCGACTTACTAATTTACACCATGACTCTGCAAACATCACACACTCCCCACCACTTTTTCTCACGGGGATGCATTAGCACTGGCTCACTGCACCTCCTGGAACACAACCTGCCAGTTCCCGACGTGTGAAGCAGCGGATATGTCACCTGTTCCTCACGCCGAAGTTCGCAAGTGCATCTGACAAGGACTTCCTCAGCACTCTGCTGACCTCCATTCACAGCACAATGGGGATCCATTCACCAGATCTACCATACTTGTTTTATGGCGAATCCAACCAAAATACAGTACTAGTAAAAGGTTTGGACACACCTTAAATTCAATGCATTTTTCTACATTGTGGATTAATAATAAAGTCATCCAAACCATAAAGAAAAACATATGGAATTATTTATTTCACCAAAAAGAGTCACCTGGAATTTTAACAGCTTTCAGTTAACAGCTGTGCTGAACTCATCAAGAGTTAATTACTTGAATTTCTTGCCTCTTAATAAGTAGTTTGAGAGCATCAGTTGTAAAATTGTGAAGAAGTAGAGATGGTATACAGTGAAAAACCTAATTTGAGTAATATTATAATCCATATTATGGCAAGAACCACTCAAATATGTAAGAAATGAAGGTAAAAACAACTTTGAAAGTATCCTCAAGTGCAGTCGCAAAGACCATCAAAAACACTAGAATGAAACTGGCTCTCATCAGGACCACCCCAGAAAAGAAAGACCAAAAGTTACTTCTGTTGCACAGGATAAGTTTAACAGAGTTGTCGCTGTCCGATGAAAAACAGGCATTTCCATATTGTTGATATTTAAATTACTATACAATTTGAACAGACAAACTGTACCTTACACTGTGCCAAAATTTCTTGATGAACGAACCAATAGAAATACTTCAAAAGTTCAGAAATCAATATTTGGTGGAATAGCCCATTTGGAGTATTAATCACAGTTTTCATGCATCTTGGCATCATGTTCTCCTCCACCAGTCTTACACACTGCTTTTGGATAACTTTATGCCTACACTCCTGGTGCAAAAATTCAAGCAGTTCAGTTTGGTTTGATATAGTGCATATATCAAATATTCCAGAGGTTTTCAAATTGGTAAAATCAAAGAAACTCATCATTTTTAAGTGGTCTCTTATTTTTTAAGAGCCATATTTTCTGAGACTATGCTCTTTATGAAATGTCTCAAATTTGAACAGATGAGATTTTCTTTATATATCAAACTGTTCCCTAAAAGCAGTATTGATCTCACAGTAAAGTTCTCCTCGCTGCTCTAAAAGCACTCGGCTCTGAACTTTACTCTGCACCGTCACACATCACCTTCTACAGTGGCTCACTCTGGATGCTGTGCCAGGATGGATGTTCTGTGCTCTAAAGGTGAGGAGCGATATTAATTAATCTTCCTCTTACAGCGCAGGTTGTGGTGGGAAGATTGGCTGTGAGTAATTCGATTGAGGGGAGACTTGCGTCAATGTCAAATTTATGGCCTGTCTATCTGAAGACGGTCGCATCACATCTAACAGCAGATCAGGTTTTAATAAACTGTCTGTGATAAAACTCTAATTAAAACAATTAGGCTTCATCAGCTGTTTGTAAAAATAAGTACAGAATATGCAGCTCTGGAAAACAGTAAGAGACCACTTCAGTTTCTGAATCAGTTTCTCTGATTTCTCTGCTATTTATATGTTTGAGTAAAATGAATATTAGTGTTTTATTCTATAAACTACGGACAACATTTCTCCCAAATTCCAAATAAAAATATTGTCATTTAGAGCATTTATTTGCAAAAAATAACAAAAAAGATGCAGAGCTTTCAGACCTCAAATAATGCAAAGAAAACAAGTTCATATTCATAAAGCTTTAAGTTTAAGTTCAGAAATCAATATTTGGTGGAATAACCCTGGTTTTTAATCATTAAGTTTTGGCATATCATCTTGGCATGTTCTCCTCCACCAGTCTTACACACTGCTTTTGCATAACTTTATGCCACTCCTGGTGCAAATATTCAAGCAGTTCAGCTTGGAAAGAAAATCATATTTTTTTAAGTGGTCCCTTATTTTTATTCTTTTTATGCTCTAATAAAAAGAATAACATTTAAGTCTATTTAAACTGAGAAACCTTTTAAAATGAGGCTTTTAAACCTCATATCATCTGAAAGGGTCTGTAACATGGATAAGGTTTTTGCTTTTTTTAAATAGTATCTTTCAGTAATTAAAAAAACTAATACTAATCTATGTTGTGCAAACTCTTTAAAATCTCAAAAAAATTCAGCCTTACCGAAGATCAACGATATCTGCTAAACTTTTAATGTAAGTCAATGTAAAACAATTTTATTCCAAGTCAGTTTTGGAGCATTTCTATTGTCTATTTCATTCATCATAAAAAAATGGAGGCAATGTAAAGAACAAGTAGTCGATTAACATTATATCAAAAAGTGAAACAGCAAAACTCCATTGATTTATTTACACATTAATAGTGCCAATACTAGAGCTGTGTATTGGCAGGATATGATATGTATCTTGATACAAGGGATCTGATTCAATAAACTGTTATATATTGTATGTCTGTAAGCAAGGGGATATACTGCAATTTAAAACAACACTCAATAACCCACTTCTGAAACCAATCTCAAATATACAGCTCTGGAAATAAAATAAGAGACCACTTAAAATGATGAGTTTCTTTGATTTGACCAAATTAAAAAACTCTGAAATATAATCAAGAGGAAGATGGATGATCACAAGCCATCAAACCAAACCGAACTGCTTGAATTTTTGCACCAGGAGTAAAGGCATAAAGTTATCCAAAAGCAGTGTGTAAGACTGGTGGAGGAGAACATGCCAAGATGTATGAAATTTGTGATTAAAAACCAGGGTTATTCCATCAAATATTGATTTCTGAACTATTAAAACTTTATGAATATAAACTTGTTTTCTTTGCATTATTTGAGGTCTGAAAGCTCTGCATATTTTTTTTTTGTTATTTCAGCCATTTTTCATTTTCTGCAAATAAATGCTCTACATGACAATATTTTTATTTGGAATTTGGGAGAAATGTTGTCTGTAGTTTATAGAATAAAACAACAATGTTCATTTTACTCAAACATGTACCGATAAATATTAAAATCAGAAAAACTGATTCAGAAACTTTTTTTCAGAGCTGTATTTGATGTTTTTTTTGCACCCATACATAATGCATGAAAAAATATGGAATATGGGTAAATATAAAAGCTTGCTATTTGCTCCATGTGCTTCATATATGACCTCAATAAGAGTCTACAGCTTTGGGTGACAGATTCCAGGTCTGCATCACATAATCACAGCCAATCGTACATGCATGACTCTGCATCTACCCACCATACGACCCGACCTAACACATGACTTCATGCTTTAAATCAGAAAGGCGTGGGTTAATTCTCTCTGTTAGAGCTTCTGAGTAAAACACACACACACACACATACACACACATACACATGGGAGTCAAGTTCCGTGTAATAATTTAAGCTACAATTACATCTACCATATGGTGGGATAATGCGTCTTGATGAATATGTAAAATATGGAAATCCAGCCTCATATTAAATATGTAAAAGAGATCAATTGCAAGCTTCCTAATGTTGTATGTATAACCAGATTTATGCTCATAAATATCATTATGCATACAGCCACTGATTACATTAATGTATGAAACAGTGTATCATTATTTAGACTCATACAGATCATTACACATGCCTCCTGCTGGATAATGACTGGGTTAATGCCCTATAAATCTGCAATACTGGGCAAAACTTTCTCTACAAAGTGTGTTAAAGATCAACTTACATCAAAAAGAGAAATTTATCTGACTTTATGCTATATTTATCTGAATCTAGTAGTTGTTCCTTGCATTATTTTCAAATTTTGTGATATATGTAGCAATAGAAATGCTCCAAAATGATCTGGAATAAAACCTTTTACATTCGCTTGAAGGTAAAAAGTGAAGTACATTTTTCGTTTTACAGATAATTTAAAAAATGTGGTACTTATACTTACTTTAATTATGAATAGATTAAGGCTCACATAACCAGACTAATGAGACTCAAATCAGATTTTTTGCTCAATGTGGCTCAGATCAGATTTTTTTACGGCTGTGTGAACGTGCCAAATCAGATTTTTTCAAATCAATTTTGAGCCACTTTTTATATATGATCCTAAAGTGGATACATATTCGATCCATGGACATACGACATGAATGTGTACGGTCAAATCGGAATTCATGCGTCTTTTTGCTTTTACACACTAGCATTAGCGCTACGTGCTTCTTTCTCGTACCCACACTCTATCTCTTGGTGCAGCTGTGCAGCTATAGCTGCAGAAAAAAAACAGCAAAATCAAACCACCTGAACTTTTTTCTCCTCCTCAACCTGAGCATGTACTGCAGACCAGCTGTTTACTTTCCACTCCAGCAAAAGATGCTCCACATATGAGCTGCTAACAAACGCATCCATTTCCTTTTATAAAGCTACAAGTCTCTCGCCTCTCTAATATGAGGTTTTTTGTTGATGATAAAGAAGGTGAGGTTTATTCACGTATCAGTGTGCTCCTGTGAGGCAGCATTTCATGGACAGATTCGTTCACATTACACACAGATACAGATCACTTACATTCGTGAATGTGAACCGACAAAAGATCGGATTTGAGCAAAGTGGCTTGTAGTGTGAACATAACCTTATAGAAATGCTACAAAATGACTTATAAACAAAGTTTCCACACACTGACTAATGTATGAAGAAGTGGTGTAGCATTATTTATACTCACATAGATCATTACACATGCCTTCTGCTAGATAATTAATTGGGTAATTTACATTAAATCGACATTATTGGACAAAACTTCCCTCTCCAAATTGAGCAAATGATCTAAACAACGTTTTTTTAAACTATACATTTTTGTTCATTGTTTACTGTATTTATGTTTAATTCCATCTATTTGAATGTGGTCTGACGTTTTTCAAGCATCACGTCTCTTATTGTTGATAAAAATAGGTTTCAATATTGTGCTTAGGTGCCTAAAACAATGAAACAGTGCAGCAAATATATAGTATATAAATATACAGCTCTGGAAAAAAATAGAGACCACTTAATAATGATGTTTTTCCTTGAATTTACCAAATTGAAATCCTCTGGAATATAATCAAGAAGAAGATGGATGATCACAAGCCATCAAACCAAGCTGAACTGCTTGAATGAATTTTTGCACCAGGAGTAAAGGCATAAAGTTATCCAAAAGCAGTGTGTAAGACTGGTCCACCAAATATTGATTTCCTTTAAATAATTTGAGGTCTGAAAGCTCTGCATCTTTTTTTTTTTATTTCAGCCATTTCTTATTTTCTGCAAATAAATGCTCTAAATGACAATATTTGTTTTTGGAATGTGGTAGAAATGTTCTCTGTAGTTTATAAAATAAAACAACAATGTTCATTTTAATCAAACATATATCTATAATTAACAAAAACACATAAACTGATCCAGAAACTGAAGTGGTCTCTTATTTTTTTTTCCCAGAGCTGTATACACATTGCACAGTAGCACTTAAAAGTTTGGGAGCTCATTAGAATTTTCTACTTTTCTGCAAATAATTGATCTAAAACTTTATCAGATTTCTACAGAATTCTTATTAATACTATATAGATAAGATTAAGCAAGTTAATCAAATGAGACAAAAAAACAGCTAAATTATTATTACATATTGTAATATGTGAGTGCAAATGTATGTGCACTAAGATTAGCAGATAATTGGAAGGTGAAATTAGAGTCAGGTATTCTCAGTCAGTGGGATCACAATTTGGTGTAAGTACTGATTTATTAAAGATTTCACATTCCAGCATAACAACCTTATCGGATCTTTGAAACACGGTGGTGGTATTATCACAGTTTGTGTCTGTTTTGCTGCATATAGGGTGGCTTGTCGTCATTGCTAAAATATGAATTATATATTAGATTTTCTCAAGGAAACTATCAGGACATTTGTCTGTTAACTGAATTTCAAGAGAATGTGGGTCATGCAACAAGGCAATGACCCTAAGCACACTAATCATATAAAGTTAATCAAGTTTTACAATAGTCAAATCAAAGTCTTGACCTGAAGCAGCAGATTAAGGGACTGTTTTTTGTTGTTGTTGTTTTTTTTTTTACAGGGAATATACTAAAATAAAGCAAACATTATCATACTTTTGCCACTTGCAAATATGTAATATTGGATACATTGTACTAATAAGTAAAAGAACAAGTCTATTTTATTTTTGCTTAATTTGCTTGGTTTGTTTCTTTTAATCTACTTTTTGGACCTGTATGAAAATCTGTATGAAAGTTTTAGGTCAAATTTATCAGAAATATATAAAATTAGTTATAGCAGTTGTTCTTTACATTGTTTCATAATTATATGATAACCGGACAAATAAATCTATTAAAAGTCTGTATAGTTAAGAAGGTTTTAACTTCTCCTGTGAAGTCAATGAAAGGTTTTTTTAAGCTTTTCTATTGGTCCAATTATCATGAAATTTGGACACAATCTAAAGGACAGCTGCTACATTCAAATTTCCATAAAAGATATAATTATTTTTTTTTACTTTCTTCATAATTTTAGCTATTTGAATGTGGCAGCTGTTCTTTACATCGTATAAAAATGTTATAATCATATATGTATAAAAAAATGACTTGGAATAAAATTGTTTTACATTGACTTCCATTGAATGTTCAGAGGCTTTTTTTCTTCTCCTGTAAAGTTGCCTTTTTGGAGGCCTAACTTTTTAAATTTATGTGAGTGATGCAGATCCAGTTTAACACAGCGTATCGACCCACCTCTCTGGAAGCCCCCGATGAGGCTGAAACACGGCAGAAAGAGGATCTGCAGCAGTGGAATGTTTTCCAGGAGCTTCATACTGGAAGAAAAAGCTGCGCTTCACACCGGCTTCAAAAATCCATCCGTCAGCTTCATCCTAAAATCCAGCTTTTCTTTCTGTTTTCTTTTCAGAGATTCCCACAGAACAGTGTGTGTGAGTGTGTGAGAGCATGTGTGTGTGTGTTGGGGGGTATGGCTATGTAGCAGGCCCAGCCTTGTAGTCTGTCAGTCAGTAGTGCTGTACATGTGCGCTTTGCTTCAAGAGATGGACGGCAGCAGCTGCTTGATATCCATGTGGAGATATGAAGCACTGGAGCCGGAGGAACTGCAGCACACGCTGCCCAGCTAACGTTACCCAACACACACCAAACACACTGCATCCATCAGAGCTTTACACACTTCTGAACTTTAGGAGAAGAGAGAAGATTTTAGCAAAAAAAAATTATTAATTCCGCCGAATCGGTGCCATTTCTGTCTCCAGGAAATTACAAATATGAATGTATAAATGTGCAAACAAAACAAAATAACTTTAAAATACATTTTATTACTAAGCATAGTGTCTTGACCTAATTGACCTAATTGCAAAAGTAAGATATGTAATTAAAATATATATAAAATCTACGTAGAACACTGAAAAAATAGCATTTAAAATATAAACTTTACTATAAAATATAATTAATAATATCCTAGAGAGATGTTTTTTTTTGCATTTTTGTGCGACTCCAAATCCCATCTATGCTTTAAAAATATTTTTTTCCATAATAAATCCATAATATTTATGTTAAAATACACGTTTTAGTTGTTTCCCTGGGTTTCACTCAGTCCTGTTACCGTAACACATTACCCTGACCATCTGAAACCTCTGGAACATTCTACAACAAGTCAAATCTAAAACAGGAAGTGACATCAGCTGAAGATCATGGGAATACCAAAATGAAGTTCCCTCATTAGTTTTTCTGTATATTTGATTTTCTTTTAACTATGACTGAGGAGCTCAATCTCAACACTTATTCCTGTTACTTAAATTAATTTCTTAGATATTGTTTGTTTATTTTTAAAATACAAATTTTAGAAAATTAAAAGAAAGTGCTCAGTGTCCTCATGCTGTTAGCATAGCCGCCATTTAGCTTTTTTTCATGTTTTTGCTAATTCTATTCTAAAAACTCATTCCTGTTACTTTCATTACCATTACTCAAAACATAAAAAGTAACAGGAGTGAGTTCCAGAAACAGGAATGATTGTTTTTGTCATAATTATCAATTATTTGAACACGCAGTCAATCATTTATTTAAAAGAAAGACTTTCTTGAGAGAAAATCAAATGAATTAGTGAACTCTTTTTTTAACATGATTTTTAAATGTCACAAGTGTTTTATAACCATCTTCAGCTTAGAAACCTTGTTAAAAAAATAAGTAAAGCTGCCTGAGATTGACCAGTACATTGACTAGTTAACTATATGACTATATTAGTTTAAAAAATAAGTTTAAAGGTGAAAGAGTTAAAACAAGCAAAAGGCACCCATTCTTTGGAAAGGCCAAATTACTGTAGTTTTGATGACATACAGTTCCAGTCAAAAGTTTGGACATACCTTAAATTCAACTAATAACAACAACAATCACTGTAAAGAAATCCTCACTAGCTAGGACTCTCAAAACACACAGGCAGGTCTTCCTCTATAGGACTCACATTCTCTATGGCTGTGGCATCTGCATATTTTGCATTCCTCCTCTCTGAATGATGGAGTGAATACTTAGACAGTTGTGCCACTCCGGACCCCCCAGTCTTTGCTATTTTGGGTGTCTAAATTTATTTAAATATACATGGTCAATTACCCAACCCACTCAATAGGACTCCCCCTATCACTAGTGATGCCCCAACACACCAGGAGGGTGAAGACCAGCACATGCCTCCTCTGATACATGCGAAGTCAGAGCCACCACCTCTTTTTATACTGCTGCTGATGCAGCATTGCCGAGTAGCATCACAGCACAGCGCACTCAGAGGAAAATGCAGCGATTTGGTTCTGATACATAAGCTCACAGACGCCTTGTTCAGATCAACATCACCCTAGGAGTGATGAGGGGAAAGATCACCATCTACCCACCTAGAACAGAAAGAGCAAGGCCAAGTGTGCGCTCTCAGGGCTCCAACAGCTGATGGCACATTGCATGACCAGGATTTTAACCAGCGATCTTTAGATCATATTGGCAGCACCTTAGCCCACGGGAACACTCTGAGCTTCCTATAATAAGCTTATGTTAAATAATGAGCTTATGCTTTTTTATCTAAAGGAAATGAAAGGAGTGAATCATTATAGTTCAAGCAACAGTCTGTATGTTTTAAGGATTTGGTGATTTGGAGACCTCTCTGGTAAGAATGTGTAATTGCGGGCTCCTAGTGGTCCGGTGGGCTAAGCGTTGCCACTATGATCAGGAGATATCTGGTTCGAATCCTGTTTATGCAGTTCGCCATCAGCTGCCAGAGCCCCGAGAGAGCACAATTGATATTGCTCTCTTTCTGTGTGGGTAGATGGCTCGTTTCCCTTCACTTCTAAGGATGATGTCCATCAACACAAGGCATCTGTGAGCTGATGTATCGGAACCGAGTGGCTGCGCTTTCCTCCAAACGCTGTGCTGTGATGCTACTCAGCAATGCTGCATCAACAGCAGTTCTGAAAGAGGCGGAGTCTGACTTTATGTGTGTCAGAGGAGGCATTTGTTAGTCTTCACCCCCTTCTTGTGTTAGTGCATCACTACTGATAGGGGGAGTCCTAATGAGTGGGTTAAGTAAATTGGGGAGAAAATGGGGAATAAATTAGAAAAAAAAAGAACTGAGCACTGTGCATTGAGCATTTGGAAGACTGCATTAAAAGCATTAATGTGAGTATTAAAATTGTTCTTTAATGAAATACTACACTGTCAATGTGTACAGACCAATTACATTTAACAAACCTATCAGACCACTCTGTATTCTTTATAAAGAATATATTAGACATTGCAAGCATGGTTGTGAAAGTGATACCATTCATTAGCATAGTTTGTACCTTTCTTAGGGACTGCTGCTTTAAATAATTTAAATAAAATCATTAGAACATAGTATAGTATAGTACAGTGCTCATCCGCAGATGAGCCGAGTTTTCCAGCATGCATTTGGATCAGCTCAGCAGATCCCTTGTGGAGTTAGCATGACTGGCGTGGCTCCTGCATTCAGGCAGCCTTTGTTTGCAGGGCCCACCTGTTGCCTGCTGGCCTGTGTGCTCAGATTTATTTTAAGCAGGGGACTGACATTTCCCAAAGAGTTTGTTTATGGCCCCATCCTATCAGCTTTTGCCTTTTAGGGCTGCAGTAAGGGCTGGGGTTATTCTGAGTGTCTGAGAGTTCGAGGTGGAAAAGCTGGAAGATTTTAGGAGTCTGGAAGCATTTTGTTGAGTATTGCTGCATTTTGTTTAGTGGTTTATAGGGGTGGGCGGTATGGCCCTAAAATAATATTACGATATTTCATGGTATTTTTGTGATGAGGATACTTTTGGCGATATGAAGAAAAAACTACTGCAACAAAATGAAAATTACATTTTATTATTGCATACGATATGATATGGCACATGCCTAACTGATATATAAAAAAAAAAAAAAAGAATTTCATCAGATTTGTAACAGAAGTTGATGATCCAGAAAGTAATGATACAAAAAATGCACACAAATATCTCCATATATCCAGAATTAAAGTAGAATAAATGATACTGGACATATATAATCTGTCTTTAGTAGATATAGAATGGGAAATGAGAACAGTGTGAATTTTTCTTTTGCTAAAAACAGAAAAAAATAGTAAAAAAAGATGTGATAATTAGGGGTGATATGGTACCATATTTCAGGGTATAATATCGTTCACAATATTCAAAAATGTTGCCGATATCATTGCGTACGATGCAATATAGCACACCCCTAGTGGTTTATTCAGTTTACGCTTGTGTCTTCAAGGCCGCTGGGTTTGTGTGTGTCAGCAGATCATGTGCTTGTAAAAATATCAACTCTGACCGGGCGATATCACACTCAGCATGCTGACAGGTCGGTGAGGGCTGGAGACACGGGATGAAAGCCCTGATATGAGCACAGATGCGAAAATGAAAACAAACACATCTTCAAGACGCTAAAACAAAGATAACAGTTCGTCTCCAGTGTGTTTTATGGGCATTGGTGACATGAAGAAATGGAATGAAGCAAATGGAGTCAAAGTATACCTTACATTTTTGATGCGCACATTTATTTTTTAAAAGTCTATAAGGACATTTTCACACAGTTGAAAATCTGTACCAAAATTCATGTGATTATTAAATTGCAGGCAACCCACTCTGCAAAACAAATTCTGCCATAATACTGAATACCCACACAGAAACCTCACTGGTCAACTAAGCATGAAGAAAGACCAATCAGAATGCTCTATTTGTCAAAAAAAAAATGAGACCACTTAAAAAATATGACTTTCTTTAATCTCACCAAATTGAAAACCTCTGGAATATAATAAAGAGGAAGCTAAACTGCTTAAATGTTTGCACCAGGAGTAAAGGCACAAAGTCATCCAAAAGCAGTGTGTAAGACTGGTGGAGGAAAACATGATGCCTAGATGCATGAAAACTGTGACTAAAAACCAGGGTTATTCCACATAATATTGATTTCTGAACTCTTAAAACTTTATGAATATGATCTTGTTTTCTTTTCAGTTTATGAGATCTGAAAGCTCTGCATCTTTTTTGTTATTTCAGCCATTTCTCATTTTATGCAAATAAATGCTCTAAATGACAATATTTTTATTTGGAATTTGGGAGAAATGCTGTCTGTAGTTTATAGAATAAAGACAACAATGTTCATTTTACTCAAATATACCTATAAATAGCAAACAGATTCATAAATTCCATTAACTTGTATTTGTAAATGTTAATTATGGGTTAATCTACAGTTACAGTAGATACGGAAGTTGTAAACTTTTTTTAAGATTTATTTCTCCCATTTTCTCTTGCTAATTTAGAGTAGGGCTCCGACAGCTGATGCCAACCTGCATGATCTGTCTATTTGAGCGCTTCTGGAGAAGATAAAATAGACTACCTCTTAAATCTCTCTGATGTTTTCGGTATATCCTAACAAATGCTACTCAACAACTTAATGTCACCTATGCTGCAGACAGCTGAGGCTACTTCCATGTAATGTTCCATCACAAACAGACAGAGATTAATACGAGCAATGTCACTCCGAGTCCTGGTCGGCTCTCCTCGTGCACGCCATCCACCCAGCATTCTGCAACACAATACGAGCGAGGGGCACAATACCAGATTCCACAGCAGCCTGAAGCCCTGCTGTAGACCATGCTGGCATTTAGCAAGAGGAACCGGGGACAGCAGGGGAGGACCTGTGACGCTGATCAACACTTGTGCGAGGATTAGAGTACATGCCGAAATAAAAAAATCAGTGAGTGCATGGTTGTTACTAGGTAGGGGTGACCAGGGACGAATGGAACACTTTTTGGAATTTTAATTTGCTATATTCTACACTTTATTGTGTCAAGTACTGAAACAATAGGGCGCTGAGTGGTCCAGCGGCCTAAAAAGTGCTGCCACTATGAGCGGAAAGTCGCAGGTTCAAACCCCAGCCATCAAGCTGCCGGCCCTGCTCCCTCTGGGTGGGTAGATGGCGCTCTCTCCCCACATCACTCCTAGGGTGATGTCTACAGCACTGGGCATCTGTGAGCTGATGTATCAGAACCGAGTCGCTGTGCTTTCCTCCAAGCGCGCTGGCTTCAGCAGCAGCTCGAAAAGAAGCGGTGGCTGACTTTACATGTATCAGAGGAGGCATGTGTTAGTCTTTACCCTCCTGGTGTGTTGTGGCATTACTAGTGATATGGGGAGTCCTAATGAGTGGGTTGGGTAATTGGCTGAGCAAAATTGAGGAGAAAATGGGAAAAATAAGTACTGAAACAATGTATTTAAGTGATTTTATTAAATATGTACAGGTTGCAAAATTAATTTAAATGCAATTACTTCACTGTTGCAACCATCCCCATGTGACATGTCTCAAATATACATAATGAATCTATCAAAAACTCAAAATAAAAAATAAGAAGCCGTCAAATTATAATGCAAGAAAATAATTTACTGGGTAGAACACTTTAAGCTCTCTAGTCCACAAGTCCACCTGATAGTCCATTAGTTTATCTAGGCCATTTATCTAACATTGTCATCATTCCATTTTATAACAACGAACAAGAACTAATATATCAATTTGCAGTTTGAGGTTAAATGTCTAGGTTATTGCATTTTCTGTTTAATGGACACTTTGACTCTTTCAAATTTTGCTGCATGACAATGTGGGCCCTATTTTAGAGTTATATAGCACACTAGTCAACTGCAGATCACGTAGCTGGATTTATGGTTTGTGGGTGTGTCTTATGTCTGAAAAAAAATGTGCATCTGGAAATGTGCAAAACGCATGAACTAATTCTCTTAATTAATCATTGGTGTGTTTTGGGTGTAACGTGAAATAAACCAATCAGTGTGCCACTTGTCATTCCCATAGAGGCAGAATTACAATAATACACTTTCAAAATAGTAATAATAAGCAATAAAATAAGCATTGGACTATATAGACAATAGATAATGTAATGTATAAAATGCACCATATCTGGTGTCTACAGCCTGGGTGCAGTTTCTGTCACCCAACAGTATACTGACATCTGCTGGCCACATGAAGAACAACACCTGCAAATATGACCCTTTCCTAAAAACGTGGATTATTTTTTTTGTCAACGTACATTTCATTTATTAGAAAGTGCTGTAAGGCCAAGACAAGCTGTTTTTTTATTTGCATAATTATAATAATAATAATTATGTAATTATATTACAGAGGTTTTCAATTTGGTCAAATAAAAGAAACTCATCCTTTATGTGGTCTCTTACTTTTTTCAAGAGCTGTATTTTAGGGTTGTTACCACATGCGATTCATTTGAAATCAGTAAGTCAATATTTTTTAAATGAAATCACTCCTACAAATTTGACTCAAACTTTCAACGTAATTTGCCACTACACAACGCATGACTGACTGACTGAAAAGCTCTAACACAGACAACAAAATGACAGAGGAGATATCCCTGTTTATACTTCAAGCGACTTGAACGGCAGACATCCCTGTAAATGAACGTTGGCTAGAGAGCGCAGAGCACGAAGGCGAGAGAGAGAGAGAGAGAGAGACCAACGACAAAAGCGCAGAGCGCATGGGCGAGAAAGAGAGAAAGAGATACAGAGAGAGAGAGACACCAATGACGGGACTGAGAGAAAGGGCTGCAATAAAAAAAAAGGCTAGTGGTAGTGATGCACGAAGACAGACACAGATTCTCCTTATGAACATTTTCATCACCTGGTAAGAAACGCACAATTGCAGTGTCATGAGCAAATGTCTACAATGAGCAGTTTCAAAGAACGTATAGTGATTTCTAGCTTGTAGTGTGAAAAAAGTATTTATTTAAATATCTCATGAAAAAAGTAAAATGAACTGAACTTTGAACTAGTTCAGAATTAAAATGGTGAACTTTGAACGTGAACTGTTCACTTTGAGCATGTATGAACTTGAACTAGTTCAGAAAAGCTGTAAACTGGCACAACACTGTTCATATATGAGCTAATGGAGCACCAAAGCATCACGTTTATGGTGTTACTTACAGAAATAAAATAAAATTAATGAAAGAAAGGAGCTTGGTCCAGTGGTCTCCGTGGTAGCGTTACAGCACAACACACACTTTTAATCTGGATCTCTACGCTCTCAACATAGCTACACTTATGTCTGCACACTTAGCGTAAGAGTCTCTTAAAGGGACAGTGTACATTACTGAATTTCATATTTCCCCCAGGCCATTTAAATGGTCATCCCCCTCCACCATTGTGAGCATGTGTGCAATACTAAACATAGATTTTTTTAATATGTTGTAATAGATTAAACTCCACTAATGTTTACATTTGAAACTTAATTAATTATATAGAATACTTCATATTATAAATATCTGAGGATTCAGTGAAAAAAATTCAGGTGTTTTCCGTAATTCTAGTGCATATGTGAAACTCTGCGTCTCCGGTTAGATTTAGTGAGAGTAGGAGTTAAGATACATGTCAGCAGTAATGAACCTGTGTGATGACTGACCTCATTACAGCTCCTGTCTGCAGAAAGCAGAAGGTTAAAGTGCAGTAGCAGCGCTTGCTCTGGCTTCTCTCCAGCAGATGTCACTGTTAGATTTAGGAGCTGAGACCTGCCCATGCAGACCAGCTGCTTAACACCACATCCAGAGAGAGAATGTTCGCACATAAATACTGCAGCAGATACTGATCGGGACGATTAAAGGGCAGTGGAGCAGTAAAACACTGGACATGGACGTTACTGCTGATATCAGACTGTCGGGTGAATGTGATAGGGGGGGATGGGGGGGGGGGGGGGGTAACATAAAACATAACTCAAGGGGTGATGCTGTCATAGATATGAACTTAACTTGAAACATTTTGAAAGGAGATTGTATTTAAAACCCTTAAACGTGTGAAGTATGCTTGTCATGATAACATATATATAGCAATAGCTAATTTAATACTATTTTCTGCTATTCATTAAATGATATTTACAGTATAATAGTATGTAATATTAAAGTCAGCAATATTTATTGAGGAAATATTATTGTTTTACTAAAGTAGTGTGTTGTATTTGGTTTTCTGGTTTAAAAAAAAAAAAAAAAAAACCTCATTAGTTAGTTTTTAAACTTCATTAAAAACGTGTATATTGTGGCATGGAAGAGGAAGGAGGACTCATGAGACTTATTGCAAGTACTCAACAGCTCTTTGTTAACAGACTTGCCACTCACTTATAGCCTTAAACAGGGCTAGGAGAGCAAAACCCAACTGCCACCACAGCACAAACAGCCCTGAGGCCACCAACCCAGCTATCCAACACAGAGATGGTAGGTCCCCTTAACCCACCCAAAACATACCCCCATAATGCCCCGCTGGCCCCGGATTACCATACCCCGCCCCCACAGGCACATTAAAAGCTGGCACACACACACAGACGCCACAATATACACAGTTTTATAGAAAAAAATATATATATACAGAAAAAATAAGAGACCACTTCATTTTTTGTCTGAATCAGTTTCTCTGATTTTGCTATTTATAGGTATATGTTTAAGTAAAATGAACATTGTTGTTTTATTCTATAAACTACAGACAACATTTCTTCCTAATTCCAAATAAAAATATTGTCATTTAGAGCATTTATTTGCAGAAAATGAGAAATGACTGAAATAACAAAAAAATGCAGAGCTTTCAGACCTCAAAGAATGCAAATAAAACAAGTTCATATTCATAAAGCTTTTTTAAGTTCAGAAATCAATATTTGGTGGAATAACCCTGTTTTTTAATCACAGTTTTCATGCAGCATGTTCTCCTCCACCAGTTCTACACACTGCTTTTGGATAACTTCATGCCTGCACTCCTGGTGCAACAATTCAAGTAGTTCAGCTTGGTTTGGTGGCTTATGATCGTCCATCTTCCTCTTGATTATATTCCAGAGTTTAATATGGTTAAATCAAAGAAACTCATTATTTATAATTAGCAAAATTAGAGAAACTGATACAGAAACTAAAGTTATCTCTTTATTTTTATTTCAGAGCTGTATATTTGTTAACCATTTGTGGATATAATGATTACATACATCTGTTTCAGTTTATCAGTTCAGCGGCGCTCGCTCTCTCCTGTCTGGAGCAGAAAGGGTTAAGCTGCTATCACACAGCAAGGTGAGAGGGAGGCATGTACCTGCTCAGGGTGTGTTCAAAAGTCCAACAACTTGCCAAACACTCCCAGAATGCGTAGAGGTGACTCAGATCTGGTTACAGCACAACACACACACTAAACACACTCTGGAGCGTGCTGGATTTTAACACCCTGCAGGCACTCGTTGGAACCCCCGCTCAGGCCGGTGGGCGTCTGGACCGGCATGGGCCTGCTGGTGCTGCTGGACCTTTGAAGACGGTATGGGCCCTGCTTCAGAGTGAGCCTCCGACACGGGATCTGAGCTGGGAACAGGTGAGAGAGGCTCAGAGAGGCTGTGGCCTTGTGTTTATGGCCGTGTGCAGTGGGCTGGAGGCTGGGGGGGCTGGGTTCAAAGACTTGATCCGGCCTGTTTGAAGGAGTCAGGAGAATTTAAGGGCAGGTATTAAGCTGGACGATGATGATTCAGGGGGTTATTCGGTTATTTGAGCCGTGTTTATTGACCCATGCAGCTTTTCATTTGGTTATTAATCTTAAGATGTGTTCGTTGTTATCTGCTAGGGCATAGGAATATTGTAGCTGTCAATCAAAAAACTGGAAAATCAATGTCAATGGAAAATGATTTAAATCCACTTTTTAAAATAAAAAAGCATTTCTATTGGTCCAATTGTAAAGAAATTTGGATACTAAATAAAAAAAACAATTGTTTTTCTTTATGTCAAAAAGTGAAAGTGAGGAACAGGGAAAAGGGAGATATAAGGTTTTTCCAAGGACCAATATTTAACTAAATTTTTAGATTATGTCACCATTTGACACCATTTCAAAAGAAACAGCTGTCATTCACAATTTTATGATGAATGGACAAATAGAAATGCTCCAAATTGACTTCAAATAAAATATATATATTTTTTAATTGACTTCCACTAAAAGTTAAGCATGTTTTTTCTCATTTTCTGTAAAGTTGCATTTTGGAGATTCATGCCATATACAGATCTGAAAAACAATATGCGACCATTTCAGTTTCTGACTTTCTCTGATTTTGCTATTTATAGGTTTATGTTTGAGTAAAATGAATATTGTTGTTTTATTCTATAAACTACAGACAACATTTCTCCGAAATTCCAAATAAAAATATTGTCATGTAGAGGATTTATTTGCAGAAAATGGGAAATGGCTGAAATAACAAAAAAATATGCAGAGCTTTCAGACCTCAAATAATGCAAAGAAAATAAGCAAGTTCATATTCATAAAGTTTTAAAGAGTTCAGAAATCAATATTTGGTGGAAAAACCCTGTGTTTTAATTACAGTTTTCATGCATCCTGGCATGTTCTCCTCCACCAGTCTTACACACTGCTTTTGAACTTTAAGCTTGGTTTGATGGCTTGTGATCATCCATCTTCCTCTTGATTATATTCCAGAGGTTTTCAATTTGGTAAAATCTAAGAAACTTATCATTTTAAGTGGTCTCTTATTTTTTTCCAGAGCTGTATATTACAGCTCTGGAATATTCCCTGCAGCTACATTTTTAATAATCATAGTTCCATAGAACATTTATTTTTTTTATCTATCAAAGACCCTTTTGTCTAGATGAGCTCACCTGTTTGTGTTGACGACTGAGAGCACTTAAAGGCCACAAACCACAGTAGCCCACAATTGTTCAAGGGCTTTTTCAGCTGAATTGGTCATGGTCCATTGTTCAGCACTACTGTAAGTCAACTGTTAATCCAGGTAACAGACCTGTGGTGTTGTCATGGGCACTTATCTTACAATAAAGCTGCTTCTTTGAAGTGATGCCATGGGAGAACCAGTTTTGGTTTACTGTAGAAACATTAAGTCTACAGTTTTCAGTGTAAAGGACAGTTTAAAGGTTCCTTGTTTAAATGGACTTTAAATGGATGTTTATGTCTGTTTTTTAGCCTCTCATCAACATAAAAAACACCACAAAGCACTTTTACAAAGCAATTTACTTCTGAATTGTCAGAACAACAATTTCCAAATATGAATAATATTACAACTGGAACGTCCACATGAGTCAGATTTCTAGAATATTATTTATAATTTATGGACGTCAGGAAAACCTAATTAAAATGCGGGAAACTCACTGAACTTCCATGAAAGGTGGGATCTCTGTCAACAGTAGTGTAAGCAATAGTTTAATACAGATTAGTAGAATCTCATTAAAGCAGCCATAATCACAATAGTGTGAGCGCTGTATAATGTGTTATCGATTAGTAACCATAACAATGCTAATCTGGGACATAAAATATATATATATATATGTATATATTTATTATGATTAGATTCACTATAAAAGACTAATGAATGATTTTCAAACTAGTTGTGATCAAGTTCTTCTAAAGCCTTTATTTAAATGCTTATTGGAAATGTTTTAAAACAGTGTAAAATATTGTAATCTTAAGGGCACCGAGTGTTTCCGCTGATGCAGCTTTGCCATCAAGCTTCCGGCGCTCAGAGGGAGCACAGTTGACTCTACTCCCTCCGGGGGGGTAGATGGCGCTCTCTCCCCACATCACTCCTAGGGTGATGTCTGCAGCACAGGGCGTCTGTGAGCTGATGTATCAGAACCGTGTCGCTGCGCTTTCCTCCGAGCTCGCTGTGATGCTGCTCTGCAATGCTGCATCAGCAGCACCTCAAAAAAAAGCGGTGGCTGACTTCACATGTATCGGAGGAGGCATGTGTTAGTCTTCCCTCTTCTGGTGTGTTGGGGCATCACTAGTGATTGGGGGATTCCTAGTGAGTGGGTTGGGTAATTGGCCGTGTAAAATGGAGGAGAAAATGGGAAAAAATAGAAATAAAAGAATAAAAAAATGTATATTGTAATGTTGACCTGAAACATTGTAACTTTAAGATTTATCTGAAATAAGCAAGCATAATTTTGACATTAAATGTAAATACTGTTGTCTTACCAACTGTATAATGCTCTGTTTAAATTAGGATTATGCAGTGTACACTACTTAGGGTGTAGTGTGTATTTTGGGATTAAACCGTTTAATTTCATCTTTAGGGTGTGTTGAAGGAGAACTCCGGTGTAAAATTGACTTTTGGTGAGGTAAAACATGAAAAAACATGCTAAACTTTGTTGAGTAACTCACCGCCGCTCTCCCGCAGCTTTCTGAGATCCAGTAATTTTGTGCTTTTTGACCAGAATTCTTTACAACGGGCGCTTCAGGCTTTTTACCCCCGTTATCCAGGCTTAGCGTAGCTCCACACCTTATTGGTAGAATCCGGAGAGCCCTAAAATTTAAAACGAGGAATTAATAACTTTAAAAGTGCACAAGAAGCTTATTAAAAACCATTGTTTACAACCCGTAGCGTAGCCTAATTTCCAGGTGCCGCCATCTTAAAGCAAAGTCATGATCAGTAAGGTGATGGCAGTGGATGGCCTGGAGATTAGGCTACGCTACAGGTTGTAAACAGTGTTTTTAATAAGCTTTTTCTGCACTTTTAAAGTTAATGCCTTTGTTTTTTGGCTTTGTGTGGGTGGCAACATTTTCAAAATCAGAGGGAGGAAATTTCCCTTTTCATAAAAATCCAAATACATGTCTAAAACCCTTAAAATGTTTGCCTATATCAGTACCTCCAGGCAAAGAACCTATGAGGAACTTTGGTTTTAAGAGTCTTTAGAATGAGGTTGTCTGTTTTTCCTAGAAATTTGGTTGCGTCTGCATGAGCTTCAGACAAACCATGCAGCGATTTGAATAGAGAGCGACTCGAACTCCTCGAACAGACGGCGAAGTGAAAGTAGCAGAGCAGTAAACACTGAAAATGAACTGACACAGCAGCCCTTTCAACATTAGTGAAGTGTGTAAACGTGTCCACAAAGGAGTCCACAAAGGCCTGCTGGTTCCTCACACAGCAGCTTGGCCTATCTGACGAGCAGTTTGTCAAATTCCGCAGATTCCGACTCTGAAAGAGCAGGTTTGGACACAGCTGAGGAGTTATTAGACGAGTCCACAGGCTGTGCCAGAAACAACCGTCCTGATGAGTGTTCTGCAGAGTGATTGACTGTAAAAACAACAGCACAAGCCTGAGAGTCGCAATGTTCTCATGCGTAGTGAGTTTAAAACTTGCTTTCTTGGCAGATCTGCATGGTGTCGGAAATGTCGGCGGGGCAGCCAGACACGGTTGTCCACTTTGGGGATGGGAGAACGCTGTCAAGGTTAGCGATGGAACGTAATTGAATGAGTTATGAAATTTTGGATTTATTATTTTTTAAACTCTCTATTCTTTAACTGTTTAATGGATACAATCTCTCTCTTTTACACAGGGCAAGTTTTTTTTCGTTACTTGACACCTACAATTGTTTTCTGAAGGATAAAACTCAACTGCAACTAAATGTCCATGAGGTAAAAGTCATGTTTTTCACATGACATATTTATTACATTTATTCTTGAATCAGTTCTCCTTACACTGACATGCCTTGGCAAAAGTCACGGGACAGGAACTAGCACAGTGTCCTGTGATTTTTGCCAAAGAAACACTTCCCTGCCTTGACATGCTTTGATCAAAGTCCTGGGGCACAGTACTAGTTCCTGTCTCATGACTTTTGCCAAGGCATGGGACACAATACTAGTTCCTGTCCCGTGACTTTTGCAAAGAAATGGGACACAATACTAGTTCCTGTCCCATGACTTTTGCCAAGGCATAGGACACAATTCTAGTTTGTGTCCCATGACTTTTGCAAAGACATGGGACACAATACTAATTCCTGTCCCGTGACTTTTGCCAAAGCATGTCAAAGCAGGGCAGTGTTGCCTTGGCAAAAGTCACGGGACAGGAATTAGCACAGTGTCCTGTGACTTTTGCCAAGGCAACACTTCCCTGCCTTGCTTTGGTAAAAGTCATGGGGCACAGTACTAGTTCCTGTCTCATGACTTTTGCCAAGGCATAAGGCAGAATACTAGTTCCTGTCCTGTGACTTTTGCAAAGACATGGGACACAATACTAGTTCCTGTCCCGTGACTTTTGCCAAAGCATCTTAAGGCAGGGCAGTGTTGCCTTGGCAAAAGTCATGGGACACAATCCTTTCCCATGTCTTTTGCCAAGGCATGGTACACAATACTAGTTCCTGTCCCGTGACTTTTGCCAAGACATGGCAAAGCAAGTTTCTGTCTCTTGACTTTTGCCAAGGCACATCGGTGTATATGTCTTATATACTGTATGAGTTTAGACCAGGAATGCCAAATATGTGAATTTTATGAGTTTAGAAGTAAAAAAATATATATTGGCGAATAAATTATTGTGATAAAGGTAATTGTATTATTATTATTTTGAGATCATTTTAATGAATGCCACTGACATTATAACATTAGAACAGCATAACAAATATGCTGTATAATAATAATAATATTACCTTAATCGCAATAAGTTTTGAAGACAGCAAAACTTACATTTTAATTATAGCTTGCGAAATATATATATAAATATATTTTTTTTCTTCACCTACTGCAGTCTGTCCACACTATGTGTATGAAGTCACAGTTGTTGAAGCATTGCTATTGGTCTTTGCCAGAACAATTGGCTAAAATACTGTTCACTGTTCTATCTGTAAATAATCAGAATATACAATATTATGCTTATCAAATATTATTAAGGTCATGTCCATTAATTGTGTGATAAGTCTGTAATGTAATTAGTGTGACGGGCATAGACAGGTTGAGGACTACAGAATGACGCAGGGCCTGGGAGGTCTATTATTTACTGAGCTTTCTGAGTTTACTGTGTTTATTGTTTCAGTTCTACTGTCTCAGATGTAGGACTCTTGCGTCACGCTGCAGTTCTTTATATGTTATGAACAAAGAGCACAATAGAAAAGCTCTGGGGCTCTGTGTGTATAATAATAACCGCGGGCCAATCTTTTTTGAATGTTAATCATCAAACAAACACTTGTTTAGAAACATATAGCATGCTTCTACAGGTCACTAATGATTGGGCCTGTTTAAAAGCCTTCATAGAAACCTGTCTAGAAGCCTGTAGTGAATTTAAAACACTTATTTGACTAGCATTTGACTGCTGGCCTGCATTGTTGTAATAAAAAAATGGATAATCCCTTGAAGTCTGTTAAAGTCTTTGTCTGCCATGCTGTTAAACTGGTACTTTCTCAATGTGGTAGAACAGGTGATTTTGACCAGCAGGTGATCCTGGCATCCATTCAAAACAAAACTTCAGGCCTGTTTCACTTTCATAAAATACTTTATTTAATATGTTCATATTAAATAAAGAACACTAAAAATATTTTTTTGTTTAATAGACTTTATAAAAAATGCACAATAAATAAACTTTACCTGTATTTTTTCATTAAAAAAAAATATATATATAAATATATATATTTATATTTATATATAAACAGCTCTGAAAAAAAATCTGAACTTTTAAAACTTTATGAATATGAACTTGTTTTCTTTGCATTATTTGAGGTCTGAAAGCTCTGCACCTTTTTTTTTTATTTCAGCCATTTCTCATTTTCTGCAAAAAAATACTTTAAACGACAATATTTTTATTTGGAATTTGGGAGAAATGTGGTTCGTAGTTTATAGAATAAAACAAAAATGCTCCTTTTACTCAAACATTTACCTATAAATAGCAAAATCAGATAAACTGAAGTGGTCTGAACTGTATAATTTTTGGCATTAAATACAGCTTAAAGTACACTTTATTGAAGTTTTTTTTTCATTAACATTACAGTGGACACATGTGCATCAATATGCAAAGAAGTATGTGTACAATATACTTCAATTGTATTAAAAAGTATGTTTAAAAAACACATACCTAAATCTAGTTAAGTTTGCAGAAGTTATACAAACAAGCTCTCAAAAGCACAACCTAATGCTTTTATGTTGTACTTAAATATAGCTTATTTACAATTCAAATATACTTAAGTTGCCATAAGTTGTTCCAAAATAGTACATTTTAGTATGTATTTAAAGACATTGAAATTTTTAAAAGTATTTACTTTTTCATGTATACTTAAAAGTTACATTTTACAATGTAAGAAAAAAGGTCTGTCCAAACTTTTATACTGTTTATAAATGTCCTCATGCCTGCAGATACCCTGATCTGAATATACAAACAATTTAATGTTTACAGAAGCTACAGTAGCGCGATCCCAAACTCTTGACCTCAGACCTAACTGTTATTGTCTGTTTATAAAGTGAAAGTAGCTCACAGACAGTGTCACAGGAAGGACGAACTAATGTCACTTTCAGCAGAATCACCCAAACACAGCTGCTTATCTTCTCACTCGTGTAGAGAAAGAGGAAATTAAACCACTAGAACGAACAAAGAGCTTTATCACAATGAGTTAATATTTCACACTGTAGAAACTCATCATCTACTGACAGAGCCAGCCAGTGTGAAGCGTCTGATTGGTTGTTGTATTAGATATGTCTTGGGCGATCATGCTGAAACTATGGAAGGCTGTTCCTGTCACTTAAAATAATAAAATAATAATCCAGCACCTATTTTAAATATTATTATTCCTATTAAGTAAATTGCTCTGACATTATTTAAGATATCATTATTTAAGTCACTAAACAAAGTTATTAGTTTGAAATACTATGACATTAGTATGCTTTTTCAATATTTTGAAATATTTTTCTTTATTTTATACTATTTAGCTACAGTATATAAAGCTGTAGTTCAGTATAAATTACAGCATAATCCCCTAAAAGTTAATTGCTTATTTTTTGCTGCTTTCATTACAATATATAGACAACCTTTAACCCTTTAACTGGTCAATGGCTGGCCAGCACTTTTACATGGTATCAGCAGATCCTAAACAAATCTTTTAAAATGTCCTTAATTTGTCTCAAAATGTCTAAAACACATTTAAAACTCTTAAGAATGCTTTTTTGTATGACTTTTCACTTTTTCTAAAATGTTATCTGATTATTCCTCATTGTTTTGGATAATTTCTAAACACTTATTGAGAAAATGACTCAATATTTCTAAATTGAATACCATTATTTTGTGATAATTATTTGAAAGTTCTCATTATTTTAACATGTTTTCTTATTATTTTGGATGATTTTTCAATATTTCCATATAACTTTGCAATATACATTCATTTTAAATTAACATTGTTCTTTTATTCTATAAACTACAGACAACATTTATCCCAAATTACAAATAAAAATATTGTCATTTAGAGCATTTATTTGCAGAAAATAAAAAATGGCTGCAGATGTAGAGTTTTCAGACCTCAAATAATGCAAAGAAAACAAGTTCATATTCATAAAGTTTTAAGAGTTCAGAAATCAATATTTGGTGGAATAATCGTGGTTTTTAATCACAGTTTTCATGCATCTTGGTACGTTCTCCTCCACCAGTCTTACACACTGCTTTTGGATAACTTTATGCCTGCAATCCTGGTGCAAAAATTCAAGCAGTTCAGTTTGGTTTGATGGCTTGTAATCATCCATCTTCCTCTTGATTTTATTCCAGAGGTTTTTAATTTGATAAAATCAAAGAAACTCTTAATATTGAGGGGTCTCTCTTTTTTTTACCAGAGCTGTATGTCTTCTCACTATTTTGAGATGTTTTTGTATTTTAATCGGAAGATTATCTAATATTTATAAATATATTCCCTTTTTTTTTGTGATTATTATATTATTATATTTCTTATTATTTCTAAATAATTTAATTTTTATTATTTTTATTTATATGATTCGTATACATATGAAAATATAGATTCATGTGTATATATATATATATATATATAAAACAGTCTGGACAGACTGCAGGGCTCCTGGAGTTATAATTTACATTCTGTACTGCCCTCTTCTGGTCTCTTATTGAATTGCTTTTTATCTTCATTCAGAGCACATCCCGGCAGGTGACTCTGGAGGGCTTTCTGGTGGTCTCCTGGGGAATTAAGAGACCTATCCGACTCAAAATCCAGGATGAGAAGAGTTCTGACAGCTCCAAGCCTCCGGGCTTTTCTCCAGACCCCATCAGTCCACTCGGAAACAAGAGGTTACTGATCTACAGCCGGCCTTTCCACACTGGGCAGGCTTCTTACTGCATTAATATAAGAAACAGGCTTTTTTCATGTATTAATATCTTGGTATCTCCTGTAATTTATTACTATTGATTTTCATTTCTTTAGGGGAATGACCCGCTGGGGAGAATTTGACAATCTTCATCACATTGATGAGCTTGAAGAGATCCTGCAGGACGGTGCAGAGACTCTGGACAGCTGTGCTCCAGGTTTTATTTATTTCACAGTGATATTTTATTAGGAGCTTATTATTATGGCATAAGTATATTGCACTGCTGTGGCTTGTTTGCTTGTCTTTATTTTTTAGCAGTTTGTAAGGCCAGAACAGGTAAATCATACTGTTTTAGAACCTCAAAAACTAATACAAGGCCCTAATCGCATATTAAGTTATATAAAGCTGTAGAACTTATTAAACCTATTTGTTTATATTCAAGGAAGATAAAAAAGTGTTTTTCACCACAGATATAAGTTCATATTACAGTGGGCCATGGTATTAGATGATGATGATGATGATAAACCTTTAACTGGTCATTGGCCCGCCAACAAGCCAAAAGTTTAATTATACACTTATACAGGGTGTCTGTAAATCAATTAAAGCCTAAAAAGTTGGTTTATCTAAATAAAAAAAGGCCTAATATGTCTTCAAATTTCTTAAATCCATCTTAACAATGCCATCAATGGCTTTTTTTCAAGGGTGGAAGTGTAAATTTGGGTATAGCTCAATATATGCTTGTTTAAAATAGTGGGTCTTTTTTACAAAATACAGAAATAATATCAAAATAAATAAATAAAAATAAATAAATAAAAAATGTTGGTATTTTGTTATTGAGTAAGTGGTAATAAAAGTCTTAAAATGTCTTAATAGTTAAATTTCCCCATACCTGCATAAAGTACCTTGCTCTATAAGAAGAAGGACAATGCCCATAAAACATTGCAACTACATATTAAACTATGGTAATATAGTGTTTTTTTTAAATATAATTTTAAAGGTGTCATTCCATCATTTTTTTCATTCATTTTAAAATGTCTAGTTGTGGTCTCTAGTATGAATGAAAGCCATGTGAGCCTTTTTTATGTTAAACAAAAAAAAGTTCTCAGGTGTTTCTATTTAGCCCTGCTTTAGATCACTGAATTAGAGGTCTCTGAAGAAAGACAGGTTTTTGGCTCTTGCTCATGAATATTTATGCATGCCGATATATCACGTCTGATTGGCTAACAGCAGTGAATTTTACAGCTTTAAAACTCCGAGAACAAAATGTTTTCAAAGATACAGCCTTAGTTATAAAGACATAGCACTCTGAGTGCTAGGTAAAATTAACCCTTAAATAACCCCCTACCCGCGGCTGTGGCCAGATTAAAGGTCCATATAGCCACAACACTTCCTCCTCCAGCCTAACTAGAGTTGGACTTGATGTATATAAGTACAGTACTTTAAATAACCTGTATCCTGTCACTGTGGCTGACACTTCCATTCTTTCTGCTCTAATATAGTGTACAACGAGTTTGACAGCAGGACGCTTCGAGCCCCCCGGCCCAAAGCCATTATAGAGGAGACCTCCAGCCTGTTTCGCACCAGGAGTGACGCCTCACTAGTGAAGAAGAGAGTGAGCATCAAGACCACGGAGGAAAAGCAGAGGGAAAGGCAGCATCGCTTCTCTATTAACGGCCATTTCTACAATTACAAGGTCAGAGAAGTGCTGAGAATAACAGAATATTTTTACATCAAAATATATCAGCTTTAAAGGAAAACTCTGGTGTAAAATTGACTTTGGGTCTTTGGTTGAATAGCTCACTAGCGCTCTCCTGCAGCTTTCCGAGATCCAGTTATTTTGTGCTTTTTTTTTGCTCCCAGCACTCTTTTACAGCGGGTGATATGGGGCATATATATATATATATATATTTTTTTTTTTACAACGTTTCCAGGCTCAAAGTAGCTTCAAAACTCATTGATAGAATCCGGAGAGCCCTGACATTAAAATGAGGCATTAACAACTTAAAAAGTGCACAAGAAGCTTATTAAAAACACTGTTTACACCCTATAACGGTAACTACATCTCTGGGGGCGCCGCCATCACTGTACTACTGATCATGACCATAGACATATATACATAGATGCCGCATAGCCTGCCTCCTGGCGTAGCAGCTGGTCGCTGTCCTGGAGTAGTCCGACAACATCCTATATCATAACTGCATCTCTGCCGTTTGCAACCAACCAAACCGTGTGAAAATCAGGTACAATTTGTAGAGTTGTGATTATTATAGTTGTATTAAACACCTTCCTTTGTGTAAATAAATGTACTGGGGGGGTGCATGGTTGACTCCTCCAATATAGCGTCCGACGGCTACGCCAGCTGGCAGGCTATGCAGCATCTATGTATATATGTCTATGGTCATGATCAGTAGTACAGTGATGGTGGCGCCCTGAGTTGTAGCTAATGCTATAGGGTGTATAGGGTTTAAGCTTTTATGCACTTTTTAGGTTATTAAGGTCTTGTCTTAAATGTCAGGGCTCTCCGGATTCTATAAGGAGGTGTGGAAATACTTTGAGCCTGGATAACGGTGTAAAAAGTAATTTATCTGCAGGGAAAAATATATCCCGAAGCAGCCATTGTAAAGAGTGGTGGGCAAAAAGAACAATATTAATGGATCTTGGAAAGCTGCGGAAGAGAGGAGGTGGGCTATTCAACAAAAGTTAGCACTCTTTATCATGTTTTTACTACACCCAAAGTAAATTTTTCAATTTCACCCAAAGAGTTCTCCTATAAAATCATTGTGATGATCCATTGACTGGAACCAGCTAGTTCTATTCATAGGTTCCATGTTAGCTTTACTGTACATATGGATGTCAGTGATGGGCCCCATCAGGGTCAGTAACACTAATTTCTTCTACTTTTCAGACGTCAATCTTTACCCCAACGTATGGGGCAACAACAAACGTGCGCATCAACAGCAGAATGAAGACTGATGATGTCATCAGCCAACTTTTACATAAATTTAAGGTGTGACTGTGATGACGTGCACCATATCATTACTGTACTGTTCTGTTGCCTCTATTAATGAACCTACATTACACGTTTTTCATTCAGTGATTCTTAAATGTATGCATACATACGCTTGTTTCAGATAGAAAGCGATCCAAGTGAATTTGCCTTGTACTGCATTCATCAAAGTGGAGGTATGTGGACTGTATTTTCCAGCGCTCTTTTTACCTTTAAAGGAAAATGGTTTTTTTTGTTTTTTTGGGGGGTAAAAATTACAGTTTTGTTTACTTAGCTTAGCCAATGTTTACCAGTAAATCTAAGCTAAGCTAAGAACTATTGAATTAGAAGGAAAACATGGCGGCACCCCTGTACCTTACTAGTGTTGCATAATGTGGGTATAAACAGGTGTTCTTATGCATGAAAATAGATAAGAAAAAAAGGTGTTTATTGATGGTGCGCCTTATAATCTGGTGTGCCTTAGAGTGCGAAGAATACAATACTAATCTAGAGGTCAAAGTATGGGGTCAATGGCTATGTTCAGATGTCCAGATTGAGATGCGTCTGTGCAAATCTGATTGTAATCGACGTTCAAACCACCTACAAACTGGATTTTGGGCAGTTTCTGTCTGTCCAGAATATAAAAAACAAGCTGGATACAATCTAGATTTGCCTTAATTCAGATTCAGGCTGGCAGTCTGAACACAGCATATGTTTTTTTAATAAATTATATTTTAAAATTACGTGTTACACTTTTTCTCAGCTTCTCATTTTGAGTCCAGTTTGTTTAAGGCCTCTGTTTGTAAGACTGAGGCTCCTGCTCAGTCCGTATCCGGAGCACACTCTGCATGTTTGCACTGGAGTGGTAAAACTGTTTCCATCTGTTTAGCTCAAGGCTACGTTCTGTTTAATCAGAAACTCGCCCACTGGATTACAGGAGCTTTTCAGTTAACATCCCTCGAGGCTGGAAAAGCCTAACAGTACGTTCTGAGCGTTTCTACCCACTGTCTGACATCAGGCCACCCTGTTGGACGTCTACATTTTGTCCTGGGCACATGCTGTACAGCATGACTATTTCAGTATATCAGTAAGACATGACTTAGCACTTCCATTTCCAGTCCGGTGATGGTTTTTATGGTGATAAAGTGAACTGTATCCCCTCTTTAGTTGGACAGAATCTCCTATCGAATGGGCACACACTTCCGTTAGCTTACAAAGTTGGGTTTACAGTAAATATAGAGCTGATAGGGGGATTGTTTTCTGAAGAAACAAGGCAAAGCATAAGATAAGAAATTGTGTATGCTTATTCGTGGACAAATAGTTGTGTTGGCAGCATAAGGAAGCACTAAAGACTTTAATAAAAAAAAAAGTGAATTTACTGTTGTGGTCCTAGGCATTCAATCAGCCAGGGCACATTTGGTGTCTGAAACTTGCTTATTTAGATTTCCACTGGAGCTATGAATATAATGTAGATTTAACTACATAACTAAATCAATTGACACTTGATTAAATTTGCAATTGGTTATTAAGTAATCTCAATAAAACATGATTATCGTATTTTTCGCAATATAAGGTGCACCAGATTATAAGATTATAAGGCGCACTATCAAAAAATGTATATTTTCTGGTCTATTTTCATACATATAAACACTGGATTATAAAGTGATTTATGCAACACTAGTAAGGAACAGGGGTGTAACCATGTTTGCCTTCTAATTTAGTAGGTCTAGATGCTGGGTAAATATTTTAAATTCTATTTGTCTTCATTTACAATGTATAACAAAATAAAATAAAAACATTTAATTAGAATATATGCCCAAACTTTGGACTGGTTCTATATATGAGAGTCTATCTATATTGATTTTTTATATATATATATTTTAAAAGGAAGGTATTTTGGAGACAGTCTACTGTTTATTAGCTCATTCGCTTATTAGCAATGTTAGCCTAGCCTTTCCTATTGCTATGATAAACCTGTATGTATTGTTGTTTGTTACTCAAAGAAAGAAGAAAGCTGGGCGGCTCAGATCTTCCCCTCTTGGAGCGTTTTCTTCAGGGACCATCTGAGAGCATTATGAGGATTTTCCTCATGGACACAGATGAAGCAGAAGTTAGCTTGGATGTAAGTTTGGTCCTACGTAGTCCTCTTAAATGTTCTATACATCCTATTAAACACAAAAAACTATTACTTATTGTATTATCTTTCATGGTTTAATAGGTAGCACAGTATGTCAATTTAGAGCTGCCCATTCTTCAGCGGGTTCTGATGAAGCTCCAGGAGGAGGAGAACAAAGAGATACAGCGCATTGTCTCAAAGTGAGTGTCCAATTGTATTCAGACACCCCTTTTAATTAGTTGTTTATAGAAACTATGTAATACATAAGAGCAAGTGTATAAAATGACTAATGATGTCCTATTTGAAAACATTGGAGAGATAGTTGTCTACTCCAGCCCCTTCTCCTTAGACATACAACTCACATGGGTTGCCAGGATGAGGACACTGAACTTACAAAAATGAGTACAAGATGAGTTCAAGAACTTAAACTCATCAATGTCAATGTATAATCACGTTTGTAGATTTGTAAATTCAGTCAATATATAGTAAAAATATTGTTTTCTGACATATATTTTACTACTGACAGCTGTAGCCCATCTGTGTCTCTGTTGTGACAATCTAGTCTGGATGACTTTACCTAACTCAAATACTTGCTTGTCTTGATAACTCAGCTGCTCACAGAGCACTGAGTATAAATGCGAGCACTCGAATGTTAAATTGACTTAAAATGCCCATGCCTACTAGTCAAATTTAGAAATTAGAAATAAGGTTAGAAAACCTTAGCTGAAGCTCAGTGCTTACCTGTTTAGTAGACATTTAGCCCACTCGACATCAGTCTTGTAGTTTTTTGGGGCTTTAAACTGCTTTAAGCCCTATCCGGACGGGATTAGTTTCTCAGGGGGTCCTGGGGTCATTTTCATTTTCATGGGAAGTCCTCTATGATTTTATTCCTTTCTGGAACGACCATGAGTCCTTTTTTTCTGAGATGGCATCTGAGAAAATTACAGGCTGAATTATCTACTGTTTTTCACTGAACTCGTTTTTCGTGGTCCTCCGGTAATTTTAGTCCCGTCCGGACGCACATCTCTGAGTTTTGTCACCTCAAGTTTAATAAAATAGCTATTTGTCCACTGCTTTGCACTGTAATTACACTTTGAGCACACGGTTCCATGGAGATCCACATAAATACAACAGCGAGTTGAAATGGAGGAGCTACTGAAGGCGATGTCATGTGACTGAGAAAGCCAAAAAAAATACTGGTTCTCCTGTTGTTTCAATTGCAGCCTGGATGCAAGAGTTTTATCACTGAGAAGTCCCCCTGAGAAACTAATTCCAACCAATCATGAAGCTTTTAGAATGATGCCAAGGCTGCAGCAAGCTGTTTGCCAGCTATGGTGTTCTATACCTGGCAACCTGGGGTGAGAGACTAGGATTAGGCAGCAGGCCGAGTGAAGGATCAGAATATAAAAACAGATTTCCACTTTGTAATGAACTATTTGGTGTAATTAAATAACGTTATATGTTGACAGGTAGTTATTGACTGTAATATTGATTTTTTTTTATTGATTTATGCAGGTACAGGCAACAGCACATTCTACTCTCACACTTCCTGAACTCCAAAATGACGTCAAAGACGGAGACCACTGTGTAAAAGAAAGAAAGAAAGCACTGTGGACAAGAACAGAAGTGCTTTTTCCAGTCATTTCCACCCACAAATTAACTGAGCAGAAACTGACATTTTATACTGCAGCTTTGGCTACCATGAGGCAATTGTATATTTTTAGCCTTGTGCACAAAATAAACTGTGATACTGTGATTTAAACACTGTAAAAAATCTGAAAACACTTCCTTTCTTTTATTTTGTTGATTATAAAACACCAATTTGTGCCATTTCCATCAGAACTGCATGTTCTCTTTTATTGTAACAGCTCTAAATAAAGAGCTACTGGAGGAAAAAGAAAGAAATGAAAAAAGTGTTCCTTAGAGATGAGTGGAAAAGGTGGCGTCATGGCTGTAAAATGACTAATGGTGGTCCAGCTGGTGCATCACAACCACTTTGGCACCCACACTCCCAGTCTGCTCCACCACACAGACGCCAAGTCCCTCTGATAGACGTTCCATCATTGTGGTTTATCCATAGAAACTCCCAGCTGAACGACTAAAGCAACCATCACTAAGACTGCTGATGTGTTTGTTCCCATGTGGATTTACTCTATTAACCATTTTTAGACCCGACACCTTTTATACTGAACATTATGGGTCTGTTTCCTAGAGAGGGATTGAGCCTAGTCTATAGACTATAATTTCATTTTAATGGAAATTCTTCATTCATAATGTTGTGTAGTCCAAGACTAGTCTTAACCACAGTCTGGGTAACTGACGCAACGTGTTTTCTCCCCTTTTTTCTCTCTCAGAGTTTGGTTGCAAAAAACTGATAAAGACCTTCACCATCCAATCAAACAGTAGCTTCTTAGCCCCAGTTACTGCATTATAAAAAAATGCACATTTAAGTACAGTATGGAAACACTAATTTGATTCAATTAACAGTTTAAAAAGATAAGTTACAAAAATAATTTAATGTATTTTGCCGTTTAGGGATGTTTTTTATTAATTGAGCCCACCCATCAAAAGTTTGGTAGAACCATTTTGGGATTCTTTCTGTATACATAAAAAAGTGCTTTATTTAGTTATGTACATTGATTAATTTCTTTGATAATGCATGTAAAATAAAATACCTTACTAAAGTACAGGAGGAAGATAAGAGAAATAGTGGCTTATATGTTGGAAATTCTTAATCTTAAAAAAAATAAGAAAAGTAAGAAAGAAAAGAAAGAAAAAATGTCTTAAAGGGTAAAAAATCCAAAAAAAAAAATACATTTAGTAATATTATAATAATAGAGATGTGACAAATGTGAATAGGCTGGTCACAATAATTACATCACCTTAAAAAAGCAAGATAACTTTGATTTTGCCCATTGTATTTCTCTTAGCAAGGAAGTTAAGAGAGTCCACTGAGGTTTGAAAAATAACATTTCAGTAGGAAAAAAAAGATTTTTGACAACTCCTGAAAGAGTTGAAGAATCGCCATTTCAAACATTTTGATTGAAAACCTCAGACAGGACACACCAGTATTGGCCAGCAGACTTTGTTTGACTGAGGGATCTGTACCTGCTGTTTGTGGCAAGCCAGCAGATGAGGGAGATGCAAGTACCTTCAAATAATAAGTTTTGTGCTTTTATCGAAGTTTGTTATAAACTAGCTTGTTCCTGTTTTGCCATTTAGCAAAAAAACTTCATGAACAAATTTTTGTATAGCCTTTAGACCCATTATATCTACTATAACTAAATGTAAAGAACCGCATAAAGATGTCACTGCACAAAGGACCCTTGAAGCACCTTAAGTTTTAAAAGTGTATATATAAGAGTGCATCCCAATAATGAGTCATATCTGTTTATTTCATTTTAAATAATGCATATCCATTTCCAAGTCTTACAAAATGTATAAGATTACACTTTTTCACAAGTTTTAGTATCAAAATAGGATTTCCCTTCCAGAGGGAGCCATTCAGGTTTAGTACATCAATACATCTCATGTCCTACATCAAGGGCTGGGCAATATTGCAATATTTTATTGTAATGACAAATTTTACTTTTCTTAGTATATTGTGGATATAATTAATGCTTAAAGAACACTAAGCCACTGAATGTTTTATAATAAAGAGAATAATTACATCTCAGCGGTGCCATTTTAATCATTATTGCTATTCAAATCGTAACTACACTTTAGTAGTGTAATTTTAGTCATACATTTACCTCAATTTGCCTGTGACACTCAAGTCACATGTAGCTAACTAACTCGACAGTCAGTCTTTTAGTTAACAAAAACAAATGCTAAAGCTAAATTAGCTCAGGTAACATTATTATCCTAGCCCTGTCCAGCCTGTGCATTATCTTTTAGCTGGAAAAAAGACGATACTTGATACCTGTCACTAGTGTTTAAAATCATCCCAATGTTAGAGAAAACTCTGCAATATGACTGCAAGTAATTGTTCTCTATGAATTATTCAGCCTTTTTGCTTATAAAACTGAACACTAAATACTAACAAACATTCAGTGCACCCATTGTAAAAATCAGCAGTCTTTCAATATAATTATATAAAATGTATACCATATTGCCCAGCCCCTACCTACAACAATTATACTTATTCTAAGGGAGTGAAAGCTCCTCTATTCCTCCTACAGTAACAATAAAATCCTGTTCATGTATGATGGGGTGCAACTGTACAGTTAGTTCTGTTCACACTCAGGTCCACGATAAAAACAGCATCACTTCTTACAGGAGATCTTCCTTATGTTGTACTGATCGTTCCTGGGGTTGAACTCAACCTCAAACTCGCACGTCAGCCGCTAGAATAAAGAATATAGAAAGAGAAAACATTATTGGAATACAGATTAAAGATAAATATTAGTCTGAATCTAAATCTCTAATGCAAAAAAAAAAAAAAAAAAAAAAACTACCTTTCGTGCCAAAGCACAGGTCTCCAAATCTGCCGGCTCTGTTTTTAGGCACTTAGTCTTTGCAATGGTTGCTTCAATCTTGAAGTTGATCATGTTGGTGACCTGCAGGAACAAATGAGCTGGATTGTAAACAGATTAGATATTAGGACTAATAGCTAGAGTGAATAGATGTTACAGTATTTACTAGTGCATCTTAAAAAAAAATCTAGAGTATCATTGAAAACATTTAAAAAAAAAAAAGCATTTTACTGTTGATCTATTTACTTTTACTGTTGATTATGGCTTACAGCCAATGAAAACCCAAAAATCAGTGTCTCAGAAAACATATTATATAAGACCAATTGGCATTTTTGGCAGTGTGGGCAGTGTGCCAAGTCCTGCTGGAAAATGAAATCTGCATCTCCATTAAAGTCATCAGCTGAGGGAAGCATGAAGTTCTGTAAGATTTTGTGGGAAAACACTGCACTGACTTTGGACTTGATAATATAACACAGTGGATCAACACCAGCAGATGACATGGCTCTCCAAACCATCACTGATCATCAGTAAATTTTCTAGAGGAAGAGTGGAGAGACACACAGTCCAAACTGCTTGAGGTCTAGTAGGGTGAATCAGTGATTGTGCTGAAAACTTTAATGAAGATGAGGATTTCATTTTCCAGCAGGACTTGGCACACTGCCCACACTGCCACAAGTACCAACTGATTTTATGTAATATTCGAATTCCAAACTATTGTTTAAATTTTTATTGGCTGTAAGCCATAATCATCAACAATAAAAGAAATAAAGGCTTAAAATGGATCACTTTGTGTGTAATACATGTATATAATATATGAGTTTCACATTTTAAACTGAATTACTGAAATAAAGTAACTTTTCACTATTTTTTTTTTTAAATGCACTAGTAATCAGTACCAGTCAGAAGCAGTCATAAGAAGAATAGTGCAGTACCTGTGTTTGTGCAGATGTAATCTCCAGAAGCTTGAAATACTTCTTGGCTTTGGATTTCATATTGAACTTCTCCACAGCTTTCTTAGCCGCCGCATGGACATCCTCCCTTTCAGAGTGGGCTTCTGACCAGCCTCCCAAAGGGTTAACATTTACTTAAAGAGGAGAAATGGGCCAGAGTTTAGATCATCATGTTTATTGTTATTTTTCCATACTTTAAATTGACACAGATATTGAGCAGACATATAGACAGTTAGGTGGATGTTTTCAATTTAGCACGTTTAACCACAGACGCAGCTTCACTTTTTTTAAAAAAGAATCCTGTTCATTAAGCTTGCCATCAGCTACCAGAGCCCTGAGAGAGCAAAATTGGTCTTGCTCTCTCTGGATGGGCGCTCTTTCCCCTCATCACTCCTAGGGTGATGTTGATCAGCACAAGGCGTCTGTGAGCTGATGTATCAGAACCGAGTCGCTGCGCTTTCCTCCGAGTGTGCTGTGCTGTGATGCTACTCAGCAATGCTGCATGAGTTGGGCGGTGGTTGACTTCACATGTGTCGGAGGAGGCATTTGCTAGGCTTCACCCTCCTTGTTTTGGGGCATCACTAGTGACAGGGAGAGTCCTAATGAGTGGATTGGGTAATTGCCTTGTAAATTGTGGAGAAAATTGGATAATAATAAGTAAATAAATAAAACTACAGATGTCAGTTTTTATAGTTTACTTGTTACTATTTTTCTGTAGGAGTTATAGACATCACACCCTCTGGTTTATCACCACTGTAAACATAAGCAGTGTGAGCATCTCTACAGTGATTATTGATGACTGTGTTTACACTTTAAGGATAGAATTTTTTAGAGAAAGTGTGAGAAATTGGTGAAATTCCAGTTTAAAACAGACTATTCAGATATTAACACACAGATGTGAGTTAATACATGTCAGCCTGCTTTTGTGTGCTGATGTTTAAGTAGCAGTATTGTGTGTTAAAGGAGACCTATGATTACAGTGTAAGCCAATATAAACCACATGTCTACAGTATAATCTGTTCAAAATCCACAAACAATCTTAATATTAATATAAATTCAGATATAAATAGTACTAATAATTATCAAATGACACAATAAGGCTGTGTAGCTTGATTTTGTCGTTATGATTCAATATTCTGTATCACAACATATTATAATTCTGTTAGCAATTCAATATATTGCGATTTTTTAAATAATTTGTAAAGGAAATATGTCATAGTACAAAAAAAAAACCCACCTAATCACTACACATCGTATTTAGGAAATCTGAGTGCAATTTTTTTTTTACTTTTCATCCAATCAGAACAATGGGCTCTAAAAGCTCAACACTGCTAGCTAGCCATTGGGTAGGGTTTGGACTATTGTAAAATAATTAAAGCTTGATATTTTTTGTTGTTAAATAACAGCTGAAAAAGGATTTTGATTAATGTGTAGATGTGCAAAAATAGTAACAAACAGCACCATTAGGGTCAACAAACACACAAATTCATTTTCAAGGGTGACAAAGCGTTGAAAGCCCAATAAAATGTCTGTTAGATTAATAGAAAATCAAAAAGTTTATTTTTTTAGTTTTGCTATTAATGTTAAGGATAGAAATCAGTTTCCTTCAAACTTACAAGCCTTTTAAATTCAACGGTGTACACATAACATCCTTGTATTTTAGTTAAATATAAGAAAAAGTGTAAAAAATAAATAAATAAAAATGACTGCCTCATAAAAGAGCTCTTTACAGGTTTCTGACAGAAACAAATAAATATTTATTGAAATTCTTCATTCTTAACAGCCTCTATATGTAAAGATGTACTGTGTCCAATATCCCATTTTTAATATGTAATGAGTAAAAAAAAATGTTGCAAAAAAATAAATAAATAATACATTCTGTAATACTTTAATATACCAATATTTTCTTACACCCCTATTAAATACTCATTCACATAAATACACACCTCTCAATGAGTTACCATCTTAATTTTCTCATAATGAAACAAATATAATTTTAAAAAATCAGTATTAATAAAGCCACTCACTTGCTGTAATCTCTTCCTCTTCTATGGGCGGCTGAGCTTCAATCAGCTGGGCCACAGAGAGAAACCCGAACAGCAGAAAGAGGTACAGATCCATGCTTACAGCTGTGTTCTCTCTACAGCAGGAGCGAGAGACTGTTTGTGTGTGAGAGAGAGATATAACAGAGAGAGAGTGAGAGAGAGAGTGAAGAAGTTCCTCTCGCTGCAGAATGTCAGACTGGCCTGATAGCTCACACCCTTCCTGGCAGGGTGGGTGGAGTGTGTGAGCTTTATAGAGTGCCAGACTCTGAGAGAGTGAGTAAGTGAGTGAGTGCGAGTGTATGTGTGTACAATGAGTCAGGGGACTTCTGTCTGCCTCTGTGTGTGTATATATATATATATATGTAGGGGTGTGTGTGTGTTTGCAGAGAGAGAGAGAAAAAGTTAATCTTATTACTGCGTTAAGCCTGTAGCCTGCTGCTGCTGCTGTCCATGGGCTGCTCCCTATCTCCACCAGCTTCTGTCTTCACTGAGCAGCTTGAACTCGGTTAAACACAGGGAGGAATTCTGTGAACAGTGAAGCCAGCTCAATCTGAGGCTTAACTAACACCAGGGCCGTAACTGTAGGTTCAGCTGTGGAGGGCTTTTATTCACTTCTTGTGGCTGGTGTGGGCCTCACACAAGGTTCTGACCTTTCACAATTGAGCTGTTAGTAATAAAGCTACTTTATAAATATAGAAGCATGAATACTGATTGTTTCCATAGTCATAAAAAAGCAGAAAGGTCTGGAAATTCTGTACTTGGAAACAAAAAAAAATGTTAAGAATATTCTCAAAGAAGAATTGTTAACCGCTCTGCTCTTAGATTCTCTGTCCAAGCCAGACCCAATGGAAAACCTGTGTCGTGCCAAGATTCCCCAACATTTTCCTCGTGCTTTGCCAGTTCACGCTGAAGAAAACGGTCTGTGATAAAGGCCTTCGTTTTTTTTTCTTCTATTTTTTTCATTTTATATAAAGCTTTGGAGTGCTAAATCAATATAGCTAAGAAACAAATACAAAAAAGTTATGTTATAAATCAATTTTTTTTTTAAATGTGCACCAAATCCTGTATTTGATATTACACAAATATTTGCCAGTTATCAATTATCGGCATTTACAGATATAATTCCAGTATTATTGTGATTTTTTTTTTTTACTTAAAAAAAAACAATTTATACAACACCCTTAAGGAAAATTCGATACTTAAAGCAGCACTAGGTAGGATCTTTTTAAATAAGTAAAATCACAGCTTGAAACTCACAGCTTGAAACTGCAGCGCTCCATTGAGGTGTAATAGGAAGAACAGCGGTGCTCTCGTGTCTGTGCCGGAGCTCCTCTGAGCTCAAACCAGACTAAGTTTTCTGAGGCAGCTGCGACCAATGCTTGCGAGAACTGCGACCTGCTTTCTGACCTTTAGTTCTAACAGTTCTACAAGGACTACTGGTTCATTCTTTATGAACATACAGACACATGGCAGAAGCTGGAGACAGACCGAATATCTGTGAAAGCCAGAAAACGAGAAAGAGGAACTAATCCGCCTGAAACATTTATTACACTTTGCAACTGTAGGGGGAGCCCACGAGCACAAAATATCAATCCTACCTAGTGGAGCTTTAAGGGAACCCTTAAGTTATGATGATCTCCCTTAAGAAAGCCCTTAGATAACACTTAATGAGCCACTAAACCCTAAACCAGGGGTTGGCAATAGGCAACCTATGGGCCAGATGTGGCCCACAAGCATAAAACATTTGAGTTTGAACTATAATGAACATATATGAAAAAAAATATATACAGGTGCTGGTCAACGAATTAGAATAATTTGAAATAGTGCAATCATGAAATTCTTTGAATGCATTTTTTGTGCAGAAAGCAAATCAGGTGTTCACCGCACCTGTCCTACTCGTTAGACTAATCACAGAACTCGTTACTTGGAAAAAAATTTGCTCAGCTGAGCTTTCCAAAAGGCCCATTTAGGCCATTTAACTGTGACACTGTTGTTTTATTGAATTAGAATAATGGAGAAACCGTTTAATTGAATTAGAATAATTTTTATTATAATTACAATCATCACTTTCTCAGTATTTTGTGGCTGCCCCCTTGGCTTGTATGACTGCCTGAAGTCTCCGCGGCATCGATTTGACCAGCTTGTCGCAAGTTTCCGCACTCACAGCTTCCCAGGCAGTGGCGATGTTCTGCTTCAGTTGGTCCAGCGTAGTAGGCTTTCTGTCGCGAATTTTCCGCTTGACGATGGCCCAAAGGTTTTCAATGACATTGAGGTCAGGCGAGTTGGCTGGCCATGCCAAAACTTCAAGCTGTTTTTTAGTAAACCAATCTTTGGTCGACTTTGCCGCATGAGCCGGTGCAAGATCCTGTTGAAATATGAAGTCTTCTTCGCCGAACTGTTCCTCAACAGTCGGAATCAGGAACATTTCCAGAACATCTTGATATACGGCAGCATTGACAGTCTTCTTGAGGAAGCAGAGTTTCCCTACACCTCGAGCGGACATGCATCCCCAGACCATAACGCTCTGGGGAAACTTGACGGATCTTTTCACGCACTCGTGGTTGTAGGTTTCGCCACCACAACGCCAGACACGAGGACCTTGGTCACCGAAGGAGATGCAGAAGCGTGATTCGTCACTGAAGACCACTTTCTGCCAGTCTTCAGCAGTCCACTCGCCGTGTTCTTTGGCCAACTTCAGCCGTTTCTCCATTTGTTTCTTGTTCAGCATCGGTTTTACTGCTAGAACGCGAGATTTGAAGCCGAGTTCGCGCAGACGACGGTAAGTGGTTGATCTGGAGACGTCAGCGCCGGTCTGCTTGTTCCACAAGTCGGTGAGCTCGGAAGTGGACTTGAACCGGTTGCTGACTGCGATCTTTCTCAGCTGCTTGTTGTCGTGAGCAGAAGTTTTTCGGACGCCGGAACAGTTGGTGCGCTTGCTGCAGTTTTTCTTGAGAGCTTTGCAGACGGAAGACTGGCTGATGCCGAGCTGCTCAGCAATTTTAGTTTGGGTCAAGCCTTGTTGGCGAAGGGCTTGAATTTGAGCCACTATTCCGGTTGAGAGGTCGCGCTGCTTACCCATGATTGATTTTACAACTTAGAAATTCTACTCAACCCTGACTTTATACTGCACAGTGAACACTCTTCACAGAAAACAAAAATTCGAGCATTTATTCTAATTCAATGAAACGGTTTCTCCATTATTCTAATTCAATAAAACAACAGTGTCACAGTTAAATGGCCTAAATGGGCCTTTTGGAAAGCTCAGCTGAGCAAATTTTTTTCCAGGTAACGAGTTCTGTGATTAGTCTAACGAGTAGGACAGGTGCGGTGAACACCTGATTCGCTTTCTGCACAAAAAATGCATTCAAAGAATTTCATGATTGCACTATTTCAAATTATTCTAATTCGTTGACCAGCACCTGTAAATAAAATGCTTTTCTGGCGAGCTTTTGTTCCCCTGTCTTTCTGTCGCGCTCAGAGTATCGGCTCACCATCTTCTTATAAGGTCGTTTTTTTTCCCAATTTACTAGCCGGGGCAGCTGTAGTGTATTGGTGTATCTACTACCATCCCATTGCACTTAATTTTCAAAAAAACAGATTTTTTTTTGTGGCCCCCCACATAATATAAATATTTGAAAAAATATCTGGCCAACAAGCCAAACTTAATTGCCGACCCCTGCCCTAAGCCATTTTTTTTAAATCAGAGGAACACTGCTGCAGCTCAGGCCAATCAGCTCTTCCTTCTGCCCCACCTCTAAACCCATACATCACCCATACACGTTCTGCCAAACTACCCCTCTCATTAAAGTGTTTTACACACAGTAAGCCAAATTAATGTGAACCCAAAAGAATTAAACAAAAAATGCCAAAACAGCTTTTAATCTTTTCTCAAATCTTAAATGTTGAAAGCTAAAACATAAGGCAAATCAATGTAACATTTATTTCTACAGCTGTTATACCAGGGTGTGTAATCTTAAAGTTATTAATATGTACAGAACAACTACGTTGGCTTAGAATTTCACAGAATTTCACATTGGTGAAATGTTAGCCCTAAGTGCCAAGTGAATAAAATAAAACCAGATACTGCACATGTGAACACTGACTACAACTGAGGTAAGAGGAAAATTGTCCATGTTAATCATCTACTCTTACTGTAAAATGAAAGGAGGTACACAGCTCACCAGATCTCCATATTGGCTTTTAAAGGCCTTGCAGTTTTTGATTATCTGTTTTTGACACTGCTATAACTCTGAGTCATGTGACTGATAGCCTTTCACACAGCACACATCCAGACACAATGTGGAATGTGCTACACAGTGACACACCCCCACAACACAAAAGCAATGGCAAAACAAGCAGACCGCCAGTCACATTTAGGCTGAGCGATGCTGACACACCAGTCCATCAGCCACCGGCCTTCTGCGTCAGTCCTGCGTTACCCAACTCCGGCAGTCACAGTCTATCCCACCCACTGTCACACACACTTACTTACATTTTTCATAGAGGTGTGCCAAAAAATCGATTCACATAAGAATCTTGATTCTCATTTACTACGATTCAGAATCGATTTAAAATGTCCCAAAATCGATTCTGAGGGGCGGGTTTTAGACTGATTTTGGGCTGGGTATTTTTGTTGGACCTGGCAACCCTGGGGATAGGGCTTGTCCCTTCAAACGGAGATCTTCCAGACACACACAGAGCGTAGGTGTTTGAGAATCACCGGTAAGATGGCAGAACAAGCACTATATTACCTTAGATTAACGTGTAGTTTCAATGTTTTATGGCAGAATGCTTCATAACAAGCATAAAAAAGATCGCTAGTAGTTAGTTTCAGTAACTGTTAGCTAGCTAACTAGCTAACTTTCCAGTTCCACCTTAAATAACGCTACAGGTGGCAGCGGGCTGCAGCATTTAAGGCGGAACGGAAAAATAACAATAAGCTAATCAGAGCTAATTTCAGCTCCTCATCACAGAGGAATTAAGGAATGGACAATATGAATTAATTTCTCCACCTCCTGCCCCCTTTCTGAAGAAATACAACGACCTTAAAGTTAACTAGTTAATCAGCAGCTGCTCCTGAACTTTAGCGCTCCACTGCTATCATCACATCAGCCCAGCAGCGTCACCTACACACCACCGCTAGTAGCCTGGTAATAAAGCAGTGTTATTTATTATTTATTTATTGTTCATTAACGTCATTGTGATATCCCAGTGATTTCTCTGTCACTGAGGACCCACATTCCTGCACATTTTATTGTTTTTGTAACACATTACTTGCTCCAGGACCAGTGTATATTATGGAGGGTTTTTTTTCAATAAGATTCATAAGCCAGAAGCAGAAATTTTTATAATTCAAATCGTTTTGAATCAAAAATCGATTTTGAATCGAATCGTGGCCCCCAAAATCGGAATCGAATCGAATCGTGAGATAGTAAACGATTCCCACCCCTAATTTTTCATTTCGTGCTTAAAGAGCACATTCACTCTCTTAACATCTGTGAGTTACCTGCAATCTCAGCACATCTGAAACATGCCTAGAGATAATAGTAATAAACAAACATAGGGGATGGGAAATGCTTAGAATGGAGCAGACTTTATCCAATCAGATACTTACTTCTGTGCTTCAAGAAATCACTACTGATTTAAAGGTGAAAAAAAAACACCACTCACAGCCACTGCTATATGTATTAACGCTAATTTATGCTCAGAGTTAACGATACAGATACACAGAGCCCGTATTTTATCCACATTTCCCTGAATCCTTACAGATACATGCATCACAGGGCAGTAACAGCAGAAATCTAATCAAGAAGAACCTACCGTAAATATTTTTTTTTTGTCATTTCTAGTTGTATTTTTCTTTGTTATTTTTATTATTTTAAACATTTCTGCATTGTAGTAATATATAAAGGACATATGAAAAACATATGGAATTATTTTGCCCAAAAAAAAAGTGTAAAACAAACCAAAACAGATCTAAAATCTCTTGCTTAGATGACAGTTTCGCACATCTTGGCTGGTCAGTTTTATGAAGTAGAGTCACCTGGAATGTTAACAGCTTTCAGTTCACAGCTGTGCTGAACTCTTCAAGAGTTAATTACTTTAATTTCTTGCCTCTTAATAAGTTGTTTGAGAGCATCAGTTGTAAAGTTGTGAAGAGGTAGAGTTACAGGTATAAAGTGAATAGCTCTATTTGAGTAATGATCTAATACATATTATGGCAAGAAAAACACAGGGGGCCCTAAAAAAATAATATTTCATGGTATTTTTGTGATAAGTCTCTTTGTGATATGAAAAAATAAATAAATAAATAAATAAATATACTGTGAAAAAATATATACTACAGCAACAAAATGAAAATTTAATTGTATTATTGCATACGATATGATATGGCACACCCCTAACTGAGATATTAACAGATACTCAGACTCAGACACACTCTCAATCTTTAAATCTAGACTCAAAACATTTCTATTTGCTCAAGCTCATTACAATTTTCTTCCTCTTACAGCTTATCCAGCAAATATAAACCCTGTCCTAATCATCTGCTTTCTCTTTCTCTCCCCATGTCCTGAGCTGCTGCTACCAGTGCCCATCCCACTCCAGCAGAGTTTTATAAAAACCATTCTAACCCCTTTTTCTTCCCTCCCCTCTCTGTTCTCTCTCTCTATCTATCTTTCTCACATGTGCTGAGACGCCTGACCGGCCGGTTTTCCTGGATGTGTCCGTCTGTGGTTCCAGCTTTCAGGAATCAGCCCTGTCCTTCTACTCATCAGAATTATTTCACAACCCTTCTAACTTCTGCTTTTTTTCTCTTCCTTTCCTTTCTGTTTTCTCTATCTATCTCTTTTACATGTATGGAGATGCCCTGTTCCTGATGTTCCCAGCCTGGCTCTCCACTGCCCGCTGTGTTGTTCTCCGGCTCTGCAACCCTGCACTGATTACCATTAACACACTCAGTATCTGTTTTCTGTATTAGCCATAGCTCTATAGTTTGTGCCCATCACATTCTTATATTCATAAATTAGTACCTGTTATATTAGCCATAGTTCACATTAATTCTCTGTACTGTTTTTGTTATTTGTTTGTTTGTACTGAGCGGGTCGACCCGAGTAGGATGGGTTCCTCGGACTGAGTCTTGGTTCCTTCCAAGGTTTCTTCCTCTTAAAGGGAGTTTTTCCTTGCCACTGTGTCACCATAAAATTGGCATCTCTGTGGTGCTGCTCATAAGAGGCGTGGACCTGTTTTTCCTGTAAAGCGGCTTTGTGACAACCTTTGTTGTAAAAAGCGCTATATAAATAAAATTGAATTGAATTGAATTGAATTGAACAGATACAAGATTTTTTTTTTTTCAGATTGTAACAGACTGTAAAAGAAGACAATGATCCAGAATGTCACGATACTACTAATAAAAATAATGCACTACAAATATCTTCATATATCAAGGATTAAAGTCAAATAAACGATACTGACAGATCGTTCACACTATTCCAAAACATTATTATTATTATTCCAAAACAATTCCATCATTTTTTATCCTATGACAATTTCCCTAAAATTGTGTTTAACAAAATCACAGTATATCTCCTTGCTTGCAGTGTTGCAATATACTGCAATATACTAAATCGTGATAGAGTACTCATCAAACTACCAATTTCTTGCCAATATGCCTTCCTAATATGTATTTTTAACTGGCCTTGGCTGCAAAATAAGAGCAAAAAAAAGGCAAAAAAGCAGTGTGTTTTTCTGCGACAGTTTAAGCCTGACTGAAAGTTAAAAGAGTTTTCAGTGAAGAAGTGCCAGGACGGAGAGCTTTAATCCAGCAGGGTTTAATCTGTGTCCTGAAAACTGTCCCAGAGTGCTTAATCTTGTGCTGCTATACAGCTGAGTTAAGGTAAAAGACACAAGGCAATTAGAGCTGCATGTGGAGAAACACTTCAGCTGTTTATCTGATTCATTTTCTGCCTGAAGTTTCTCACAGTTTCTAACACAGATCCTGTGTTAAGATCTTAAAGAAATCACCTCTTCTGTCTTGTTTCGAGTTAGCGTTAATAGAGTTTATGGACTCCATTGACATCTTAAGGCTTCAGAGAGAGCCCCGGGAAGATGAGGTGATCTGTAAAGCTTAACCCCCGAGGCTCCTGCACTGAAACGACCCAATTATCTGGCAGGCCTGTCTGAGCACCTCAGTGAACTCCTAAATCCTCCAGAACCAGTGTGACTGCATTGCGTTCCTCAGCTTAATATATAAAGCTGTTCATATGTCAAGCCTGCTGAACCAGAAAACAGACACTTCACATCTCACTGCACCATAAATTGCAAAACTGAGAAATTACAAGTAAAAATGAGGCAAAATTAACTTAAAATGTATGGTTATTAATACTCATATGTATATAATTACAAAAGACATTTCCAAAAATCAGTTTGGAGCTAATTGATTAATGTAAATGGTCTGAATCTAAATCACAACGTGGATCAAATTATTTTCTATTACCACAATTCATTACAATTACAGTAAATGACGTTTATTTTTTAGCTGCTGCAGTACAGAAGTTGAACCAGCAGATGCCAGCACTCATTTTTCTCTCATTGTTTTGTGCCGTTTTAACTTCTCAGTTGCTGCTCAACTCATTTATATATAATGCACAATGTAGTATCTTAATTTAATTTATGCGTGACAATCAAAACTTTTTGCACACTCATTCAGGCAAGAAAAAAGTAGAAAAAAAACAGACATATGAAAAGCCCAAATATTAACACAATACCCGTTATTTTACGTAATTAAAAGAAATTTTTTTTTTAACACATTTTACTCAAAACAACTAGGCCTGAATGAAAGACAGAAATAAGCGATTATTCTCAATCAGAAGACCAGGATCATTGACCCTGTGATTTTAATAATTTAACATATTTGGATAATCGTTTAACCTCGTTGTCAAAACGTTTATCAGTTCTTCTTGAGTCACTTGCTAAAGTATTTGAATGACATTTATTAAAATGTGAATTTTAATCATATATTAAAAGATTCAACTAAGTTTCAAATATGTAAATCATTATTTTAAAAGATTAATTATTTCTAAAGAATTCATACACATTTATACAAAATATGCTTTCCGAATAGTGACTTAAATCACCTGCATTAAAGTTTTGAATCTTTTAGAAAACTGATTCGAAAAACTGATTCAAACTACTTTCAAAAATATCCGAATCTTTTAGCAAACTGATTCAAACAGTATAAAAAAATATTCGAATATTTTAGCAAACTGATCCAAACTACTACCAAAAAGATCCGAATCTTTTAGCAAACTGATTTGAACTACTTTAAAAAAGATCCGAATCTTTTAGCAAACTGATTTGAACTACTTTAAAAAAGATCCGAATCTTTTAACAAACTGATTCAAACTGCTTTCAAAAAGATCCGATTCTTTTAGCAAACGATTCAAACTACTTTTAAAAGGATGCAAATCTTTTAAAGAAATAGTTAAAATAGATTAAAAAAAGATTTGAATATTTTTAGTTAACTGGTTCGAAAAACGGTTTTAAACTACTTTCAAAAAGATCCGAGTCTTTCAGAAAACTGATTCAAACTACTTATAAATACACTCTAATTACATTGGGAAAAGACTCGAGTAACTTCTCTGAAGACTAGGGACAAATCGCACTATATAAAAAGAGATGAGCTCTCTAAGGAGGACTGAACACTGAGAATGAGACTTTTAAACAGTGAGATTAATGAATTAATCACTGATTTGAATCTGTAACACTGATTAAACACTCATTCACAGACAGCGGTGTGTTAGGGTCTGGAGGCAGCGTAGTGATGGTGAATAATGAAGTTTTTTTCATTGGAGCTGGTGAGAGTGAAGTGACTGAAATGGGGAAGCAGGCTCTGTAATTAGAGATAATAAATAAACACAGCAGTAGCAGCAGCCTGGTCTTACCTATGAGGAGGGAGAACAGGGCCGGTGATGTATAGACTAGCCCCTCTCACCAGCTGAACCCACACAGTACTTTTTAGCTCTGATCGGCAAAAGTGGCTAAAAACTTTTCCGCGCGTCTTTAAACAAACTTCAGACTCCGCCTCTCTTCACGTATCTGCGCTTGATTGGTGGCCGGCCAGTGCTTGATGATGATCGACAGGCCACTCCACCTATAGGCACGGAATAAAGCGGAACTTAATAATAATATCTAATATTAACAAAATATGTTATACTACTAAGTAGTGTATATAATTATTAGCTATCTAATATTCCAACTTCTTTTATATAGTTTCTTGTGAATTTTTACAAAGCTGTTTTTACACCATTAAACAGTTGAATGTCTGTCTCTGGGTAATTGCTACAAAAAGAACAATCTGTTTCAATGTTAAACTTTTATGTATAAGTTTTTTTATGGCACGTCCTTGATTGTATTAGTAATCAGGAATCGATTAGGAAGTATTAATATTTTTATTTTTCTTACCGTGTTGCGGTAGGGACGCAAAAAAGGGATTAGGGACTCGTTAAAATAATTAATTAGGGACTCGCTAAATTATGAGTTTTCTGGACTGATGTTTGGGCCAATGAGAGACTTCGATTTTGAAGGCTTGTCCTCCTCCTACACACACACATACACACACACACACAGAAATCAGGAGTGCTGGGAGCAGGCAGTTTGCGGAGGAGAGGGGAGAGCATGTTGTGAGTGATCTGTATTGTTGTTATTATTGTGTTTAGTTGCGTTTAATAATGATATATAATGCGGTGTACAGTGTGGTTGACTGACCCGCTGTGTTACACTGTTAGCCTGCAGCCTGGCTGTCTGTCGGTCTGTTAGCCTGTTAGCAGCCTCGCTAGGGCTTATGAATATCTGCCCTGCTGCCTGTCATCCACCTATCGGCACAAACCCGAGACTGCCATAAATATATCCTACCTTTTACAAGAACACCCAACGCAGCCTGATGTAAAAACAGCCAGAAATCTTCTAGTTTTGTATTTTTTTGCCTAAAGCTTCCAAAATGAGAGCTAGTTTCAGCATCCTCACACACAGAGACTGGCAGGATCCGGTTACCAGGGTGCAGGTTGCTGTTAGCAACACAATGGCAGCGGGTCCTGGGTTAGCTAAACCAAGCTAAGCTAGCCTATGCTAAGCTAATTGTATATTTTAGGTTAAATTATATATTATATGTTGTTAAGCGATTGAAAGACCCACAAAATACCTTCCTAACCATAAATTAATGTTTAGTCATGTTTAGTTTTATTTGTATACACTGTAGTTACACCTTATCTGCATTTCCTCAACAATACTATTATTATTCTCTCTTTAAAAAAAATGAAAAACGTAAAAAACATTTAACGATATAATCCAACATTCCGATATTGATACAAAGAGTATAACTTACTTTATTTTATAGGAATGCACCAATGGGAATTCTTGACCAATGCCAAAATCCGATATTACACATGTGTATATATTACATTTGGCAGACGCTTTTGTCTAATGCGACTTACAATAATGGTGTACGTATAGTAATAGTAAGTTCAAGAAAAACAACAAAACATTTAAGACTGGGTATAAAGGAGGCCCAAGGGAAATAGTGGGATAGAAAAGAGGGGGAAAAAGGGGAATATATATATAATATATATATAATATATATATATTTGAAGTAGTTAGTTTGTTAGAGGTGTTAGGAGAGTAAGTGCTTTTTGAAGAGCTCTTTCTTCATGAGTTTCTTACAGATAGCAAGGGACACTCCCGATATACACATTTATGAACTACAGAGTGACTACACACCCCGGTATTACTTTAGAAACAAATGTAACATTTATTTGCATTACATTTTAGATTATATCCAACTTTATGCAAATAATAAAATGAGAGAAATTGCAGTCTTTTTCCATTTGAAACACATACAAATCTGATTTCTCAACACACTTCAGGAGGTGATTTGTGCAGATATATCAGTGTAAGCACATCTGTCTCTAAAAGATGCATTTGGCAACTGAAACTTCTCATAGTTAAACTGAAACATGGCTAATAATTGCTAAATAATTGCTAAAAATTTGCATTTTTCACCTCACACAGAATTCAGAAACCAAAGCAATGCAAGCATTTGACTAACAGTTGTAAATGCAGGTGGCTGTAAACAGGGTCTTGGATGGTAGATTCTTCCCATTAGAGTTTGGTTTAAAATTTAATTCTGAGTTTAGATTAGATAAACTGCAGTCTGGCAGGCAGATGGTTCTGCTATTTTTAAGCAAACCTCCGGCACCCTCATCCCCACCATTTTTCTGCGTCATTGCACATTGCACATGTCGCACACTCATTTCCACAACACATCTTTTGTGATGGCCTTTGCTGTCTGCTCTGCTCCTTTCCTCTGAATTCAGCAGACTTCAAGTCTTGTTTATCAGCTGTACCTAATGTCTTCCTATGCTTAGGTTTTATTTGAGGGGATTTTTAGAGGTTACATTTATGCAATTTTGAGGCCAATTTTCTCCTCCCGACTATTAGTTTGCTTATAAATTATGATCTTCCTTGATGATCCTGTAGTGTGTGGTGTCTATGATCCAATCTTGACTCTTCCAATCTTCTCTCAGAACAGTCCAGCCTCCCTGATCATGAATCGAAATATTCTTGAGGGGAAGATTGATTGGCTATGTATCGCATCGGCCAATTTTCAGCTGGTGCTGAAACAGGATTAGATTATTGTTATGATTAAAATAATAACTGAATTATATATTTTAATGCTAAAAACAGCTCTGGAAAAAAATGAAGAGACCACTGCCGTTTCTGAATAATCGTCTCTGCTTTTGCTATTTATAGGTATATAGGAGTTCAGAAATCAATATGTGGTGGAATAAACCTGGTTTTTAATCACAGTTTTCATGCATTTTGGCATGTTCTCCTCCACCAGTCTTTCTGACAACTTTATGTCACTCCTGGTGCAAACATTCAAGCAGTTCAGCTTGGTTTTATGGCTTGTGATCTTCCATCTTTCTCTTAATTTTATTCCAGAGGTTTTCAATTTGGTAAAATCAAAGAAACTTATACTTTTTAAGTGCTTTCCTATTTTTTCCAGAGCTGTATATAGGATATTTTAAGCAGTAAGATGACTACGGAAAACAGGCAGTGAGGCGCCTGATGTTGGGATACTCGTTCCTGCATTATTGGCATCTCAGGAAACTAAAACATAGCTATTAAAATGAAACTATTTACACATATCTCACCTGAAGTCTATTTATTTTGGTGAGTAAAGCTCTTTTGTTTATATACAGTCAGCTTAAACTCCCAGAATATGCTTAGAGGTGGAATCTGTTGTATATTGGCTGACATCTATTTGCCCCCCCCCCCCCCCCCTTCAAAAACACAGATTGGTCCATCTCTTGTTAATACGAAGCATATTAAATACTTACAATTCAGTGTTCTGTATTGTGGGGTGGGCACCGACCCTTTAATGGCCTTAGAGCTTATACACCTGTGGCTGCGTGGAAGTGATTGGGACCTGAGTTTAATTATTTTGATGGGTGAACAAATAACTTTGGCAACATGGTGTAAATATAGCTATATGCCTACAACTTTCAATGTCAGTTAGAATGAATAAAAGGCTGTAGTGTGTGGGTCACGCATTAGTCCACAATTATGCTTAATGTCCAAAAACCCAACGTTGCTCCCCTCAGCACCATAGCTAGCATCCAACCAGGACTACACTTCTCCTGTAGCCTGAGAGAGCTCTAAAGAACAGAATAGAGGGCTTTGGAAATAGAATGTGAAATAAGAAAATAGATTCCACCCCTGCTGTGATTCACAGAGCTCCGGAGAGCGCAGCTGTTGAGAGTGACTCCATCAGTCGTGGGCTGGAGATTTCTCTCTTAGTCTGTTAGAAGTTGGCAGTGTATTTTTAGAGCGTAGCCTCGGTCCTCAACTGAGCTTCTGGTGACTATGCTCCATTAGGCTAGAGCCTCATTTTCTTGTGTTGCCTGCCATTGATTCAATGAACTAGCCAGCTCACTTTAATCAACTAATGATGTTAAGGTTTATATAATATATCAATTGAACTGATGACTAAAACTCAAATTTTAACATATCAGACTATATAATCTATAATGAATCTAATGAATCTATGACTTTCTAAAAGCCTTAAAGAGTTCTTTGGATCTGTTTATGGCAATCCACTTACTTTAACTTTAATCAAGTGCAAAATAACTAATATTTAAGGTTTAAATAAGAGACAGGCTCCTCCAAAAACGTTTCTAATCTTGTTCTAATCATCTGCAGATGCGCTGCCTCTTGTTTGCACCACGTGTTAAAATATACAGGTACTTAATGACTAAAAGTTGTCAGGAGAGGGAAGCATAAAGTGCTGTAAGATTTTTCGGGAAAACACTGCACTGACTTTGAACTTGATAGAACACAGTGGATCAACACCAGCAGAAGACATGTCTCTCCAAACCATCACTGCTCATCAGTAAATTTTACATTTCATTTGGAAATCAAGGAAGCAGAGTCTGGAGGAAGAGTGGAGAGACACACAGTCCAAACTGCTTGTGGTCTAGTGTGAAGTTTCCACAATCAGTGATGGTTTAAAAAAAAAGGCATGTCATCTGCTGGTGTTGATTTATCAAGTACAAAGTAAAATCTTATAGCACTTCCTGTGCTGAAAACTTTTACGGAGATGTGGATTTCATTTTCCAACAGGACTTGGCACTGATATAAATGTTTCAATGATATCCATTTTTCAGATTTACTAATATATAGCAACACTCTGATGTAGTACACCATGCTATATTATGGAGTGCATTATTAGCATTATTATTTGAATTTATATGTGTTTTTATTCTCTTACAGAAGTGACTGCTGACCCCTCTGTTCTAGAAGCCAGCGATGCGGGGCTTCCACTCCAAGCTGGATGCGTCGTCGCTGGGCATGGCCGTGCCGCTGAACCTGGCCGTGGAGACGGAGAAGGCCCAGGCTCTCCTCCAGACCTTCAGCACAGCCTCTTTACTGGCCAGTGCAGGCCTGGGAGTCTTCTGCTTCCTGGCCGACCACATCCTGACCTCCCCCTTCATCCAGCACCATGTGTGGCTCAGGGCAGCGCTGGACAACTCTGTGCACGGTGTGATCGGTCTGTGGTCCTGGGCCATCGTCATCGGGCTGAGGAAGAAGAGTGACTTCTATGAAGTCGTCTTGGCGGGCTTCCTCGCCTCCATCATCGACCTGGACCACTTCTACATGGCCGGATCGCTGTCGCTCAAAGTAGGTCCTTTTATTTCCTTGCACTCTTTTAGTGTGACTCATGCATTGCATCTGCTGACAGCAGAGATTCTGAGGGACATAATCTCCTCCTCTCTGCCAAGCACAGCACATTATTATTCAATACTGCAAATATGCCTTTTCATGTGCCAAGATAATGTTAGGAAATGTGTACTCTGATGTCTTCTTCAAATAGGTTTCTGTGAGCAAACTAGGCCAAGTTAGCTTGCATTTTTTCATATAAAAGTGATGATAACATTTATAATATTTGTACAAACCTGTCCATATACAACCAGAACATTCATTGGTGCCCTTGTTACTTTAATATTACCATTAAATCCTATCCTAAAGTACAGCCAAGCACCAAGTGACCAAGACATTTGTAGACTTTATTGATATAGTGATAGATCTTGAAAGCTTTCATTCCAAGTCATTTTAGGCCTTTTTTTATTGGTCCGCTCATCATAAAATTGACACAGTGCATTTTTTCTTGGATTTTGGAATTTAGCGTATGTGTTGAACAAAACTATTCCACAGCAATTAGATCTCTATTCTTGTCTCATAATGCTCCAGAATCATTATAAAGATGTACAGTATGATTTGCTTTTTCCTTTATATGATAACTGCAGATTTTTTTCAGTAGCTCTGCACAAGGAAAGTTTAATCAAATTCCCTTAAATGCTCTGTCACTAAAAATGGAGGAAGGACAAAATCAATAATTCCTTTTATTGGCTGGAACGTTTTAGTGCACACTAGACCTTGAGTTGCTGATTACATTAGCACTTTAAGCGATGTCCTACACCATGTACCCTTTGCAGTGTAGTCTTGCAATAAACTAACTGTTCATTTGTCTTCCCTTTGTCTTTTCAGTGTACTTTATCCCATGAAACGCTAACTTTTAGGGGATTTTATCACCTAAAGGTCTGGAACAGAGTTCAGACCAAGGCTTGGTCTGTTTAGTTTTGGTTTCACACTGCAGTTTAATAACTTAATGCAATAAAGAAGAAGTCTATTTCATTACCTAGTTTGGCAGCATCTCCCTACTATATTCAACACCGATTGGCTTGTAGAATGTTGTCAGATTGTTAAGATTCCCTTTTTTTTATAGGTGTTGTGCTGAATTATATCAGGGACACAGACTTTCTGTTACAGTAGAATCTACAAAATCTACAGTTACAGTAGATACAGAAATCGCCAACATAAGCATTTTCATACATAATGCCACGTGATGAGCCTGTTCTTGAGGGGAAGTCAGATTTTGGCACAACACCAGATCTTTTTCTTCTTCTGTTGTTGAAGGGTCAATGACAACCTGCCTCAACTTTCTGTAATTTCTCCAAAAGTCTTAACCTTCTCAAAAACATGTTTAGACCCCTTGGTTTATTTGAGATCAAATTCCGACTAAGGTTTCTGCCACCTTTTCACCTTTTATTTTCACCTTTAAATTAAGGGTGCTTTCACACCAGCACTATTTGGTTCAGTTAAAGCTGACTGTGGACTCTGGTTCGTTTGTACCTTTAGTGTGGATTGATTGACCAGGTGTGAAAACAGTAATTGCACTCAGGTGTGGATCCAAACAACCAAATTATGACCTACTAGTGGATGTGGTCCTGGCCCAGTTCCAAATGAACTCTGGAGTGGTTTGCTTGATCCAATCCGACCCAACTATCAAATATACTTCTTTTATTTAAGCTAAACTGATGATAAGGTGCAGTTTAATCTGATATATTAGCAAGATAACGCTAATTACCACAGCTATGAACAAACACTGTCTCTGCTCCATGCTGTTTACACTCACAGTATGTGCTGTGTTCACTGCTGACAGCCGTGCATGTACCTTTGAAAACATTGCTCCCGTGGCAGACAACTCTGACCAATCAGAGGAGACGATGTGCTTGCATGGATTATTGGTGCGTATTTTGGTAAAAAGGCTTCAAGTAAACAAACTTATCAACTCATCCATACCATAAAAATCAACTACAGGTGTGAAAATGCTCTAAGAAATGTCCAAAAGTCCAGACCACACTAGGCCTGTGTGAAAGTACCACCAGTAACTGCCAGCAATATCAGTGTGCAGCTGGTGTGAATGTACTCCTTCATGTTAGACAGATGCAGGAAGACATACAGTTGTGGTCAAAAGTTTACATACACTTGTAAAAAAACATAATGTTATGGCTGTCTTGAGTTTTCAATAAGTTCTACAACTCTTATTTTTCTGTGATAGAGTGATCGGAACACATACATGTTTGTCACAAAAAAACAGTCATAAAATTTGGTTCTTTCATAAATTTATTATGGGTCTGCTGAAAATGTCACCAAATCTGCTGGGTCAAAAATATACATACAGCAACATTAGTATTTGGTTACATGTCCCTTGGCCATTTTCACGGCAACTAGGCGCTTTTGGTAGCCATCCACAAGCTCCTGGCAAGCTTCAGGTCGAATGTTTGACCACTCTTCTTGACAGAATTGGTGCAGTTCAGCTAAATGTGATGGTTTTCTTGCATGAACCCGTTTCTTTAGCACTGTCCACATGTTCTCAATGGGGTTTAAGTCAGGACTTTGGGAAGGCCATTCTAAAACCTTAATTCTAGCCTGGTTTAGCCATTCCTTTACCACTTTTGATGTGTGTTTTGGGTCATTGTCTTGTTGGAACACCCAACTGCGCCCAAGACCCAACCTTCGGGCTGATGGTTTTAAGTTTTCCTGCAGAATTTGGAGGTAATCCTCCTTCTTCATTATCCCATTTACTTTCTGCAAAGAACCAGTTCCACTGGCAGCAAAACATCCCCAGAGCATAATACTACCACCACCATGCTTGACAGTAGGCATGGTGTTCCTGGGATTAAAGGCCTCACCTTTTCTCCTCCAAACATATTGCTGGGTGTTGTGGCCAAACAGCTCAATTTTTGTTTCGTCTGACCAGAGAACTTTCCTCCAGAAGGTTTTATCTTTGTCCATGTGATCAGCAGCAAACTTCAGCCGAGTCTTAAGGTGCCTTTTCTGGAGCAAGGGCTTCTTTCTTGCACGGCAGCCTCTCAGTCCATGGCGATGTAAAACACGCTTGACTGTGGAGACTGACACCTGTGTTCCATCAGCTTCCAAATCCTTGCAGACCTGCTTCTTGGTGATTCTTGGTTGACTCTTGACCATCCTGACCAATCTCCTCTCGGCAGCATGTGATAGCTTGCGTTTTCTTCCTGATCGTGGCAGTGACACAACTGTTCCATGCACTTTATACTTGCGTATAATTGTCTGCACAGTTGCTCTTGGGACCTGTAGCTGCTTTGAAATGGCTCCAAGTGACTTCCCTGACTTGTTCAAGTCAATAATTTGCTTTTTCATATCCACACTGAGTTCCTTTGACTTTCCCATTGTAGCTTTTGTAGCTGAGTCTAATCACTGGGTCAAATGAGCCCTATTTAAATGGGCTCATGAGAAGTCAACAGCTGTAGTCAATCAGAATCACTTACAAGAAGTGAAGAGGCCATGACATGAAGCTAATTTGATTGACACAACTCGCTACATCACCAAAATTGACAAATTTTGTTGCTGTATGTATATTTTTGACCCAGCAGATTTGGTGACATTTTCAGCAGACCCATAATAAATTTATGAAAGAACCAAATTTTATGACTGTTTTTTGTGACAAACATGTATGTGTTCCGATCACTCTATCACAGAAAAATAAGAGTTGTAGAACTTATTGAAAACTCAAGACAGCCATAACATTATGTTTTTTTACAAGTGTATGTAAACTTTTGACCACAACTGTAAGCCAAACCCCTGACAAGTCTCCGTGGCCTGCTGCTCATCATTCACCATTACCTCAAATCAGCAGTGCACAGTGTTTTTCTCCTGTCCTCCTTATTCAACCCAGCAGCATATCTTACGCTGAATTAGATTAGGTAAGTAATTGGACGACACAAAGCAGGTGCAGTGCAGGGCCCCCACATCCTCAGAGCTGGAAATAGTAACAGATGAGGAGTTAGACTGATGCAGTTGCTTAGTTCCCTTTAGAACTGCAATAAAATCCAAGTTTGCTTAGTAAAGTAAACTAGGTTAAAATATATTGTCTACAGTTTTGTTGCAATGAACACTATTATAATGATTAAGATTTATTTCTGAAGTGCAAAATTCGAATATTATATATATTTAGTCTTTTTCAATCTGTAGTTTACAATTTTAAATTTTTCACCTTACAACCATACATTTTTATGTATTTTATAGATTTTTTAAGTTATGGACCAACACAAAGTAGCACAAAATTTTAAAGTGGAACAAAAATGGTACACAAAATTTTAATAAAAAAAAAAAATGTAATTCTGAAAAGTGTGCAAAAGTATTCAGCCCCCTATAATTAATACTTTGTAGCGTCTGTAAAGAGCAGTTTTCAAATGAATGCAAATAGGTTTGAATTTTCTTGCCAAATTGTCTGTATATTTGATATAAGACATTAAGCTTCAGCCTTCTTATTTTTCTTCTTCTTCTAGTTCTTTTTCTTCTAGTTCTTCTTCTTTTTCTAGCTCTTCTGTTTCTTCTTTTATCTCTTTTTCCCTCTAGATCTTCTTTCTTCTTCTATCTCTTCTTCTTCTTCTTCAAACTCTTCTTCTTCTACATCTTCTTCTAGTTTCTAGCTCTTATTCTTCTATGTCTTTTTCTTCTAACTATTCTTCTTATTGCTCTTCTTCTAACTCTTCTTAAAACTCTTCTTCTAGTTTCGAGCTCTTCTTTTTCTTGCTCTTTTTATTCTTTTAGTTTATTTCTTCTTCCTCTCCTAGCTCTTCTTCTTCCTCTTCTTCTAGCATTTCTTCTTTGTCTAGCTCTTCTTCTTCTAGCTCTTCTTTTTTTCTTCTTCTAGCTCTTTTTTTCATCTATACTCTCTTCTTCCTCTTCTTCTAGTTGTTCCAGCTTTTTTCTTCATTTCTTCTTTTTTTTTCATTATTCACTCTGTTCTTTTTTCTGTCCTCTCTTTATCGTATCCAGGCTGCTCTGAGTCTGCCCCAGCGGCCGCCGCTGCACTGCTCCACGCTGATCCCGGCGCTCTGCTTCTCTCTGCGGCTGCTGATGTGGGCCTGCCGGCTGAAGGACTCGTGGTGCTCTCTGCCCTGGATGCTCTTCATCTCGCTGGCGTCCCACCACATCCGAGACGGGGTGCGCCACGGCCTGTGGCTCTGTCCCTTCGGCAACACGGCGCCCATCTCCTACTGGCTGTACGTCACCATCACCGCCACACTGCCGCACTTGTGCTCTGTGCTGATGTACCTCACTGGCACCAGGGACATGATCTCCACCAAACACGGCGTGGCTATTGACGTCTGAGGGAGCGCATTCACTTTTAACATACGCAGGCTTGTACCATGTGTTTGGAATTTGATTCTTCTTTCCTCGCACTGGAGACACTTCTGTGACAGACCTTGCGCTCCCCTTTTTTTCACCTTATGCCTCACGTCCATTGTGATCAATCGATCAGTTTTACCCCCTATCCCTCACCGTTACCTTTTTATCACATCACATCGTGTCTGTGGTCATTTAACTAGCTGTTCAGGTGTCACTTTGCTGTCAGGTTTTCTTGACCTTCCTTTAATGGACTCTAATGTGCATTTCTACTATTTATATTATTGTCAGAGAGACTGAAGAGACTGTTGCCCTCCTCGTCTGAAGGATTTTCTTGCCTTGTGGTCGTACTGAGCCTACTATTCTTTTACACTTGATGTGATTAGTGAGTTTAGTCCAAGAATTTTTAAACGCTTTATTTTCCCAGACAAAATCAGGATTATCAGTCACTCAGACCACATAGACAGCCTGAGCTGAACATCATCTTTCACCAAAGTACAGAATTACTGTACTAGACATCATGGAAATCTCACTTCAGCGAACAGACAGATATCCTTTAACACTGACTGACTAGCTATCTTGGCAAGCTTCGTTTATTCAGTGTCAGAACTTCATATGCGAATATATGCTGAAGAGCTCAGGACATTTAACTTTACTCATTTAGCTTACTTTAAGACAACTTAGAATATTTGTAGTGTATAGTGTTTCCACAGTAACTACAATCTTATGTGTTTTCGTTAGGGTCCAGGGTTTCATGCAGAACATTGGGTAGTCAAGGTCGAGCCTTTGCATATGGTAATGCTGGTGATTCACCGTTTTTCTTGACAGATAATTATCTTCTTTCCAGCAGATGTCGCTATTTGGCCCCATTGCAATGCGGTGGCAGGGGGCATTTGTTTCCAAGGCAGTCAACCTAACTATAACGTGCTGTGGAAAACCCTGAGAAGAAAGGAAGTACAATAGAAGAGAATCTCAAATAGATGGTAGAATACCAATTTGAGAATCTCTTATGGGTTTTTATTGAACACCAAAAAGTGCTTCTGATTTAGTACAAAACTAATGATTTCAGATGAAGCAATTGAGCTAAATCAATTTCTTGATTTTTTTTTTTGTCGCATACATTGTTGAATGTTATTTTAATTGATTTTAATGTTCCAAATTCCATCCATTCCATCCAATAATACATTTTCACACCTTTAATGCATAACGCATACATCCGCCCACAGCTTGTGGTGGAAAGAGCTTTAGATACAGGGCATTGTGTTAGTAATAGTAGTAGTAGTAGTAATTGTGTGATTGTGTGCTGTGATGAGTGTATCAGGAAGATAGGGAAGTGAAAGAATGGAAAAGGTCTGTTTGCTGTTTAGACTTCCAGGAAAAAGGAGATTAGCATCAGGTGCTTGTAGAAAAAGGCTCTGAAGAAAGAAAAGGGAAGTGGGTGGAGATTACACTGCTGGTTGATGTCAGGTAGATGTAGGCCATAAGCATTTGAACAGTGGAGTCAGCTTTTTAATGAAACCTTAAATCTACACTGCCTGGCCAAAAAAAGGTCTCAAGCTCTAATAGTTGGTCGGACTACCTTTTAGCTTCGGCTGTGGCATCGTTTCTACAAGCTTCTGGAACGTCACAACTATTCATAACTTATTTCTCTCCAGAGCTACAAATAAAATAAGTATTGATGATGGGTGATTTAGAGCACTGTGCAAAATCTTCTCCAGCACCAAAGATTTTCAATGAGGTTCATGTAGTGGTCAAGGATGAACTCCTGCTCCCTGAACCCTGCACTCTTTCACAGTTTGAACCCCATGAATCCTGGCATTGTCATCTTGGAATATGGCCGTGCCATCAGTTAAAAAAAAATAAAAAATCCATGGATGGAATAACCTGGTCTATATTCAGTATATTCAGGTAGTCAGCTGACCTCATTCTTTCAGCACATACTGTTGCTGAACCTAAACCTGCAGACCAACTGCAGCAGATATTCCAGATCATAGCTCCGCCCCCACAGACTTGTACAGTATGGTAGGCACTAGAGATGATTGGTGCATCACTTCACCTCACTCTCTCTCTCTCTTTTACTTCACTTTCTACTTACCCTGATGCTCCAACACTCTGGAACAAGATAAATCTGGACTCATTAGACTTTGCTCTATCAATCTTTATGCTCCCTAGTGAACCGAAGTCGTTTTCGTTCGGTTAGCTTCAATGATAAGTACTTTTTTTTTTTAAAGCTACAGTGCTGTTTAAGTCCCAATCCCTTGAGTTTCCTCTACTGCATTGTGCATGTGGGAAAGCTCTTACTTTCACTATTAATCATATGCCTAAGTTCTAGTCTTCTTTTAATACCATTTGATTTTACCAAACATTTAAGTGATCGCAGATCACTATCATTTTATTAATTCCTGGAAGATGAGGTTTCCTCAGTGTCCTTCCACTTTTTAATAATGTTTTGTTCTTAATGTGCAGTTCTTAACCTGATTTTAGTAGTTTCAGCGATTTCCCTCATGCCAGTAATCTGATCCTTCTGAAACAGATGAGCGTCTTTTCCATGACCAATGGATGCGTCTTTCCATTTGGTTGTTTAGCAAATGAGAAGCTACTCACTGCATCAGGTAGAGTTGAATAACTTGCCGCCAGCTGAAAAATAATGCGGTGCCCATGCAGTAGTTATCCAGTGGTAGGCTCTTACTTATTTGCTTAGTATTTTTTTTATATATATATATATTAATTTTATGTAGCATATTTAAGCATTTTTATTAATTCTTTTTAAGCATTTCAATGCCTAATCAAAGGTCAAATTCTCTATAATAATGGGTAATTGCATTGTAAGTCTATTGTCTTTAGATCAGTGGCATAAATTAGCTTTAAAATGATGGTAATAATATTATTTATCGCAGTCATTTTTGGATCGTGACCGGCCTACGTCTTTAAGCGCCTTCAGTAGGTGCCATAATGTTCAATGAGCTTCAGAACAGCATTCAAAGTTAAAAGTTGTTTTGGCTCTGAACACTATAGCTGCTTTAGCTTTGTGTTTCAGTGTTGTTCAGTGAGTTGCGAGGCGTTTGATTGGACCTGAGCAGTGAAGATCATTTTGTACACTTCAGAATTCACATCTTCAACAGACTGCCAGCCAGCCAGTCAGAGTTCCGCTGGAAGTCGTACATGCTCCTGACAGTATGCTTCACATATGAGGTGGTTTTACTGTTAAACTTGAGCAGTTGAGATCCTTTTGTCTTCTCAGTGCTGTTCTCTTTCTGTCACACTTATGTAAGTTTATCTTCTGCTCTTCTTCTCATCTATCTATAAGAGCAGTGAGACTATATCTGCCTGGTAGAGGAGAGGAAACTTATGTCTTAGTACTTTGGTCAAAAGTGTGACTTCCAATCCTAGAAGTGGTTTATTTTGTCAAAGGTTGGCTTAAGCCCTATCCGGACGGGATTAGTTTCTCAGGGGGACGTCTGTGAAAAATATTTCACACTTCTACTCGGTGATAAAACTCTTGCATCCAAACTGGAATTAAAAAAAGGGGTACCAGTGAGTTTCTTTTTTTTTTTTTTTTTGGCTTTCTCGGTCACGTGACATCACGTTCACTAGCTCCTCCATGTCCAGTCGCTGTTGCATTTTACATGGATCTCTGCGGAAACGCACACCCAAAGTGTAATTACGGTGCGTGGGTGGCAGTGGACAAATAGCTGTTTTATTAAACGCAAGGACACAAAACTCAGAGATGTGTGTCCAGATGGGACTAAAATTACTGTAGGACCACGGAGTTGAGCGAAACTCGAACAGTAGATAAATCAGCCTGTAATTTTCTCAGAGGACGTCTGAGAAAAACACATGGATGGTCGTTTCGGCCGGGAATAAAATCACAGAGGACCCCCCCATAGAAGAGAAATAAGAAAATTACCCCAGGACCCCTCTGAGAAACTAATCCCGTCCGGATAGGGCTTTTTTAGCTCCTGAGATATTGTGATAAAATGTCTTTAGATTTTTCGAAGCAACATTATGCATAATTTTAACTGAAAATAGCAGATTTTGATGCATTTTGATACTTCACCGGCCTGTAAACGGGAGAATAGCATCTCTTATCTTTGGTGCGTTGATTTTGCTGTGCTGCTAACTGCACTGTGTAACTCTGGTGAAGCTGGCAAATCCTGTGTTATTGCTTTACCGCCTGCTCAGTCCAGTGCTTCTTTTTAAATCGATAACAGTTCTGTTTCTGGGTTCAGCTTGTCCAGAAAGGCATGTGTGAAAAGTATGTCCTTTAAGGGAAGCTCAAAGCACAAACTACGTTTAACTACTTTTGAAAGATTAAAGGAAAGGACAAATCTTGCATAATGTTGCTTTAAAGATCTTTCATCGCTGTCCAATTAAAAAAAATCGATTTTTATTTTACTATATAATTTGAACAGAAAATCTGTCCCTTACACTGAGCCAAAATTTCTTGATGAATGGACCAATAGAAATACTTCAAAATTACCTAAAAAAAATTGACTTCTGTTGAAAGTTTAGAAGGTTTTTTCTCTCTCCTGTAAAGTTGCTGTATTTTATTGGACAGCGATGTTTTATTAAGTATTATTTGCTGAGTTATTGTTAATTGAGTTATTATTACAAAATTCTCACATTTTTTCCTGTAACATTATGGCGAATCATATATTTCAGAAAACGGAACACAAACTCTTATCAGCCAAAATTAAAACCGCCAGCATCATATTAAGCAGGTCCAAAAGCAGGTTCCCTTTGTGCCTCCAGAATGACTCAACCGACTCAATGACCCACTGTAGAACAGCGAGGGTGTCCTGTGATATCTGGCACCGATAGATCATATAGTGACATCCCACATCTCCTTTATTTTGTGTAAACTAGAAGAATAATAATAAGAAGAAGAAGGCCTCCATAATCAGTTCCAGAGCTCTTTAAGCTCTTTATGTTCTTCACTGTAAACACTGTGTCATGTCTTTCTGTTGTGAATCAGTGCTTTTCTCTCATGAATCTGCCTGGATGGTGATCTTTGATGCTCTACAGTAGAACTGTAAAGACTCATGATGACCTAATTTACTGTCATTGACTCTACTTTGATCCCCATATATGAAAAACAGCAGCTCCAGATGCAGAACAAACACAGCCGACAAAGACCAGATCTCCTACACTCTTAACAGCAAGTCACCTTAAATGTATTTGTTTTCTACATTGTAGATTAATACTCAAGTCATCCAAGGTATGAAGAGAAACATATATGTAATTATTCTGCAAACAGAGGAAACTTGTGTCTTAGTACAACAAATGTTGGCTCACTAGCTCTTGAGATTATGTGACAAAATGTTTTGTTTTCATAATTTTAATCTGAAAATATCAGCTTTTAATGCATTGTGAGTTCGGTGTGCTACTAACTGCACTATATAATTATTCTGCAAACAAAAAACAAAAAAAGGTGTTATATTTTAGATTCTTCAAAGTAGCACCCTTTTGCTTAGATAGAGATAGAGTTTTGCACATCTTGGCTAGATTTTCTCGTCAGCTTTATGAGGTAGAGTCACCTGGAATTCAGGCTTTCAGTTAACAGCTGTGCTAAACTTGTCAAGTGTTATGTACTTAAATTACTTGCCTCTTAATAAGTTGTTTCGATTAATGGTCTGTAATGTTTGTTTAAATTATGTGTTAAGAGAAGATAAAATGACAATGTAAACAAGTAGAACATTTATTTAAAACTATATAATAATTTTAGGTTCCTTACTGTATAAACTCTTTACAACTTTTGATATTAAATTTTTTATGTAAATTTAGCATTGACAGAACGGGTTGAATCACGCTCTACTCCTGCTCAATGTTAGCAGACTCCATTCAGATAAATGGAGCTGACTAACTAACTAGCTTGCTGTATGGTGGCCTAGACGGCCTTCTTCTACGGTGGCCAAGTAGATGTGAAATGCGGTATGCAGTACTGTTGGGAGTAGGAGCAGAAAAAATAAAACTTAAATGCATTTTTAAATCAGTTTCAGTTATTTTGAATAGATTCAGATTCGCCAGGACTAGGAATCACCATTTTTTAAAGAATCGTGTTTTTTTTTTTTTTCTCAGCACCTCTAGAACCACTTAACTAAGTGAAGTAGAAAGACCAAAAACTTTAAGAAATGAAGGTCAGTCACTGTAAAAAAAAAACAAAAAAAAAACTTAAAAGTATTCACAATTGCAGTCAAAGACCTCAAAAACGAGTGATGAAACTGGCACTCATCAGAACCACCCCAGGAAAAGGAAGAGCGAGAGTTACCTATGTTACACATGATCTTCAGAGAGTTAGAGTTAGAGTTATCAGCCTCAGAAACCACAAGTTTCACAGAGTATTCTGGTTTGTTTAACACTTTTAAGTTACTACATGATTCATTATGTGTTCCTTCATAGTCTGGATGACCACAGTATTAATTTACAATGTAGGGAAATGTATATGTTGGGTAGTAACTGTCCCTACTCTCCAGGGTAGATTTTGATTGCATTCAGTGACGAGATGCAAAAGATAGAGAGGTTAGGATGCACCAAAAAAGTGCATAACTCTTTACACCATCAGTACATCATGCCGAAATAACAGTGGTCTAAACAGTGGTCTATAATCTGTCAGTTTACTTTTTTTTTTTTTGCTTTGTTGATTGTAGATCTGGTTTGCTCAGCATTTCAAATTTCTTTGTTTCCTCACTAGGGCTGCACGATATAGCGTTTAAGCATCGTTTAAGTCATCGCGATGTGCGCACGTGCAATAGTCACATCGTGACCGAGGACGTGCGATGTCACTTAAGGCAATTAAATCAAACATGTCACGTTGCAGTGTTTTGATTCTTGACACAAGAAGTAGATACACAGCGCTGTCTCTGTGTCTGTGTGAGTGACAGGCAGCTGTTGCCTGAGAAGCGCAAAGTGGGGGAGAGGGTTAGGAGGAAATACGAGATAACCGCTTGGCCTCCATCCACGTGTTTGGGCATGTGTTTGAAATCTGTGCACCTCAGTCCAGCACAGTTTTTCAGCGCAGATATTTTCAGTTACATCTGAATTCACACTTTTAATTCCAGAAAACACGCTCTCATTTACCTATTTAAAAAGCCACTTAAATGCCTGATTAAAGGGTCGATTACTGTTTTTTTTTCTTGGGTTTTGAGAGCTCGGCGCTGACGTTATGGGCCCTGCTTTAATTAATAGCGCGATATATATAATCGGAAAAAAATAACCTTTTTTCCCCCCAATATCGTGCAGACCTAGTCCTCACACTATTCAAACTCAAAAAATCGCAAGTCTCATCTCATCACATCACATTCTCCATCACATATCAGCTTTGCTCCTGTTTCAGCTTCACTGTAAATAAAAGAAATCTACATTACAATCCTTTACATTTCAACCCGTCAACTTGAAACCGACGAATAACTTTTTAATACAGACTGAACTCTTCGATTTTAATAAACAGCCTACAGCACTTTTAAGTTTGTTTTAAACTTGTGTTTAAGTTTGTAAGTTTACTGTTCCTCTGCTTCCTCTGCGGTGAAGGAATGAAAAATGACAAATGATGATGAATAAATTTGCTGGAACCATTCTGATTTTGCTTTATACTGACATGCCATAAGTCATGGGACAGCAGCAGCAACAGCACTTTGTAACTTGTAACTGTGATGTGTTGCTTTAGGGGACAGCTTGGGAATGCCCACACCTGTTGTGAGCTGTTGTGGGGTCTTATCTTGTGAGAGAGGAGGTGGAACATTGGCCAGTGGGCCGGAAATGGATGGTAAAATGATGGTGACCGGCAGTGTCTGGCTAGAACTGTCCATGCATACAGAAAAGTCATTCAGAAATGAAAGAAATCACACATTCACATTTAATTTTAATTTAATGCAGTGTGTTTTTTTTTTGTTGTGTTTTTTTTAAGCTTATATGGGACATGGCAAAAGTCATGGGACACAATGCAGTACACAGTAGTTTCTGTCCTCTGATTTGTGGCATACCAGTGTAGATATTGCATTTATTTCTGTAGAACTTTTAGAATTAGGGAAAGAATGATACTGTGTTTTCTTTTTAAATAATAAGTGAACTGTAAACTAAAGGGAGAAAATAAGACTAATTATTATTATTATTATTATTATTATTATTATTATTTCTGTTACGTTTTGTTTTGTCCAGGAGGGGGCACCAATGGACTACAACTGATGAATACATCTTTATAACCTGCCCTCTTAATTTCTGTTTTCTGTTAATTTAAGTTTATGGTTACTGTGTAATTGCCATTGTACAGATTTTACAGATTACGTTGCCTTTTTGCACATGTATTATTTATTTATTAATTGTATTAATTGCTTTAATTACTGTTTTTTTGCATTCATGTTAATATCCTGCCATACAATTGTTACTTTTCTCACTGTCAGAATTTCACTGTTAATTAAAAAAATCTCACTAAACTCTCTCGATATGCTTGACGTCACTTCTCCAACGCTCTCAGATCACACACTGGAGTTAGTGCTGAGGTGTCAGTGTTTTGGCAGCACCACCACCACAGCCCTGCTCTCGCCTCCTCCTCCTCTTCTTCCTCCTCTTCCTCCTCATTAGTGTCTCTTCAGCTTGCATCACCGCAGAACTGGCAAAAGAACGTGTGTTATGAGCTGTGTAGATCTACCAAACAGACTGTTTTAATTTCAGAAAGTCCGTTGCACAACTGCACAGATGGTTCCCACTGGAAAACGAGAAAAGTGCATCACACTGGAGCCTTTTGGAAGCTTTACTTCATTCGCTTTGCCGTTATTAAAGGAGAAATCCGGTGTGAAATGGACTTGGGGTGTAATGAAACATGATATCTAGTACTAATGGAGCTTTTGATGAATAGCTTACCTACATTCTCCCCCAGCTTTACCAAATACAGAGCTTTTAGACGATGTTCTCAATATGCAGACAATGCTAGTGATAGCCAATAAAAACCCAAAAATCAGTGTCTCAGAAAATTTTTATATTATCTAAGACTAATTGGTACTTTTGGTAGTGTGGGCAGTGTGCCAAGTCCTGCTGGAAAATAAAATCCACATCTCCGTAAAAGTTGTCAGCAGAGGGAAGCATGAAATGCACTTTCAGTCAGCTTCCTCTTGCGTCCACGGTTAATCCTGTTGGATGTGGTTGGTCCTTCTTGGTGGTATGCTGACATTACCCTGGATACCGTGGCTCTTGATACATCACAACTACTTGCTGTCTTGGTCACAGATGCACCAGCAAGACGTGCACCAACAATTTGTCCTCTTTTGAACTCTGGTATGTCACCCATAATGTTGTGTGCATTGCAATATTTTGAGCAAAACTGTGCTCTTACCCTGCTAACTGAACCTTCACACTCTGCTCTTACTGGTGCAATCTTAATGTGCAATTAATGAAGATTGGCCTCCAGGCTGCTCCAATTTAGACATGAAACCTCCCACACTAAAATGACAGGTGTTTTAGTTTCATTATTCAACCCCTCTACATATACATGAGTTTCGAATTTTTAACTGAAATAAAGTAACTTTTCATTGATATTGTAAAGGTACTTCACTCAGTGTGTATCAGAAAGGGAGTAATGTATCTATTGTATGTATCTAGTGCTGCTCTAATTTGAGGCCTACAGTCACCGCTAATATTTATAGTAAATATGAGGAAGCGCATTGTCGAGACCATTTCCCTGGATACAGAACAACACTACCTTGGAAGTGATTTCCTTGTCAAATGAAGCGTGTGGGTTTTGGCACGACTCCATATTTCCTCTCGCTGCTCCAGGAAAGCGAGCAAAGAGGCTGTTAGAGGAAGGACTGAACAGTTAGCACAGATTAACTCTAGTGTGGAGGTCATTCTTTGCCTTGGTGTTGATAGTGAAGGTCACCTGAATTTATTGAGATTTTATGGGGATATTTTTTATTCATTTATGAATTTGTTCCTAAGAATCCTAAGAATTTTGAATTTTGGAGCTGCATTGCAGTAAGGATTTGGTTGCAGTCAGTGAAACGTGCCTTAAAGAGGTCAGAATGTTGGTTGCATCTTATAAAATTAGAATATCATTGAAAAGTTACTTTATTTCAGCAAATCAGTTGAAAATATGAAACGTATATATTATATACAGATCTGGAAAAAGTAAGAGACCACTTAAAGCAGCACTAGGTAGGATTTCCTGGATTTCTGCTCTTTTTAAAGAAGTAAAATTACAGCTAGAAACTCACTGAAGCGCTGCATTGAGGTGTAATAGGAGGAATAGCGGTGCTCTCATGTCTGTGCCGGAGCTCCTCTGAGCTCAAACCAGACTCTGCTCGCGAGAACTGCGACCTGCTTTCCTACCTTTAGTTCTAACAGTTCTACAAGGACTACTGGTTCATTCTTTACAAACTAACATACAGACAATCTGGCAGAAGCTGGAAAGAGGCGGAATATGTCTGTGAAAGCCAGAAAACTAGAAAGAGAAACTAATCCGTCTGAAACATTTATTACACTTTGCAACTGTAGGGGGAGCCCACGAGCACAAAATCTCAATCCTACCCAGTGGAGCTTTAAAAATTATGAGTTTCTTTGATTTCACCAAATTAAAAAAAATCTCTGGAATATAATCAAGAGGAAGATGGATGATCACATGCCATCAAACCAACCTGAACTGCTTGAATTTTTGCACCGGGGTAAAGGCATAAAGTTATCCAAAAGCAGTGTGTAAGACTGGTGGAGGAGGAGAACATGATGCCAAGATGCATGAAAACTGTTTTTTTTTTTTGCCAAATGTTGATTTTTCTGAACTCTTAAAACTTTATGAATATAAAGTTTTGTTTTTTTTGCATTATTTGAGGTCTGAAAGAGCTGCATCTTTTTTTTATTTGCAAATAAATGCTTTAAATAACAATTTTTTTATTTGGAATTTGGGAGAAAGGTTGTCTGTAGTTTACAGAATAAAACAACAATCTTCATTTTCCTCAAATATAAACCTATAAATAGCAAAATCAGAGAAACTGAGTCAGAAAATGAAGTGATCTCTTAATTGTTTTTCCAGAGCTATAGATGTATTACACACAGAGTGATCTAATTTAAGCATTTATTTTATTGTTGATGATTATGATTTACAGCCACTGAAAACCCAAAAATCAGAAGGTTAGAATAGTACATAAGAAGCAGTCAGATTTTTTTTTTGTCGTCTTAATCTGCTATAAGAAATCAAAGTATTTTTAAATATTTAATTATGTTGTTTTATAACCACTTGAATAAATAGATAACTGTAGAACTCTACAGTGATTATGATCAGATTAATAATTACATATAAACACAATGTTATATGTTATTAGGAGCTCATTCATCTTTTTTTAATAGTGGGTTCAATTCAGTTTCATTCCATTCCAAGCTGTCAGTTTTGCTCAAATCATAAATTCATGAAGCTGAAAATTGTGATAAAATAACTTTTATTTCACAAGAATATGAACAGAGGAGTAATAAAACAGCTTATGTTGTACACAGAAGCAAAAAATATACTGTACATACATTTATCATGGACTTCTTTGCATTCGCCTCAAAACACCCCGTTACACAGACAACAGTAGCCCAACGTTCACCAACAACACAACACACATGTGTATCTGATTTTTCTCTCTCTTTTTTTTTTTTTAATGGTTTGTGTTTGTGTTTTTTTTATATAAACATGCAAGAGAAAGTACAGACAATGGGAAAACAGATCAGTAAAGTATTGCATTCGTTTTTTTTTTTTTCGTTGTATTTGACAAAAAAAAGCATAAATTCAGTCTTTAATGTGGTGTTTCAATACAAGACAGTACAGGATCTTTAAATTGACAGTGCTACAAAGGTTTCTCTGCCTTTCTTTGAAGACCAATTATATTAACTTATATTATATAATAATTTCAATCTTCTTTTTTTTCTTTTTTTTTTGGCCAAGATCAAATTTGTCTACCTGGATGATTTACATTCATACATTCATAAATGTACAATAAGTGATATATTCTATACTGTAGACTGAGCAAACTGAAAGAAATCAGAGTAAGTGTTTACATGCACTAAAGTAATCGAATCACTGAAGTAAAATCCAGATTTTTTAAATTGTTGTTTCCTTAATCTGCTATAATAAATCAAAAGTAAACTGTTTTATTGTCTACATTACAAGACTAATAAATCAATTCAGTCAATTTTGTCTACCTCCGACGGTTTACATTCATAAATGTACAGTAACTGATCTGTATGTGTGTAATGTGAACAGATTTGCTTCCTGAAACAGTACGCATGTCACCTTTTCTGGGTGTGCCATACAATTTTGATGTTGTGCTGAATGCCAATGATGTAAAAAAAAAAAAATAAAAAAAAAAGGAATCAGTTTCTCATTGATCACATTAGGGCAAAAAAATCTGAATCAGTTTAGCCTTGTAGTGTGATCATAGCCTTCACTCCACAAGTAACCGTGTTTTTAAAAAAGAGAATAAGACGTTAAATATCACTATTTTAAGGTTCTTTAGCACTTTAAACTACATTTAACTTCTTAACCTGGAGGTCTGTGACCACTAAAGGGGTCATAAGAGTGATGAACCCTTTGTAGCACCTCTATTGTTAAAAGAGTGTCACATACTGTATACAGCGCTGGGAAAAAAAAATAGACCACTTGTAAATTATGTGTTTCTTTGATTTTACCAAGTTGAAAACCTCTGTTATATAATCAAGAGGAAGATGGATGATCACAAGCCATCAAACCAAACTGAACTGCTTAAATTATTTCACCAGGAGTGCAGGCATAAAGTTATCCAAAAGCAGTGTGTAAGACTGGTGGAGGAGAACATGCCAAGATGCATGGCAACTGAGATTTAAAACCAGGTTTATTCCGCAAATATTGATTTCTGAACTCTGAAATCTTTATGAATATGAACTTGTTTTCTTTGCTTTATTTGAGGTCTGAAAGCTCTGCATCTTTTTCCTAATGTTCTGCAAATAAATGCTCTAAATAACCATATGTTTATTTGTAATTTGGGAGAAATGTTGTTCGTAGTTTATAGAATAAAACAACAATGTTCATTTTACTCAAACATAAACCTATAAGTAGCAAAATCAGAGAAACTGATTCAGAAACTGAAGTGGTCTCTTAATTTTTTTTCCAGAGCTGTATATACAACCCATCTCCACAGATGCCCATCAATGTAATTTCTTCAATATGCATACCAGCAGATACACACAGTGTCTAAGTCAACCTTCTTGTCAGGAGAGTTATGAACGTACAACAGGCAGATTGGACAGATTTGTACAGTACTGAAAAATACAACATCTACCAAAAGTAGAGTCAGAAACCTTCTCAGCACCATAACAGAGCAGTACTGATCAATTAGAGAAGGTTCCATAACTCATTACACTCTTAAAAATGCCATAGAAGAATCGTTTTGAATCCTTCAAGAACCGTGTTTGTAATAAAGAGAGAGAAGTGCCTTCTAAAAGAAATACTTCTTTATGGAACAACACAGGTATGCCAAAAATCATGGGACTTATGGGATTAAGTATTGTATAAAGTCCCATGGAAGCTAAAGAACACTGAAACAAGCATGTGGAGCTCTGCATTGAATTTATTGTGATTTTTGACAGACTTGCGCTTGGATGCTGTCTGCTGTTGGTGGTAATGCCTTGTACAACGTGTTACTGGTTCACATGATTGACACTGTGGATCGAGGGTTAGGGTTAGGGTTAGTGTTAAATGCCTCTATATATCGCACTTTGGGAATGGACGGCAATAGAATGTAACATCTGTCCGGCACCCACTATCAGTCCAATCTCTGTCCAATGCCTTTTGGCACACCAGTGGTTTCCAACATTGGTCCTGGCACCCTTCAAAAAGTTAAAAGTAACGTATTTTTCAGACTATAAGGCACACCAGATTATAATGCACATTAACGACACTAGTAATGGATGTTAATCTACACAAAATTCTGTCCTGAAAACTGATTATTTGGGTGAGTAAAGCGCTTCTGTTTATTTACAGTAAGCTTAGCTTTCTAATATTTTGTCTAAGGGTGAGTTTTCAGTGAAGTTTCTCCAGCACTAAGGCTGGGAGCAGCAGCATTAGCAGTAGCCGCTAACCGCACCGCTTGCAGGACGTAAATGCCACTTGATAGCACTGGACTAGGGAACTCTGAGTGTTCCGGTAATCCAGGGTGCTATCAGCTAGCGGTTTTTCCCGTGTAGCTTGTTTTAACACAGCAAACATGCAGACTACAGTCCAATATACTCACTTCTGAATGGCAAAATAGCTAGCGCTGCATTTAGCGGCTAATGCTAATGCTGCTGCACCCAGCCTTAGCGCTGGAGACACTTCACCCTTAGACAAAATACTGGAAATCTTGACAAACAGACAAATCTAGACAAATCTAAATAAACAGAAGCGCTTCATCACCCAAATTAAAAGTTTTCTTTTTTTGGAGAGAAATCTGTGTAGATTAACATCCAGCGCTTGTTTGACTTTGAAAGAAAATGTTTGTTTTTTTTTAAACACACCCTTACAATGTTGTACTTTAGCAGAGTGACTGATAAAATTCATACATAATGCACAACTGGATTATAAGGTGCACTGACGATTTTTGGAAAATTAAAGGATTTTAAGTGCGCCTCATAGTCTTAAAAAATACAGTAGTCTTATGTCTGAGTAGGAATTCACTAGAAGATGCCTGGCAGGGGGTCCTTAAGGATAATTGTTGAGAACCAGTTGCATGAAAGATCCAAAAGATCTTTTGGTTCAAGGAACCAAGGCATCGGCCAAAGAACCAGTGAAAAAAAAGGAAAAACACGACAGCATCACCAATAACGATAGGAAATCTAGTCTTCTTCAAAACACAATGGCACCATTTCCCCGAAACCCTGGAATTTTCATAACCTTCGACTACTGCAGAATCAAAACAGCCCCAACAATGCTGCTGGGATCAAAGCAGCTTTAAAGGTGAAATTAAAAGTGGAAGGCACGCAGATCCTTTCTGACTAACTGTTTGGAGAAATAAATTAGGGAATGCAGTCTTTTATATTGCGCTACGCCTGCTGGACTGAAAGAGAGGGAGCAACGAGGAAACCCCCTTCTGATGAAGTATTTTGATGAAAGTTACTACAGCTGCTCTGAGTGGATTCGTGTGGGTGGTTTGTTGGAAATAGGCTTTGTTTTCTTTCTTGTTTTATGTCTAATAGCTAGTGGATTCAGAATGAAGCCAGACTGCTAGGAATGCTATGAAGCTGTAAAACATGCTTTAAAAGATGGCAACCTGAAGCTGTTCTTACTATTTTCTTTAGAAACGTCATCAGAATGGGACATTTTCTAAACTGGTTAAGATATCCATCTTCAAAGGTGCCATAGAATGCATTGCTTAAGTATTCCAGTTGTTATTTGATGGATAATTAGTAAGTATGTGATTTTGTTTTGGGGTTACAAATGGTTTGATACAGTTTAGTTGCCTCTATTTAACAAGCTCTCTTTTGGATTGGCTGGCTTGTGCCACTGGGATGAGTCACCAAGTTAATTTATTAGGCGATTGTTGTAAATGTTGTTTGTCTCTCTTTAAAGGACCTTTAAAAAACATTCCCCCAGTCCCATTTCCACAGTCAGGGTTGCCAGGTATGAACAGTGTGCTGTTAAAATGGTAACAGGCAAGCTGGCTATTTTTCTGATGAACAGGTAATCACCTTTACTGAGCTTCAGTAAGGTTCACTAACCATAGCTGGGTAATTTACAACCACCACCACTAGAATAATAGAGACTGGCATTTTGGACACTGAAACGTATATATATAACATATATACACTGATCAGCTACAGAGCAAGACTCGTCATCGGTTGTCCCTGTGTGTCAATCTGGCAACTTGCGTGAACTTTGGGTCTAGGGAGGAGCAGGAGTAGCATGAATTCCTGTTTACTTTCTTTTGCTTCATTGCTCTGCTTATATATTTCCATAACTAGCAGAAGCTGGAGGTGATGAGCTGCTCTCCAGTATCAACAACACCACACTCCTCTAAAGTCGCAGCATGTTTTTTAATGTTTAGCAGCTTAAGGAATCAAAAAAGGCTCCCGGTTTTCACTTGTGGGCGGGGTTTATGCACATTTTGAAGGTGTTTGGGATTGGCCCACTTTACAGCTCTGTTCTGACCATGCCAAAACATGTTTTTTAGACAGAGGAAAAGCTGTATTTGAGGTTCACAGTTTGTAAACTCTCATCAATTAGTATTACTGTTATTATTATATAATTTTCCATTCTAAGGCACCTTTAAAAGTCCTAAACTCCAAACTTCCCAGCAATCTGATTTCTGAAATCTACCATCATTCTGAGGCACCCAATCAAACTCCATCAGCTCCTTTGCACCATAATACAATATATAACAATGCATGACTGATCCATCTGAATAAAAAAAAAAATCCAACACATTAAACAACATCCAATCAAAATACTGCAGAGGGGACCTAAAACGCAGGAAAAAGATTAACACATCACAAATGATCAGATTACAATGCCTGTAGTCCTACCCTACAAAACCTAAACATCATACATACAACATAATTACTGATTCAGTCGATACAATATCACAACATGTCTGTGTCTTTGTACAGAGAACAGCATATGTGTGTAGGATATACATATAAAAAAAAAAACAACAACAAAACAAACGAGCTACAGAAAAAAGCACACATGCACTGTTTAAGCTTTATGTCACTGGAAATGGTACTTATATTTATATTTATATAACTTTTATACAATAGACATGAATCTATAGAACAATAAAACTGTGAAGATAAGCTTCTACTGAGTATTCAATATAATGAATATGCATTAGCTTCAAAATGGAGAATCAGAAGTTCGGTCTGGGCTTGGAATTTAAAGACCCAATCAGGAACCGCTACAGTTTTAGTCAAATAAAAGGCACTTGTGAATTTGAATAAACCAACTAATACAGATGCAGGTCTATTGCTGTAGCTGCAGATGGATAGGCTTTTATTTTTTAATATTTATTATTTATTTGATGCTGGCAGTGGAAATACGTGGCCTACAGTACATATAATATACACTATTGAATAGGACCACTTCTAGAGCCATTTCCCAAACCCAGTTTAGGCCTTAACCAGCCTAGACTATTTCCAAATGGTGATTAGAGGCACTGCAAATTGGTCCAAGTCTGGGCCAAATCTGGGTGTAGGAAACCAGTCCTGATTACGTACTGATCAGTGGTGGTAGACTGACATGACTAGCATCAGAATATGCAAACATAAACTTAACTAGTGTGATTTAATTGATGTTTTTTTTGTTCTGTCAATTGCTCTGCACAATAATTCTATTTCAAATTGAATTGTATGGTCAGGTGAATAAAATATAGAATTTATTTAGTCTTCTTACTCATAAAAAAAATGGACGGAAAAAAAGCTATACAGCTCTGGAAAAAAATAAGAGACCAAATAAAAACGGCAAATTTCTTTGATTTTACCAAATTAAAAAGTGCAGGCATAAAGTTATCCAAAAGCAGTGTGTAAGACTGGTGGAGGAAAACATGCCTAGTAGATGCATGAAAACTGTGATTAAACCAGGGTTATTCCACCAAATATTGATTTCTGAACTCTGAAAACTTTATGAATATGAACTTTTTGTTTTCTTTGCATTGTTTAAGGTCTGAAAGCTTTTTCTGCAAATAAATGCTCTAAATTATGTTTTTTGGGGGGAATTTAGGAGAAATTTTGTTTGTAGTTTTTAGAATAAAACAACAATGTTCATTTTACTCAAACATATACTTATAAACAGAAAAATCAGAGAAACTGATTCAAAAACTGTGAAGTGGTCTCTTATTTTTTTTCCAGATCTGTAGAGTGAACTGTATAGAGCACACAGCCGACACAGCTAACAGAGTTACTGCAGCTCAGAAAATGAAGCTTGCTCTTATAACCTACAACACAGAGGCCAGGCAGTTAAATATAAAACATAATATCTGGCAACAGACTAAACTCAATTGATTTGAGTTCAAACTAATTGTGGCCTAATACTGTATGAATGAAGCCTTTTTACCCTTTTATGTGCATTAATTTCAGCTAAAGCACAACTTTCAGCAGTACAACTAATAATTGTGATGGTTACACTGTTTAAAATGCACATTCCTGGCCTTTCTAAAGGATTCAATGCTCTGGAGGTCTGTTCTCTCTGGCTTTCCTTGGAACCAAAAGCTTGCTGGTTTAATTCCCACAACCATTATCAGTGAAGAAACTGAACTTTTTCCTTCAGTTAACATTTTGTGGTTGAGGTGCTCTTAAACAAGGTAGCTCACCCTCCACAATACTGCCTTAAGGTAAAAGCGGAGGTTGAATTCCGTTGTGTTGTGTTGTGTTGTGCAATGTTCGTAAAAAAAAGAAAAGTTGTTTTTTAATTTGCATACTCAATGCAAATCAGTCCCCGCTCAAACACCACCTGATCAGCAGCAATCATGCGACTCTGCCCATGAGAAAATCAATCAACAACACTGACAATGAAACATCTATGAATATGAATAATACAGTGATCTTTCGATCTATTAAAAGGTACAGTACGGTCTGTTGACTCACTATAAGCCTATGCTTACCATGCTCTCTATTACTAAACACAGTGCTAGTCCTGTAATAGCTGCGGTAAATCCTGAGTGGGGCTTCTTAACTCCGTCTTACATGCCTTGCTAATGTAAGACCAAGCAATTACATTCACTTTCCGTTGCGACGCTCTGTGAATGCCTGGTTTTTATAGGACACTTTCGTTTCTTACGGCAAAAGAACACTATGACCAACTGCATTCTTACAGAGCACCAATTGCCTCGCTCTCTCAGCTTTTTTTTTTTGGTTTGTTGAATGCCAACTTACTGTCGTGAAGGCCTACAGGGTAATTACTGCTGGTTTGGCCACACACACTAAAAAACGAGCGCTGAATTCTTGAGGGACATTACGGCTGATGTCATTAAGTTTAAAAGGCAACTTATGGTTGAAAACAAGCCTGATGAATAGATGGTTTGCAGATGTGTCCACCTGGTCAAGGCTTTTTAAAAGGCATTTAAAAGGTCAATCAAAAATGTAACGGAAGAAAAGTCCAAGTCCAAACGATAAAAAAAGTCCTGAAAATGCTCAGCTTCCATCGGTGAAACCTCCAGATCCATTCATTTTTTTCTCGTCCGCGTTTAGCAGCTACGTTCAGGTCGGGGAGAGTAAAAGTTAAAGTAATGTATCTCCGCTGTTCACCGGGTCCCTTCCCCAGCGTTAAAACGAAACGTAATGAATGCCAACTTTATCCATAATGCCCAATACACGGCCCTCTTACTGGCATAACTGGCGCAACGCTCATTTCCTCTTTCTTCTTCACAGCATTCCAAATGTCAACACAGCCAAACTGGCACAAGTCCGCGTGGAAAAGCTGAAGCGGCAGAAAATTGAAAACATGTACGGGTTAAAATGTGCTGGTTTTCATGCTCCAAGGCCGGCCGTCCCGCTTTGCGTGTCAAAGAGAGAGAGAGCCAGTAACTCTCTGGAGTTCTGCTAACTCTTGTTGAGTTGTGCTACATTGCAGAGTTACAGGGTTGGAAGGGTTCACAGTTTATGGGACTCAGAACTCCGCTGAAAGGAGCCGATCCCCCGAAGCAGCGACGGAGAGAACGCTGGAATCGTAGGTGTTGCTGGTTGTTCGCTGTTTCGCTGCTGCAGTGGCAGTGGTGATGATTCCCTAGGATGAAGCCCTATGAGGGCTGAAAGAGGAGAGAGCCGACCTGAAAACCTGAGAGAAAGAGAGAGAAAGTGTGTGAGAGTGTAGAAAGAAAAAAAGAAAAAAAGTGAGAGAGAAGGAAAAAAAGGAGAGAAAAAAATAGTTTAGTCTAAAAAAATGAGGGGAATGATTCTGTTCTCCATAATTATTTCAGTGTGTGACTGCAGTGGGCTGAATACTGGATGCCACATTGATAAACTGTACAATACAGTGCTGGGAAGTTATTTTAATGAATTTGATTATTAATCAAATTGAAAATATACAGCTCTGGAAACAATTAAGAGACCATTTTTTTCTGATTCCACATAAAAATATTGTCATTTAGAGCATTTATTTGCAGACAATAATAAATGGCTGAAATAACAAAAAAGATGCAGCGCTCTCAGACCTCAAATAATGCAAAGAAAACTAACTAGTTCATATTCATAAAGTTTAGAAATTAATATTTGGTGGAATAACCCTGGTTTTTAATCACAGTTTTCATGCATCTTGGCATGAAAACCTACACACTGCTTTTGGATAACTTTATGCCTTTACTCCTTGTGCAACTATTCCCGCAGTTCAGCTTGATTTGATGGCTTGTGATCATCCATCTTCCTCTTGATTATATTCCAGAGGTTTTTTTTAATTTGGTAAATTCAAAGACACTCATAATTTTAAAGTGGTGTCTTATTTTTTTCCAGAGTTGTATATATAGACCTGGACAACATATAGATATTTTATTACATGGTGATAAATTTTCTTATCGTATCCACAATAAGCATACCTTACACATACAATACACTTCATAACAGAGTGTAAAAATCCTGTTAAATTAGATGATGTGCAGCAAAAATAAAATAAACAGAATAGAATGCATTCTGTCTGTGTGTCAAAATATGATAAATAATGTGTATAGTGATAATGTCTTTAAATATTATGATGTAATATTTTTACCATATCACCCAGCAGCTCTATCAGTGTGTGATTACATACACCAAAGGTGGTGGCTTTTATACTGTTCATATCAATATCAGAATTGTATCATATCTTCCAATATTAAGAAAAATATCATGATACAGATTTTTGTCATATCGTCTAGCACTCCATATAGAACCCACCAGAGGGATCTCAGTAGAAAGGCTTGTGATTCTGTTAGAAACCCTGTAAAGAACTCTTTTATGTTGCAGTCATTTTTAGATTTATTTGTGGTGTTAGAATTGATATATAAAGATCTATAAAAATATAAAAATATTAATAAGATGCTTGTAAAGGTTAAAAGGAGTTGATTTCTATTCTTTAAAAAAAATCACAAAATTAAAATTTTATTTTTGTCTGTCAAAATGTCAAATACTGTCTATCATAATTATTCTTTTAAAAAATTGTGCTATAATATTTTTACCATATTACAAACTTTACCAGTGTGTGATTATGTACACAAAGAGCATCGACTTCTATACTGTTCGTATCAATATTGAAATTGAATTGACCGAGATGAAGTAATATATTGTAATAGATTTTTGTTCCATACTGTCCAGCCATACAAATAGCACCTGCCAGAGGGATCTGAGTAGAGAGGTATGTTTTTCTGTTAAAAAAAATTAAATAACTATTTTATGTGGATTTTTTTGTTTTCTTATATAAAATATAAAAAGGATCTTTTTTATGGTTAAAAGAAGCTGATTAGAAAAAAGCTGACAAACAATACATAAAAACAATAGTTTGCATATATTATAGACCTAAATGATGCAGTTTGTTACTATTTTGGCACATCTCCAAATAAAAAAAACTATTTGTATTTGAGAATTGCTTATCTATTTGAACAATATAAAGATTTTTTTTTTCTTACAATACAGCACATCTCTGCTAGAAATTACAAGGTTTACATTGTTCTCCGGTTCTCTTTATGTAGTAGACAAACGTAACACTGTGGAAAGATCAGCCTGATGTCCCTATAAGGTCACTTCACTAAAGGTGAGCCACCAGCATTCCTGCTTTTACAGCATCATATTAAAAATGTCCTGAGAAAGAGCAGAGAAGACCTGCTGTGACTCACTTTACACTGGCAAGGACTTCATCTTTACCATGGAGGTCAGTTCCTGTTTCGTCACATTATCTCGCCTCCTGTTTCTTATCCTGTGAGTATAAACAGAGAGGGATGTATTACGTTTATACAGAATTAGGGCAGACAGTGACACTGAAGATTCCACCTAAAATAACCTTGAAGATGCATGCACTGCTTAGCCTGTATCTTGTCTTTAGAAATGCTTTAGGAAATGCTTAGTCTGAACTGTCCGTGAGAACAGCTGCTTAATGCACTGCCTGTAACACTGCATTTGCCCACAGAACGTTTTGCTTTAATCAGAGGTGTCAAGTAATTAAGTACACATACTTTTACCATACATTTTGGTTATCTATACTTTTACTAAAGCCTTATTTGAGTACCGTATTTTTTTAACTCTATAAGGCATTATAAACAGCATTATACAGTTTTAGTTTAGTTCTCCAGCACTAGGGGAGAACTAGCATTAGCCGCTAACCTAAAAGCATTAGCCGCTTATGCTATTTCCCGTTCGGAGGGGAGTATTATTGGTCTGTGGCCTGCGGCTAACCCTGGCTAGCACTGCTGGAGCAGCATTAGCATTAGCTGTTAAGTGCGCTAGCCCCTTCATCATTCAGAGGGGAGTATTATTGGTCTGTAGACTGCTGCTAACCCTGGCTATCATTGCTGGAGCAGCATCAGCATTAGCTGCTAAGTGCGCTAAAACTTTCATCATTCAGAGGGGAGTATTATTGGTCTGTATCTTGCATGTTTACTGTGTTACAGTGTCTTTTACTAACTTCCCAGCTGGCCACCAACGTCAGTAGACATTAATTTCAGGTTGAATATTGGTCATGACATCATATGACAAAATTTTTATGTCAGGATAACGTCTAATACTGTTGTGTGCCAGCAGAGTTAGTTAGCTAGCCCCCCTCCACCACCCAGCGGCAAGGCCAGCTGAATTAGAAGTTCCTTAAAATGTTCTCATAAAATGTGCTTTATAATCCAGTGCGCCTTATGTATGAAAATAGACCAGAAAATAGACAGACATTCATTGATAGTGACTCTTATAATACAGTGCATCTTATAATGTGAAAAATACGGTAATGTTGTAATCCATATTATGGCAAGAGCTACTCAACTAAATAAAGAAAAAAAATCAATCCTTTCAAGAATTTCAAGTGCAGTCACAAAGACCATCAAAAACGTTATGATGAAAGTGGCACTCATCAGGATCGCCCCAGGAAAGGAAGAGCAAGAGTTACTTTTGTTGCACAGGTTAAATTCATCAGTTACCAGCTTCAGAAACTGCACGTTAACAGCACCCCAGATAAGAGAACCTAAATGCTTCAAAGACTATTTCTGTTTGTTTAATACTTTAATAAGTTTAATAAGTTTAAAACATTGAATAAAACGGTGTGTCCAAACTTGTGACTGGTACCGAACATACAGGGACTGATTGAGCTTACACATTATTCTATACCCGAAAATGCTTTGTACTACAATGCTCCATACTGGATATAGCTTAAATTAAAGCAACAAACTCAAAATAAGGGGTTAATCATAACATTTTATTATTGTTATATCAAATACATATTTAATTGATATAATTTTTTATATATTTTTTAAACATTTAATGATGAACTCCTCTTTTTATCTTACTGTACATTAAAGTGTAATGAATTATGCTTGCACAGTAAAGGGACTCACCATAGAAGGGTCGTGACAGAGGACACCACAGCCACCATTACTGCAGCGAACAGGCCGAGAGTGATAAGCAATCCCAGACTTCCGTTTTCACTTGGTGGCAGGTCTGGACAGCAACAAATATGACAGAGACTAAATATTATTGTTACAATGAATAGCGACAGCAGAAATATCGCAACAACCCAGACCTTCGAAAACTAACAATGACCAACAAAACTGGTTTATTCTTTTGTTCCCAATTTCATAAATAGGCCAGCTCTGCCAGAAGCTACAAATAATGACCGTATTCATGTGTGTTTTCCCAGCCGTTCTAACCGTAATAGTTCCGTTTTACAGAAACTGCCTTTTTTTTTTTTTTTTTAACATGCTCTGGCTATTCCAAGAGTCCAATTATTCCAAGCACACATACATACGTGTTTGCAAGTCAAAGAAATCCTTTCTGGCATTTTTATTTAGTAGCCCTAGGATCCAAAACCAGTGTGATTCTATTGACGAATGAACTGAGAACGCATATTTCTCTACATTCTGATAAATAAAGTGTTTGGAGTTGCTGGAATGGGGAGCTGTGTGTGTGTGTGTGTGTGTGTGTGTGTTGGTGTGCACGTTTTGCTATTTACTGTGAGGACCAGATATGTCATAATTTGTCACTTTGTGACTTTGAGGACACTTAAAATTAGGTGCAGAATAAATTAGCTACAGTTTCTATTATGTGAATGGGGGGTCCTTAGAAAAACAGCAGAACTAAGGTGTGTGTATGTAAGTTTTGCTGCCTTTGTGAGGACCAGATATCCTCACAAGCATAGTAGCAGTGTTAATTTTGACAGGTGATTTTGATTTAGTTTTAGTCTTTTAAATAAAATGTATAATAGTTTTAGTCACATTTAGGTTTTTTGGTTATTATTAGTTTTAGTCTAGTTTTAGTCGACGAAAACAAACAACGTTTTAGTCTGATGATTTTTAGTCATATAAAAAGTATGCATTACGTATTTTTTATTATTTTTCTATTTTTTATTTATGTTGTTATTATGTTGAGATAATTTACTGCTAATGTTTATTAAGTTTTGTTGCATTTAAAAATGGTAAAATGTTTTAAAGCAAGTAGCCTGTAAAAATGGAGCACCTGTGTTCCGATTACTGCTCAATAATATCATTTATTACAAATAATTTCCCCATTTTCGTTTAGTTTTTATTATCTGAATAAAAGTGTAATGATTTTCGTCATAGTTTTTGTTTTCAAATATTCATTTTTATTTAGTTTTAGTCTCGTTTTCGTCATGAGAAATAGGTAATCAACAGAGTTTTTTGTCATAGTTTATGTTAAAGAAATTAACACTGCATAGTAGTTTGTCATAATTTGGTGGTTTGTGATGATATTTTGGTGGTCTTCACAACTTATTAAAAAAAGACGATCCTTTCATTAAAAAGGATAACCCTACTAACTAGGGTTAGGTACAACTAATACAGTACAGTTACCATTATGTGACTAGCAGGTCCTCACAAGAATAGCAAAACCAATGCGTTTACATTTTGCTACCTTTGTGAGAACCGTGTCTTTACAAACTTGAGGACATTTTGGTGGTCCTCATAAATTTGAAGGTGTTTTTACGAAAATTGCTACTTTATTCAGAGTGAAAATTAGTGTTAGGGTTCGGGTTATGTGTAGTGTAAATGATCTACAGTTATTATTATGTGAATGGAAGGTCCTCACAAGAATAGAAAAACAACGTGTGTGTGTGTGTGCATATTGGAATCTGGTAAAAGCTGGGAACAGTTAGCTAATTAAAGCCGAGTGAGTCATGCCGGCGCCGGCCACATGGCCTACATTATGGAGGCTGATCTGCGCTGTGATTGGTGGATGCTATAGAGCTAGTATGGATAAAGCCCAGCCTCCACACACCAAAGGCCAGACCATCTGGATCGAGCAGAAAAAAACGGGTCTATCTGGGCGAGATCTCAAAGACATCTAACAACGCGTGTTCGATCTGAGCCTGACTTGCGCTCTCTTCCACTGCCAAAACCTCAGCACTTTCATCGGCCCAGTGAAAGAGGGAAGAAGTGAGTACATGCTTCAGTTTTTATCTAAAAAAAAATATTCTTGGCAATTCCTGACATAATGAACAGGTCTGCGATAGCTTCAGCTTACCTGGAGACTTTTCTGTTGCCCTCACTGGAAACGTAGACGGGAAGATTGGGAAATCAAAAGGTTCGTCTGTGGTCACTTCAGCAGTGACTAGAGGGTCTGTAATGCAGAACCACACAATGTGTATTAGAACCTGGTTTCTGTATTCAGTGGAATGGATAAAGAAAATCATTTAGCATAGGTGAATAGTGTGAATAATTAATAATCTATATTTGGTATAA